>NC_072796.1:118129936-118440989 GCF_028583425.1 Eublepharis macularius | reverse complement strand
TTTTAAACTTTTTTTGTGTGTGATGAGATCATGACACCTATTAATCCAAATCAAAGTTTTATAAATAGAGAAATAGTAGGAGGGCAACTAAGGATTCCCAGGATCTGCTCCTGATAGAAGAACAACACAATGCAAATAGAAGCTAACCACTTGAGTGCTGAAATGGTTTGATGGGCATATGGATAAATGGCAGTAAAAATTTATCCACAGATATTAGATATTTTTAATGGAAAATGTCACATCCAATTTGTCTGGATTTAAAAGATACTTCATCAGGAGATATTTGTAAAAAAAAAAAATTAAAAATTCCCCCCCCCCAATATCCTCCCTCCCCAATTATTATGGATAGAAGTTGGTCAATAGTATGATTTAGGTGATACAGTAAGGACATCCATAAATGTGTGTGCTTGATACGTAAGGAGGACACTCTGGGTATGTAGGGGTACACGTATAGCCCATTTGCGTAACCTCGACCATTGGGAAATTTCTTTATTCACATGGCATATTTGTTTATTTATAAGACTTATCATGGCATTTGGCATGTAGAGTTGGTGGTTTGTGACCTTGGGAATCCTCTTCATGGTTTCCCATGATCTTTTTGGCCTTTGTGACAATCAGAATATCTACATTACACTTCTGGGAAAGGAGTTTTTCCTCCATGGCTGGTCATCATATATCTAATGGTGAACCTGGTCCTCAGGATCAAAAAATCCACATAATAGCTCCAGGTACACTCAGAGATATTTTTCAACAAACCGGGGGGGGGGGGGACCCCACAGGATTTCAGATAAATCTAAACCCTTTTTGAAAGGCCAGGTGTTAACATCACTCAAAGAAAAATCAAGATTTTATGTTATCATTTGGGGGTGGCCTAGCAACACCCACAATGCATTGGCAGAGCCAGAAGATAAAGGACTGATAGAAGGCAGCAGCCACTGCTGGCAGGACCACCAGGAGGGAAAGAAGAAGGCTGCCAGGGGCAGGGGAGTAAAGTGTGTACTGAACACTGGCCGTTTTTGGACTAGGAAGGGTCCCATAGCTACCTGGTCACCTTCCCAGCTAGGATTGACAGCTTCCAGGTGAGGCCTAGAGATTTCCCAGAATTACAACTGATCTCCAGACTACAAAATTAGCTGCCCTGGAGAAATTTGTGCTTTGGGGGATGGATTCTATGGCATTATACCCCATCCCCAAAACTCATCCTTCCCAGGCTCCACCACCAGATCTCTAGGCATTTCTGAACCCAGAGGTGGCAGCCATATTTTCATCCCAAATACTACTGGCATTCAGTATGTAGGAGATCTATTCTGCACCTAATATGGTTAATAAGAGATGATGTGAAATGTTACACAGCTTGGTAGGCAACAGCTTTACTGGAAAAAAACATGCACGCGGCTGGAAGGGACATTTTCATCTACCAGGTTTCTGTGTGGGCTGACAGAATATGGCCTACTCCATGCTTGGTTTAGATTATGTGGTAAGGATGCTAGTTTGTGGTGGCAACTAATCACCAACAGGGGGCTGCCTCTGACCACAATCGCTACCAACTAACAAGGAAATAACTGGAGGTATACACTACAGCAATCAGAATAATTCTCCTTCTCTAAGTTTAGAATAATTTTAATTGTATTTTTAAGTGTAAAATGCACAGCGCTAGAGATGGGCATGAAACAACAACAAAAAAACCCACATAATTTGTGGTTCATAGCATTCCACGGAACCTTGAACCATGACCTTCTGACCTTTTCCCAGTTCATGGTTCGTTGTTCCGTGGCATTTCAACTGCCCTGCACTGACTGCTGAAGCTGGTGTGGGGCGTTTGAAACAGACAGTCCCTTTCTACTAATGCCTGGGCAGCAGGAGAACGGGGCTATCAGTTTCACAGACCCCGCACTGGTTTCAGCCGAAGGGCAGCAGGAGAAAGGGGCTGTCAGTTTCACAGACCCTGCACTGGGTTCAGACGTGAGGCCTGGGAAACTGAAAGCCTCTTTTCCTGCCGCCCGGGCTGTCAGTTTCACAGACCCCACGCTGGTTCCAGTGCAGGGTCTGTGAAATGGACAGCCCATTTCTCCTGCTGCCCGGGCTGTCCGTTTCACAGACCCTGTGCTGTGGGTCTGTGAAACGGACAGCCCAGGCAACAGGAGAAATGGGCTGTCTGTTTCAAAGACCCTGCGCTGGACCCCTGCGCTAAAATGGACAGCCCATTTCTCCTGCTGCCCAAGCTGTCCGTTTTACAGTCCCTGCACTGGTTCCATTGCAGGGTCTGTGAAACTGACCGCCCAGGCAGCAGGAGAAAGAGGCTGTCAGTTTCACAGACCCCGCTCTGGGTTCAGCTGATGGGCTAAAACCGGCACGGATTCTGTGAAACTCTCAACCAGCCACAGAATGGCTGGAAACATTCATTTGTTTCAGAAAACGCATTCCCACAGATCGTGTTTTGGTGAAAATGACCCGGCCATTCCGTACAGAATTTTGTTCCGTGGTTCGTTCATGCCCATCTCTACGCAGCGCCCAAGTGTATACTATAGTCATTAAATATTCAATAAATATAATATACCATAGGTACTACATAATATTATACAAAAATATCCCATCTATATACAAAATCATTAATTTATACAAAAGACCAACTGGTGTAGAGCTTCCAAAGAAAACCACAAGCTAAACACTAATTTTCAAACAGATTCTCTGAATATAATCTATTTGTTTAATTAATGGTATGTTTTATTATATTTCATGTCATGTTTAATGTGAGCCTTTGAAAAAGCCTTGAGTGAAAGGGGAGGAAATATGCTAGCAAAGCCCGTCAGGCTCTGCTTTTTAACATTGTTGATCAACATGTACATTGTGGATCATATCATCTCCAAAGGTCCTTACTTCGTTCCACTGAGTGGCTGGCAACTGGCAGGAGATTGTGGGAGGCACAGACTTGTTTCATCATCTTGCTAATGCTATGATATTACTTCCAGTGTGCCAGAGGAGTGATATCATAATGCTAGGGCGATGCTCTAGCATTCACCCAAAATTCTATTATCACACTCAACATGATGTAATAGTGTTACTGCAATGCCACTCCCCCCATTTCCCCTGTCATTTCCCACTGCCTGAGCAGTAAAAGGCCAAGCTGGTGGGGGAGGGGTCTCTATTGTGTGGACTGTAAAGAAATAGAGACATAAATGGATATAAGGAAGCTACTGTAAATCTAACAATAAGTATGACTTTGCATACTGGTCACTGACTCCTTTTTTTTTTTTTGAAAATTTTTTTATTGGGTTAGGATCAAATGATTACACATTACAGTCAATATTCCCATTTCCCAATTTCTAACCCCCTCCCTCCCCCCCCCATTTTGTTGACTTCCAACAGTTTTCCAACCCTTTATCCCTTTTCCCTTACTCTTTATATATTCCTCTATCTAACAAATATATATTCTCCCTTTATTCTAAGCAATACTTCTTTAACTATTTTTAATACTCTGTACCCTGACTATGAGTCCCTTTTTCCATAATGGATAAACAATTTATCCCATTTTTCATTATTCCACTTTCAAATATTTCTATATATCATAAACTATGTAAACCATACATTCATATAAATCAACCAGTTTAACTTATACTCTATATGTTATTCATTCTATCTTCTTCTTTCTATTTTAGATATATTTGTTTACATTGGTATTTCTATTCCCCTTCAATCATAAGTCTATATATGATATCAATCAATTTGACTCATATACAGCTTCAGATAAACATATTCAATTTGGTACACTGTACGGAATCAAAAAGAAAATATTATTAGTTAATCAATCCTTATAGTTAACCCTTATGATTAATTGTTTTCTATCAATATTCTATTATTCTATATATATCAATCTAATATCATAACTGCTTAGAAATTCTCTTTTACCTCTTCTCCTCCCCGGTAAAGTCACCCCCCTCTACATTTTATTGTACTTCAGTAGTTCTCAAACTGCCACAGTTCTCCTCCCACCTCCCATTTCTTCTCCAAATATTGTTTCAGCTTCTCCCAGTCTGTGTTAAACTGTCCTGAGTCCAGGTTTCTCAATTTTCTTGTCATTTTGTCCATTTCTGCCATATACAGCAATTTGTGGATCCGATCTTCAATGGTTGGCACTTCTTGTATTTTCCATTTTTGCGCATACAAAAGTCTAGCTGCTGCCGTCATGTAAAATATCAACGTCCTATGATGGGCTGGAATTCCCTCCATTCCCAAGTTTAGTAGCAGGAGTTCTGGGTTCTTATTAATTTGAAATTGTAAAATCTCACTCATTTCTCTTATTATTTCCCCCCAGTACTGCCTAGCTACCTCACACGTCCACCACATATGGTAGAGGGAGCCCTCATGCTTCCTGCATTTCCAGCATTTATTAGAAGTGTTCAAATTCCCTAGCGCAATCTTCTTTGGTGTCATGTACCAACGGTAAATCATTTTGTAAATGTTCTCTTTAATACTAGTGCATGTCGTTGTCTTTATTGTAGTCTTCCACAAGTATTCCCATGCCTCCATTGTTATTTCTTTGTTGAAATTTATGGCCCATTTCACCATTTGTCCTTTAACTATTTCATCCTCAGTATACCATTTCAGCAGTGCTTGGTATACCTTAGATATTCTTTTCTTGTCCTCTTTAAGAAGGGTCTGCTCTAGTTCCGAGTTTTCTGTTCGTATACCTCCCTTTACAGAGTCCGAGTTATATAAATCTCTAATCTGTCTATACTGGAACCAATCATAATAAGGTGATAGTTCCTCCTGAGTCTTTATTCTGAGTTTAGATTCTTCAGTTCTAGTTATTTCTTTATAAGTTAAACATTGTTGCTCATTATCAACAGCTCTCGAATCTATCACCTCATATGGAACTACCCACAAAGGGGTTCCTTCTTCCAAATAGATTCTATACTTCTTCCAGATTATATATAAACTTCTCCGTATATAGTGATGCAGGAACATCGAGTTCGCCTTTACTTTATCATGCCATAAATATGCGTGCCATCCAAATATTTTTTTATATCCCTCTAGGGCTAGTAATTTCTTATTCTTTAGCGTCATCCACTCCTTCAACCACACCAAGCAAATTGCGTCATGGTAAAGTCTTAGATTGGGCAGTTGCATTCCGCCTCTTTCCTTTGCATCTTGTAAAACTTTCATTTTCACTCGAGGCTTCTTGCCTGCCCATACAAAGTCTGATATTTTCCTCTGCCATTTTTCGAATTGCTTAGAGTCTCTGATGATTGGTATTGTCTGTAGCAAAAACATTACTCTTGGTAACACATTCATCTTAACTGCTGCAATCCTTCCCAACCATGACAGATTTAGTGTGTTCCATTTAATCAAATCTCTCTCTATCTGAGTCCATAGTTTTTCATAGTTGTTTTTAAATAAGTCTATATTCTTAGCAGTCAGTTCGATTCCCAAATATTTCACCTTGCTTGTTACTTCACAATCCGTTATTTCCGTTAACAATTGTTGTTTCTGCTTAGTCATATTTTTGCATAGTATCTTTGACTTCTTTTTATTGATATAAAAACCTGCCAAATCTCCAAACTCCTTAATCTTATCTATCACTTTTGGCATGTTCTCCAATGGGTCTTCTACAATTAACATTATGTCATCTGCAAATGCTCTGACCTTATATGAATAGACCTTTATTTTAATTCCTCGAATTTCTTCATCTTGTCGTATTTGTATCATCAGGATCTCCAATACCAAAATGAACAGCAGTGGAGACAACGGGCAACCTTGTCTTGTTCCTTTACTTATAATCAATTTCTTAGTCGCTTCATCATTCACCACAATTGCTGCAGTCTGGTCTCTGTAAATTTCCTTAATTGCTCTAATGAATCTTTCTCCCAATTGTAGCTTTTCCATAGTGGCAAACATAAAGTCCCAGTTTAAATTATCAAACGCCTTTTCAGCATCAACAAAGAAGAAACCAACCTCTTTGTCACAACTCTTGTCATAATATTCAATAGCATTAATCACTGTCCTTAAATTGTCTCTGATTTGTCTGTCTGGCAAAAAGCCTGCTTGTTCCTCCTCAATAACTTCCGAAAGCCACCCCTTCAGTCTCTCCGCCAGTATCTTCGCAAAGATTTTATAATCATTGTTAAGTAACGATATAGGTCTGTAGTTTTTCACATTAGTCAAGTCTTGGCCCTCTTTGGGGATCAATGATATATTCGCTTCATTCCAGGTATCTGGAATCCGCTGGTCCTTTAAAACTCCATTGATCACCTCTTTTAGGAATGGTGCCAGTTCGTTGGCCATTACCTTATAAAATTTCGCTGTAAGTCCATCTGGCCCTGGCGCCTTTCCTAGATTTGCGGATTGTATTGCCTTGTTTAGTTCCTCATCTGTTACTTCACTGTTTTTTTTTTTTTTTGAAAAATTTTTATTGGGTTAGAACATTTTTATTTTTACATTACAGTCAATTTTCCCCTAATTTTTCTTTTCTAACCCCCTCCCTTTCCCCCCTTTTGTTGACTTCCAACAGCTTTCCCACCCTCTGTCCCTTTTCCCTTACTTCTATTAAGTTCCTCTGTCTAAAACAGATATACATTCTCCAATATATTAAGCAGTACATCTTTAACTCCTTTACTTATTATACACCCAAACTATACGTCTTTAGACAAACAATTTATCCCATTTTCCAGTTTTGAGTAATTCTATATAAACCTATATATCATAAACCATAAAAATTTCCCACATTTAAATCAAACAATTTGATTTGTTCTCTATATATTACTCATTTCAACTTTTTATGGTAATTCTATATAACTCCTCAGATACTCAATCAATTTAACTCTTCTGTACATTCAGTTTGGTGCATATAAATCTTGTCAAAGAAAGAAAATATTGTTAGTTAGTCAATCCTCATGTTTAAACCTTATCATTAATTATTCTCTATCAATTGACCTATACATATCTATATATATCTCAATCAATTAATCTAACTGCTTATAGATTCACATTTCTCTTCCTCCCCCGGTAAAGTCACCCCTCTCTTTTATACTTTTATTATATTTCAGTAGTTCTCAAACTGCCACAGTTTTCCTCCCACCTCCCATTTCTTCTCCAGGTATTGTTTCAGCTTCTCCCAGTCTGTGTTGAACTGCCCTGAGTCCAGATCTCTCAGTTTTCTTGTCATCTTGTCCATTTCAGCCATATACAGCAATTTGTAGATCCAATCTTCAATAGTTGGTACTTCTTGTACTTTCCATTTCTGCGCATACAAAAGTCTAGCTGCTGCAGTCATATAAAAAATCAACGTCCTATGATGGGCTGGAATTCCCTCCATTCCCAAGTTTAGCAGCAGGAGTTCTGGGTTCTTATTTATTTGAAACTGTAAAATTTCACTCATTTCTCTTATTATTTCCCCCCAGAACTGCCTAGCTACCTCACACGACCACCACATATGATAGAGGGAGCCCTCATGTTTCTTACATTTCCAGCATTTATTAGAAGTATTCAAGTTCCCTAGCGCAATCTTCTTTGGTGTCATGTACCAACGATAGATCATTTTGAAAATGTTCTCTTTAATATTGATACATGTCGTTGTCTTCATTGTAGTTTTCCACAAGTATTCCCATGCCTCCATTGTTATATCTGTTACTTCACTGTTCAGTTTATTTCTCCAAGCTTCCGAAATTACTGGAAGTTTCATTTTCTCCAAATATAATGCTATTGACTCTTTATTTACCTCTTTCTTATTATACAACTTAGCGTAGAATTTGTAAAAGGCTCTACTAATGGTAGTCTGTTCCAAATACGTTTTATTATCTTCGCAAATTCTATTTATTATTTTCTTTTCCCTTCTCTTCTTCAGTTGCCATGCCAAATACTTCCCAGGCTTATTTGCACCTTCAAATGCCTTCTGATTCAATCTTTTAAGATTCCACTCCAATTCCTTATTATTCATTGCTGTTAACTGTTCTTGAAGTATTTTAATTTCCTGATATAATTTCTTTTTCCCTGGTCTCTTTTTTAACTGTATTTCTTTGGCTTTTATTTTCTCCTCAATCTCTTGTCTTTTCTCCTCTTTCTTTTTTCGTGCTCTACCATTTAAGTCCATTAGTATGCCCCTTATAACCGCCTTATAAGCGTCCCAAACTTTGTCAGTTGGTACTTCTTTGTTTACGTTGTATTGTATGAAGAACTTTGTCTCTCTTCTCAACATCTCCATATTCTCCCCTTCCTGTAGCAAGTCCTCATTTATTCTCCATGCTTTCCTTTTTCTCCTTTTCCCTAATTTCCACATAATTGGATTATGATCTGAGCCTACCATCGGCATTATTTCTACCTCCTTAGTCCATAACGTTAAGTCTTTTGAGGCCCAGATCATATCAATTCTTGATAGTGTACAGTGCCTTGCAGAGTAAAAAGTAAATTGTCTACTTTTAGGATATTCTCTTCTCCATACATCTTCTAAAGTCTCCTGTTGTATCAAGTCAAAAAAGAGCTTTGGTAATAGTCCTCTTTTCTTTTGTGCAGTTGTTGTCTTTTTATCTAATTCCAAGTTCGTCACTCCATTGAAGTCTCCGGCAAGAATTATCTGGTCATATGAAAGATCATCTAGTTGCTTCCTCAAATCCTCAAAGAAGCTCTCTTTTGCACCGTTAGGTGCATAAACTCCGACTACCAACACTTTCTTTAAGTCCCAAGTACATTCCACTGCAATAAATCTGGCTTCCACATCTTTCATTACAAATTTTGGCTGTAGCTCCTCTTTTATGTACAACACCACTCCTCTTTTTTTCTTGTTGGAGGCCGCTACAAATTCTTTGCCCAATTTTCCTGATTTTAAATATTTTACATCCTGCTTTCTGGTATGGGTCTCTTGCAAATAAACAATGTCACATTTTTGTTTTAATAGCCAGTGGAAAATATTTTTTCTCTTATTCGGTGAGTTTAGTCCATTTACATTCCAAGATAAAACTTTACACTCCATACTCATAGTCTTGTTGGTAAGTCTTTTTCATTGTCCCTTATAAATCGCTCCATCTCTCGCTCAGATCTGATGCGCTTTTTGGCCCCTCCAAACTCAAAGGACACACCTTCTGGTAACTCCCATCTGTACCTGATTTTCATGTCCTTCAAGATCTGAATTAGCACTTTGTATTTTTTCCGATCTGATAACACTGACCTGGGTAATTCCTTCATTATGATAATCGTCTTGCCATCAATCCCCAATGGATCTTGAAACTGTTTTGTCACAATCTTCTCTTTCATATTTCGTGTCGTAAACTGCACAATCACGTCTCTTGGCAATTTCCTCTGGGTTGCAATTCTCGAGTTCACACGATATGCCACATCTAGGATAGCCACAACTTCCTCCTCCTCCTTCCCCAGGTATTCAGCTAACACCTCAGTCATCTGTTCTTGCGCTGATTTTCCTTCCACTTCTGGCAAGCCACGAAAACGTAACTGCTTCTCCATGTGTTTAGTTTCTGCAATTGACATTCTCCCCCTCATCAATCTCATCTCTGTTTGTTGCGTGTCTGCTAAGTTCTCCATCGCGTCTTCTACTGTTTTAACTCTCTGCTGCGTTCCTTGTAGTTCACTTTGTATTGTTTCCATACCTTTTTTCACTTCTGACAGCTCCGATTTTACTGTCTGTGTAACCTCTTTAACCTCTTTAATCAGCTCCAATTTCGTGTCCTTAAGTTCTTTAATCACATCTAAAAGTTTTTTATCCAGGTTTTCTATTGCCGATTGCCACTCTTTTTTTGACATCGTGGGGCTTGCTTTGGCTCGCTCCCACGAGTCCGCTCTCTTCCTTAACTCCATGGCGTAAAATTTAATGTCCTTTTATTTCAAATGTCCCGGTCTTCTTGCAGAAATTAAATTTTAAAGAGTCCAAAATGTCGGGCGTCTTTTCTCTATGGTTTCTCTATGATTTTGCAATCCAAGATGGCCTACTTCCTTTTCCGCTGAGGCCGCGACCCTTCCCCTTTCAAAGATGGCGATTCCCTTCTTCCTGCCCTCCAGCAAGGGCCGCTTCTCTCCAGCAACTCTATTGTTGTTACGCACTTCCTGTCTCCCAACTTCCCACAGTAGGTCTCCCACAGATGGTGTCTTTTTCTCACAGCTCCATAACCGCAAGTATTCAAAACAATAGTCCAATTCCTTTAATAACTTCTTTAAACTGAGTCTCTTTTCAAATACAACTCTTGCCGAGTCTTCCCCTCTTTATCGTTAGCCTGTTGCAGTTTGAAAATCTACTTTTATTCCTCTCTGCTTTAATCAATCTGTCCCGTAACAGAAGATAGTGATCTTTACCTTCTCATTCACTTTTCTCGGGTTGTAATCGCTGTTTCGATTATAGCTTCTCCTCTCCGTTTCTTCCCCCAATCGAAGCTTGGGTATGTAGGTCTTATGCCAGCCGAATTGGCCCCAGAACTGCCGCAGAGATTGTAGCCGACCTGTCGCAGGGTGGGACCTCAAGGATCGGGAGGGGACCCGTTGTGTAGAGCCCCCCCTCGTCCGAGATCTAGCACACCCTAGGGTCTTGAGCGTTCTTTGCCTGCTCTCCGCCTGAGAGCAGTCGGCCGCGGGCTATTTTTCCCCCGCCGGCCACTTAAAACGGCAGTCTGGTCAGCTCCGCAAATGGAGCTGCGTCAGACCTCCATGAATCCCAAACCGGAAGTCACTGGTCACTGACTCCTGATTCACACATTAACAGTGCAATCTTATGTGGTGGTAGAGAGTGCCCTGAAGTCATAACTGACTTATAGAAACTCCTGGTGGGTTTTTCATGGCAAGAGACTAACAGAGGTGGTTTTGCCATAGCCTACCTCCGCAACCCAGGTCTTTGTTGGAAGTCTCCCATCCAATTACTAACCAAGGTTGAACCTGCTTAGCTTCTGAGATCTGATGAGATAAGGCTCACCTGGGCTATCCAGGTCAGGGAGCAACCCTATGTAGGAATACCCAAATGCATGCCACTTGAGCTTGTATCCAAACAGTTGTAAACAAGAAATTGATTTTTTTTTTGGACAGATTTTGTCAACCTGTTTATGGCTGTTCAGCAAGTTGTATATTTCTCCTTTACTTTGTTGAACAGCACAGTTAGCTTTTTGCCCATGTACATTCTCATACAGCCAAACTGACGTCTGCTCCCCCATTGTTGTGCTCCTGCTCTACTCAGTAGGCAACTGTTTAAATAGGTTGTGTGCCTTCTGCACCACTGTATGGCTTTATTTTGTTTAAAGATAGCAGTTGCTGTTGTTCTAGTGTACACTAACTGTTTAACAATCTAAGAGGCGCACTTTCCCCCTTATATCTCTGCAACAAAAGGGTAGAGATTTACTTTGTATAAAATGAAAGCTGAAAATTCAGAGAAACTATTATATTATGCAATAGAATGTTACAGCATTTGTTCAGAATTGCAGTTGCTTATTTTAAAAAGTACCCTAGTATAGCCATAGACAATGAAATCAGTCCCAATTTACATATATCAATCATAAATAAACACAGTGCGTGTGTGTTTTAAATCCTACCATTCAGTGACCATCTAAATAGTCTTTAGTGGGATTATCTGCCTGTCTATTTGACTGACATTGTTTTGGAACTTTTTGGAAAGGAAAGACCAGATGCAAACCTGCTTGGCAGACATTCATTTGGTGCAAACCAAAGAGCTTTGGTGTTCGCCTCACCACTGATCAACTCAGTCAGGAAAAGTAAATTCAACTGTTGGACATGGTCAGCACAATCTTTGCACCCCCCACCCCCAATCCTGTGTAGTTACTCCATCCCAAACCCACTGAAGTCAATGAACTTAGACTGGAGGAATTTTGCATAGGATTGTTTGGCTGCCTGGTTGTGTGACTTTTACAGGTCACATAAATGTCTACTAACACTAATGAACAATGAATGATGGAAGAAGAGGACTTATGTAATACTGCAGCAGCCACTTGTGTGAGCAGCAGGTGCTAGGAAGCTGAAATTGCCATTGGAAATTTATCCTATCTTCCAAACAAGGTTGTGATCCATGGGCAATTTAAACAGGAGTACTTAGATTTAAACTGATTTAATCCTCCTAGTTTCCCTTCAGACTAACACAATTTGAGCCCAAATAGGTGTAGCTCAGTGGGTTTGAGAGCCACATTTCCAGCCAGCTTCAGTACAATGGGATGTCTGGGTGATCAGTCATCTTGATATTTTCAAAAGAGCATGTGGGAAATTAGCTGTGAAATGCAAGCTATCTTCAATATGAAAGATATAACCAAACACCTGCTTGTTGTTCTCAGGCTACAGTGGTTCTGAGCTAGAGAACAAAACAAAACAAAAAGGTGAAGAACGCTATTTAGAATTAAGTCTTTGCTTCTTTTGGATGCAGAGAAGACAAATTATTTTCATTAGCCCAACTCAAAAGGCACATTCCAAAATGCTTGAATTTTATAGAAGGCACTGGAAAAAAAGTTCCTTCCCCAACCAGACTGGGCATGGGGATCCAACTGGATGCATGCAACATGGGGATCCAACTGGATGCATGCAACATGGAAGCAGCCTTGAACTGTAAGGAAATGTTGGGTATAAATGCTTAAAAATATAAATAAACAAAACAATTTTGCTGCAGCATTAATCCATCCACCCTTCCCTTACATTGCTAGCAGGTTACAGATAATAATAATATTAACATTTGATTTATATACTGCCCTTCAGAACAATTTAACACCCACTCAAGAGTAGTTTACAAAGTGTGTTGTTATTATCCTCACAACATTCACATCCTGTGAGATGAGTGGGGCTGAGAGAGCTCTGGAAGAGCTGTGACTGACCTAAGGTCACCCAGCTGGCTTCAAGAGGAGAAGTGGGGAATCAAACCCAGTTCTCCAGATTAGAGTCCTGCTGCTCTTAACTACTACACCAAGCTGAAGATAGTGCCAGTGCTCATCAGAGGGCTCAGCCGGCTTCTAGCCACCAGTGGCATGAGACATGATTGGCATCCCCTCTGGGTCCATGCACCTGGGTCTAAATCAAGCCCCTGTGGCCACATAAGGCTGCTGGAGGTCCAAGGAGGGGATGAGTGTCTCTTTCTTGGGGTGACCAAAATGCCTTGAACTGGTTCTACCTGCATCACTAGGACAAATGGTGAGTTGGATCCATTCAGCTTTTCTGCTAGTGAAGAAATGAAAGAGGGGGGTTCCCTTTGACTAGCAAAAAGGGCAATGCTGGGGATTGTTGGATCTTCATGTACCCGAAGCCTTGTGAGATGGAAGCTGCAATAAAAAGTAGAATTGAGGTGACAGTAATTGATCCCCCCCCCAATGGCTGGTTCCAACCCAACAAATCAGGGGGCTGTTTGAAGTCAAGAAAGGTTTAAGCCCTCTTGATGAGCCTTTGAACCAAACCAAGGGGACTCACGCAGCCTCTTCTGGGGTATCAGATTTAGGGGTGTGCACCAAGAAATTTTTTATTATAACTTCTGATCCAGACTTCAGGGAGGCAGGAGCGGGTGTTTCATGATTGGTTATTTCTGAGTAGGATATTACCAGCTTGGGAGTCAAATCCTCATGACAATCACTCACTGTGAGGAGAGTGGGGGCTGAGAGTGCTCTGAGAGAGCTGTGACTGACCAAAAGTCTCCCAGCTGGCTTCAAGCAGAGGAGTGGGGAATCAAAGCTGATTCTCCAGATTAGAGTCCTGCCACTCTTAACCACTGCACCAAACTGGCTAAGCAAGCATTTGCAGGGAGAGATGCCAACATCACACTTGCACTTGTTGTTGTTACCATCTGCTTCTCACTGCCTGGTGATTTCATTAGTTAGGTCCAAATTAGAGCAGCCATGATGGTACGGGTTGAAGAGAACCGCTTAAATAGTGGCTAGAGAGACTTGGCCAAGGTGGGGCTGGAACAATAATGGAGAAATGGAGCTAAAGCCCTTCTTGGCACATGTTTGTGTAGAGGCAAAGAGAAGCAAGGCACAATTGTCCATTAGCTGGTAGCCTTGGACTGTCCATGGACTTGGCAAACAAATCAATACATTCTTAGCAAATCAGTTTTTAATAAAACATTACTGAATACTTTCAGCCAGATATGCAGAAAGCGTTCTCATGATATATCTGAAGGTTGAGTCAGTAATGAAATATATTCCCTAGTTCGTGGGCCACATTTCCTAATCAATGGTCTGAGAGCAAATCTACACAAATTATTTGCGATCTGATTTAACTAAAAAGTGAGCTTTTTGAGTATTTAGGAGACATTGCCTTTCTCTAGTTGTGTGGTATGTATGTTATTATCCCAATCCCATTAGACATTACCTTATGTCTCAGAAGTCCCCTCAACTTTTCTAATATCAGTCAGAAAAGGTTTGAAGACTACCGCCCATTTCAGTTGTCAACTACAACACAACCAATGCATGTTCCAAGGGGCCACATATTGTCTATGATATTATGTAGCCACTCCTGTGGGAGCAAGAATCTAGGACATTTTCATGCTGGTGAGGGAGCAACCATGGCAGGTGCTCAAGCCTATCAAAAAATATCTAAATTGGGGTTGTGTGTGCCCACAAATATGAAGCCATGTAGCAAGACCAAATGAATGTCTCTTTCCCATCAGTCAAGTTTCCCAGTGAAAAGAAGGATGCTGATTGGATGGGAACAATCACATGATCAACTATGTTGTTGTGACTAGACATGGGCATGAACCAAAACAAAATACTGAACCAGAGGATTGTGGTTCGGTGCAGACCATGATCCCGAATTCCCGAACAGCAACAAACATCACCTGTTCCCGAACCAAACCGTGGATCGTGGATTGTGGAGGCCACAGCGGAAGGGCGCCCCGCGAACCAGAGGAGATAGATCCCTGTCCACCAAAGCCAAGCTCAATTGTACTCTCTCAGTCTCTCTCTCCAAAGGCTAGCAAGTGGCAAGCAAGAGCCACTTCACTGCTAGCAGAAAGTGAAACCTAGCCTGGGAGCCCATGGCTATTTATAAGCATGGGTCCCATTCAGCAACACAGGAGGTCTGTGTTTGGCCATCAGAGTTGCCTGTCAGGGTTTGCAGGGATGAGATTGGAATGCCCATGGCTACAGAACACCCCCTTCCCCCTCCCTCCCCTGGGTATCTTCTCCCAACTTGTAACTGCTTTGCTGCTCCATGGTTGGAAGGAAGCCCTGCTGATCAAGGAAAGCTGGGCTTCCATTTGGGTTTCCAGGGCGACAGAAGGAGGGCAAACAGAGCTCAGGCATTGCTGGTGCCTGAGTGTCTAGATTCCCAAACTGAGCCCGAATGCCCCGAACCAGGCCTCTCCTGACCGCTGAATCGTTGGCCATGGCTGATCATGATCCACCGGGTCATGATTGCGTGATCGCCATTTTCATGGGGTTTTGATGTTTGTAATGCGGTTCGTGCCCATCTCTAGTTGTGACTGTGACATTCACACACATACACATGCAGCAGCTGCATGGTACCAAAGCACAAGGCAGTCTCCTCTTTTTTTACCACTAGCTACAAAATATAACAATGCACAATCTTTGCAGCTGTTGCTGTTGAACTGAAAAGTGTCTTTAAAACACTCGTTTGCTACTGGAGTGATGAATGTGATGGTGGTGATACTGACTGATGTAAGATGCATATTATGTCTCCTGTCAAAAAGGTTTAAGTGTATTCTCTTTGTTGAGACGTTAAAGATGGGAAGGCTTAATGTAATCAAGATGAACAAGCATATTCTTAATGGCCTGTAAGATATTCAGTGCCTTCCCCAAGATAATCCCATCATTATCACTGTCAGTTTATTAGTCCAGGCAGTATGCTAACTAGCTTTTTTATGGTCGTTGCTGACAAATATGAGATGTGATCCTCAGGGATAAACTTTGTGTCCCAAGGCTTGTGTTCATACACACACACACACACACACACACATGGAGAAAGAAAAGTAAACTGGACAATAAAGGCCTACAACAGACATGTTGTAAATCGTTTCGATCAAAATGGTTTTATAGAAAAAACTATTTTTCTTCCAGTGACCTTTCATTCTTTCTCCTCAGATGCATGGACAAATTCATCTACCACATCACAAGGGAGTCAGCTAAATTCCCTGGCTAATGTCCATGTAATTGCAAGTGACTCTACCCATTAGATATGGTGATTATTCAGGAACAAGAGAGATCAGATACAAATGATTGTCCAGACTGAAACATCTGATACTGTCTGATCACTTAACGGGCAAGTAGGATGGGAGAAGGAGAGACTGCTGTATCATCAATAAGATAGAGCACTTTTTAATATTTTTTTAGATTGTGGTTGGAGTTCTGGCAATCTCTTTGCGGCTGGATGAAAAAAATCTGTTTGTGGGTATTCCCTAAGGAATAGAGTTCTTATCAGAAGCTTGTTATCTCTGTCATAACTTTCTTTCTTCTAGCAATGCAAGAACCTTAGAAACCCTACAGGAAGTCACATATTAATGGAAGTGTATCCCTTTGATATCCTCCATATCACAAATTGATTTAATTAAGGTAAATCCAAAGAGTCAAGCAATTTTCTCAATTTACATGCACAGTAAAGTTAAAAAACACAATATCAACACTCGCTGTTTAAGAGTTCTGGCTTAAAGTATAATATCATATTGTATTTTCCATTCTCTTCTTCTTTCTATAAAAGTAGATATGAGGGTGGGAGGATTGTATTTGTCATATATGTACATATTAAGCTTAATAATGTCCTAATGTTCAAAGAAATATTCCAGCCAATTTTATAGTGGTCCATATTGGAAACACAAAATGTTATTCTGAATATGCACATCAACCTTTAGTTTAATATATTCATTTTCAAGGGAAAGATAATATTGCATTTTTATTTGATACAAATAAAATACAAGTGTGGAGTTCTAGATAAGTAGCTGTGTTAGCCTCAGACTAACACATTTTTTCCAGTATAAGCATTCATGGGCTCACTTCATTAGATGCATGAAGTGTACAGCCATAAGGCCAATGAACGTACATTAAAGGCTACAAACAACAAAAAGGAAGAGAAAAATGTTACAAAGATAGGCCATTTTAAAACATGATCCAGTAAAAGGAGTAATCAATCCAAGCAGAGTGGGTGAGAACCAATCCAAAAGGAGACTAGTATTATGGTATGCCCACAACAGAAGCATCACCAGTTTAAGTTCCAGGAACTGGTCCAAGGGAATCTTTTAGCCCAGTTATTCCGTACTTGACAAATAGATCAATTTCAACAGGAAAGAAGAGACCTTAAGAATGAATAGAGCATGGTTTCCAGCCCTGAAAAACACCAGGCTAACAAAATACTCTATACCCGACAATAGCCCTGCAGAGAAGATTAGCATATCAAGCACCAATCCATATGCAAAAGAACCTCCTCAGGATACAGTGAAGCCTCCCTCCATTAGCATTCCATGCCCTGGGAAACTCTTACAGGATGACTCAGCCCAACCCTACCTCCCTGAGTTGATATAAATTACCTGCCAACTTCTTTTCCACCTCTGAAGATGCCAGTCACAGCTGCTGGCAAAACGTCAGGAACTACAATGCCAAGACCACGGCTATACAGCCCGGAAACTCCACAACCACCACCCTTAGAGCTACCCTTTGTCACTTCCAGGTTGTACCCCGAAGCGACATTGGTGATGCCATTGTTTTCTATTTTTATTTTTCTCCCACTGCACCACTCAGGCAATGGGGTTTGCCATAACAGGAGGTCTGGAAAGCCTATTAATAAAGAGTTCTGAAGACCTTGAAGAATTGCAGAGTTTTGTACTGCACACTGTTTGGTGATAGTTCATTTGATCCTTAAAAAAAACCCTATTAGATGGATTTTGCGTTTGGAATTTTTCTGCTTTCAAACTTAACACAATCTCATGGGACTTACACAAAAAATAACACCTTATTCCTCAAAGATATAACTAGACCTTAATACTACATAAATGGCCTTGGAGCCTAGGCCAACTACACCCCTCCCATACTTAGCCCACTTGAGAGTAAATCCTGTTCAGTTTACCCCTGAGTAAATATATATAGGATGCTCAAATAACTACCTCCACAATATTTGCAATAAAAGGAGTCTGCAAAACCCCGATGAGTGATGCTTGTTCTGAATGAAGTCTAGCAGGCAGAAAGAAAAGAATGGTAATAATCCTGTCAATTTGAGATCTTGCAATTGCTTTAAAGATATTTTATAGATGCCTTTATAGTAATCATGGTACACAGAAAGGAGGGAGAAAAATCATGGAATGAGTTTTGTACTAAGAAAGGCAGTATTCAAAGACTAGAGTTACCACATTTATGCACCAAGCTAGAAGTACTCACGTAAAAGTGATTTATAATGTTTGGCAGGCATCATATCTATAGGCATACAATGCTAGAAGATTTGTGGATGAAAGCTCAACATGATTGTAATGATGACAGCGGTCACTGTTTAACAGGCAAAAGAGGAAACAGGAAATTGATGCTGCTGGACTGTATTTAATTTAAGAGCCCAATTTTGAAGATTAGATTTAATCTAGAACCACTGCATATAGGCAGAAGTAGGGGAGCACATTAAAAAAAAGATATTGTTTTGATGGTTGTTGTGGATTTTCCAGGCGTTATAGCCATGGTCTTGGCATTGTAGTTCCTGATGTTTCACCAGCAGCTGTGACTGGCATCTTCAGAGGTGTAGCACCAAAAGACAGAGATCTCTCAGTGTCACCAAAATCTCTGTCTTTTGGTGCTACACCTCTGAAGATGCCAGCCACAGCTGCTGGCGAAACGTCAGGAACTACAATGCCAAGACCACGGCTATACAGCCCAGAAAATCCACAACAACCATCGTTCTCCAGCCGTGAAAGCCTTCGACAATATACCGATATTGTTTTGGATTCAAACAATCCATCGGGGACATTTCATTATTCCATGGGGGGGTGGGATTCTGATTTTGGGGGTGGACTTTAAAATGCATCGTTTGTCTCTTTTGCAGTAGTAACTATAAAGTATAGACTTGTGATGTAAAATTATTTAAGAATTAATACATTGTCAAGTTAACTTCAATATTTAATAGCAATAGTTAATGTTAAATAATTTTTATTTATAATAAAGTTATGGTAAAGTTATTTATAATAAAGTTATTATAATTTATAATAAAATTATTATAATAAATAGTTTTTATTTATATTTATAATAAATTTTATTTACAATAATTTTATTGTACAATAAAGTTAGTTTTAGTTTTAATTATACAGTTCCTTAAATGTCTGTTGATTTATGGGTGAAGATAGAGGAAATATTTCTGTTGCTAATGACCCTCTCTGTTATGGAGTCTGCTATGGACTATGTCAGCTTCCTGCTTCGTTGTTCTAAGATTCTGCCAAGAACTCTGTTAGGGGCAGTGTTGCCTATGCCTGCCTCCTGCCTCTCTGCTGTTATGAACTGTGTCATCAACACCTGTTTCCTGCCTCCTTGAACACGAACCCCACCTGGGCCCAGAACGATGCCACTAGCAGCACAGTGTCATCTGGGAGGACCCCCCGTGAGCCTGGCCAGACACCCCCTGGTCAGTGCCCATGGGGAGCTCTTTGCAGTACGGCCACTGGGTCTGCCCCCACCAATGGGCAGCCTACTAGCCAGCCCACAGATGCGTGCCACCCAAGGAGCCAGGGGAGAAGCCATGTACCCAGGCAGCAGAGAGTCACCATGGACAGTTTGCTCTAAGCCTGCCATTCCAAGGTCGGGCTCCTGTCACGTTCACGGAGTCCAGCCTCACCCTGATATGCATATCACTGGAAGCCACCCTGAGAAGGGACCTACGTGCCAACTGTCCAGAGTACCTAATGGACGCATATCAATACAGCCATCGCATTCCAGGCAGATTCCAGGCAGATTCCAGGCAGATTCCAGGGCGCGACGAAGAGGCAAGAACATCTTATAGGACGTTTATGAAAGCCTATGAGGTGGCAGTGAAAGCAGCAAAGAGGGATTTCTTTGCTGCTTCCATTGCATCCGCTAGCTCACGCCCGGCTCAATTATTTCAAACAGTTCGGTCCTTGGTCTCCCTCTCTCAGGGAGACCACCAAATTCTTAATTCAACTATTGGCTGCGAGGCTTTTGCGAGCTATTTTGCGGATAAAATCTTGTCCCTTCGCCGTGGCCTGCCACCCACTGTTGATACAGTAAGGGAACTGGAGACCCCTTGGCCGTCTTCTGGGTCCGTATTAGACCATTTCAGGCTGCTCTCTCAGGACGATGTTGACAGGATCCTGCAGGGGATGAGGCCAACCACCTGTCCTCGGTACCCCTGCCCATCCTGGCTGGTGAAGGCCAGCTTGGAGGGGCTACGGGACCATCTGGAGGCCATTGTTAACATCTCCCTGAGCTCTGGGGTTTTTCCAGGAGTGTTAAAGGAGGCGGTAGTGCGGCCCCTCCTGAAAAAACCATCTTTGGACCCCACCGACCCGTCCAGTTACCGCCCAGTGTCGAACCTCCCGTTCCTGGGCAAGGTGATTGAGCGGGCGGTGGCGGTACAACTGCAGGAATTCCTGAATGATGCTCTAGTCCTGGACCCATTCCAGTCTGGCTTCCGTCCTGGCCATGGGACGGAGACAGCCTTGGTTGCCCTCACAGACGACCTTCGCAGGCATCTGGATCGAGGCGGGTCAGCGCTGCTTGTGTTACTTGATCTCACAGCAGCGTTTGACACGGTTGACTATGATTTGTTGGCCAGCCGCCTTGCCGACGTGGGGATTAGGGGGACAGTCTTACAGTGGCTGGTCTCCTTTCTCCAGGGTCGGGGACAGAGGGTGGCGCTCGGGGGAGATCTATCGGCCCGTCACCCTTTGGTGTGCGGGGTTCCCCAAGGGGCGATACTCTCCCCAATGTTATTTAACATCTATATGCGCCCCCTCACCCAGTTGGTGCGGAGGTTTGGGCTGGGTTGTCATCAATACGCGGATGACACCCAACTTTTTCTGTTGATGGACGGACGGCCAGACACGGCCCCAGACAATCTGGCCAGAGCTTTGGAGGCTGTGACGGCATGGTTGAAACAGAGCAGGCTGAAATTGAACCCAGTGAAGACGGAGGTCCTGCAGCTGGGACGGGGGCTGCCAGATGTTGGGATCCAGCTCCCTGCCCTGGATGGGACACCACTGGCAACTTTGCCAGTACACCACTGGCAACTTTGCCAGTGGTAAAGAGTCTGGGTGTGTTCCTGGATGCCTCCCTATCGATGGAGGCCCAGGTCACGGCGGTTGCCAAGTCTGCATTTTTCCATCTTTGTCAGATCAGGCAACTTGCCCCCTACCTGACGCCCCAGGACCTGGCTACAGTGATCCATGCAACGGTCACCTCCAGGCTAGATTACTGTAACTCACTCTACGCTGGGCTACCCCTGGGCCTGATCTGGAAACTACAACTGGTCCAGAATGCGGTGGCACGGGTCCTGACTGGTATACCTTACCAGTCACACATCACACCTGTCCTGTGCCAGCTGCACTGGCTTCCGGTTGAATTCCGAATCAGGTTCAAAGTGTTGGTTCTTACCTTCAAAGCCCTGAGTGGGTTGGGACCGGCATATCTTCGGGACCGCCTCTCCCTGTACGTTCCCCGGAGATCGCTCCGATCAGCGAATAAATATTTACTTGTGGTCCCCGGCCCTAAGGAAGCCCGCCTCGCTTCAACCAGGGCCAGGGCTTTTTCAGTCCTGGCCCCAGCCTGGTGGAACGCTCTGTCAATGGAAACCCGGGCCCAGCGGGACATATTATCGTTCCGCCGGGCCTGTAAGACAGAGCTGTTCCGCCAGGCGTTTGGTGATTGAAGGGGGCGGTGCCATGTCGGCCTCCCACCTTTGGGGTGGGGAAGGTTCTCCCCACCACTGCACCTTGTTAATTTGTTTTATTATTTGTATATTGATTTTAGTTTTTGTTTTTATCAATTTTAACTGTTCACCGCCCAGAGCCCCTGGGATGGGCGGTATATAAATTGAATAAATAAATAAATAAATAAATCCCATCAAGACAACCCCAGCTTCCTGACAGACCCGATCAACCCACCCGCCACTCCCTCCCTTCCTTTGTCCCCTCTTCCTAAGGTGCCACAATCATACATTCAGACCCTAAAGTTGCCCATTAGCTGTAGTAGTAAAGCCATCAAGCTTTTGTTTCACCTCCTGAGAATCACTTGGAAGGCCCCCGCCTCAGGGTACATTTTTGGGTACTTAAGCAGGCTCTGCTTGCCACGAGGTGCACGCCATTCCTCTCCCGACCCCGACCGTCACTTTACATATCTAGTGCAGGCATTAGATATCACCCCCTCTTCGCTGCTGTCGTCCCTGCTTCTCGCCGTGACCAGGTAAAGTATTACCCCATTCCATTGACCTCAAACGGGTACCTGCTAATGCAAACAGCTCTACTCTTCCAATCTTTATTTCTTAGCCCTTGTATGTTTCTTGTATGCACGTGTTATTGTAGGCTTATGCTACATCTCAGTAAACACAGTTTGTTTTGACTATTCACCTCATCTTTATTGTATGAGCAATCCGGAATTCGGACTCTGGTATACATTGGTAAAGATCCGCATTAATTTAAGCCAAACTGCTTGCTAATTTCCCCTATAAAATAGCAGTTCTGGTAACATTTCTGAGTATGATTATGTGCTATATTTGAAAATTATATTTTGTTTTTATTTATGCTTATTACATTTTGATAATCCTTCTAATATGTATCTTAAGTTTTTCTTTTAAATGTTAAATTTTTATCCCCTTTTCCTTTTTTTCCTTCTTGTACACTTTTTTGTTCTAAAAAAATATATTAAAAAATAATAATAATTTGGGGGGGGGCATATACACCTCCATTCCTAGTGGCAGAGGCTAGAGATGGTAGGGAAGAACTTGAAACACGGTTCAGGAGCTGCCAGTAGAGCAATGCCATTTGAGTTTAGGGTGAGGCTTCTTCAATCCTTTCATTTTCAGTTGGCCCCAAGTCGACTATCATAGAGAATAATAACCGTTTAAAATTTAAAGACCTCATGTGCTCCAACCAAACAGCTGTTTTCTGGGCCAGCCTCCTTCTTTCTCCCTCCCTTTCCCCATATCCAAAAGACTCCTAAAATTGGTATTTTTGGAAGATTAATTAATTCTGGAAGATTAATTACCATTACCCCTGGAATTTCGAGAGTGAGCTGACACGAAACAGCAGATTTCAAGAGTAGTATGTTCATAATATCTACTAGTCAACAATAATACCAGCTGGAATTAAAACAGTGTGAATTTACACACACACATAATCACATTTTTATTGCACGTTTCTTTCAGGGAGCTCAAGCCATTGTACATATTTATCTCCTCTTAATTTTATTCTCACAACAACCATGTAAGTAGGTTAAGCTGAGCTGAAGATCACCCAGTGACCATGCTTCTAGCAGGAGGATCTGAACCCCTCTCCTCCCAGGTCTAGTCTGGCAACTTAATTCCTACACCACACTAGCAGGATCAAAACAGTGTCAGATTGAGAAGACCAAAGGCCTTTTGGAATAAGGGAGTTCTAACAAATCTCCAGAAAGCCAGAACAAAGAAGCATGAGATACCTCTTAGAATAATGAATTCCATATTCTGGGAGCTACAAGTGAAAATGTCTGCGTTAAAAGCAAAGAAGCTTTCTCAAGATTTTCAGAATTGCATAGATCAGTCAAAATACCACTCCAAAATATTGGCCATGTTGGGCTCTTCAGTGGTGATTCTTGTTAGAAGACTATCTGCCTCCAGTGCATCATTTGATAAATCTTTCCCCAATTATAAATAATATATGCTCTCATTTTTGGTGACATTGCTATGGGGGAAAACATTAAAAACTACAGGAACATTAAGAAATTTTTAAAAAACCTTGCAATATATTAAGTGGGCAATTAGTTTCTTTATTACAAATGCAGACAGATTCAAAAGTCAGATTTACACATTAAGGGTAGCAGGGTGAGTATTTTAATGGATCCTTTCTAGACAAAATGTGCATTGCAAGAAGCCAATTTTGATTTAGAGTGATGTAAAATTCAATTACGGGCAGAACCAATTTTTGACAATCCGCTTTTAAGTGATTACTAACTCTTTGGGAGGGGTGTACTGTATGTAGCCACAAAAATGATCCTGTGACCTTTACTTGTCAGAGCCAACATCATTAAAACAGAATGCTGAAAGCATTTATAGGAAATGTGGAGCATATTAATGCAGGAGCCCATATAGATGGCATTTGATGGACACCAGACCTGCACCACTGAAAATTCTTTGATAGACTTTCACCATTTAGGAGTTTGAGATCTCAAGATTAATTTGTTGGCTTTTGACTGTTTGAGCAACATATCTTATTGCAGATTTATACACTGGAAACCCAAGGGATGAATTCACTGGTGAGGTTATGTTGTGCCAGTGGTCTCGCTCGTTATTTCACATTAGGAGATAAACATGTACTATATTATGTATCTATATAGTCACATACTGAAGTTAGAGGGGCTTAAGATCAGCTGTCAAACAGAAGAAGATTGCAAAACAATGTTTGCTCTGTTATACCAGGATGGAGAATAAAGCTAGTCTACCATATCCTATAACGGAATGTCACCAACATGCCAGATTCTAGTTTGTAGGGTTACCAGTTCCTGTTGGGAAATTCCTGGAGATTTTGGGGGTGGAGCCTGGAGAGGATGGGGTTTAGGGAGCGGAGGCAGCTCGGCAGGGTACAATGCCCTAGAGTCCATCCTCCAAAGCAGCCATTTTCTCCAGGATAACTGATGTCTGTCGGCTGGAGATCAGTTGTAATTCTGGGAGATCTCCAGCTACTACCTGGAGACTAGCAGTCCTAAGTATAGGCCAGGGATGGTCTTAGAGATTATGGAGCCTCAGACAGAAGTCCTGGATGGAGACCCAGGATCAATTGCACCCACACCCTGCCCAGGACATGCCACATTCAAGCAAGGGGCAGTCCTTGCCCTGTGCAAGGCAGGCAGGCACATGTGGCAGCCACTGAGTCAGTTGCTGCCACAGCCCAGAAGGGTGCAGGTGGGTGTGAGAAAGCTGTTGAGCCAGCCACTGCCCAAGTCTCTGAGAGAATGCACAGGTGCATACTTGTGCAGGCTAGCTGCTATCCGAGCCACAAGCTGGCCAGCTCCTGTCTGCTCCCCTGAGGAGGCTGAGGAGGCAGGTGGCTGTGGCAGTTAGCCACTGTCTGAGCACCAAAGGGGGAGGGCAAATGCTGAGCTGACCAACCACTTCCTGAGCCCCAAAGAGAGCAGGTGCAATGTGTGGTGGCCAACAAGCCATCCCGTCTACTGCGCAAGCTCCAAAGAGGGTGGGCAGGCTGCATGGCTATTAGCTCAACCTGTTCCTCTCCCTTCTCCTTCTGTGGTGGGGGCAGGCCATGGACAGTCAGGGGCTTGGCTTATCCAGAGTCTAAAGCAGTAGCCAAAGATGCCCTGTAGCTAAGGCCACCCCAACCTCTTTCAGTTTTTCTTTTTGTCATTGTAACAGTGTATCAAAACTCTTATTTAAACCTATATCACACAGCTTTTGTTAGATTTATAGTTGGGCTATATGAGGGTGAAGAGGGCCAGTGTGGGGTAGTGGACAGAGTAAAGGACTAGAATCTAGGTGACTCGGGTTTCATTTCCCTTCTCTGCCATGGAAGTTTCCTGGGTGACTTTGGGCCAGTTACTCTCAGCCTCACCTTCTCTGAAGGGCTGCTGAGAGGATAAAATGGAGGAGAGGAAAATTATGTAAGCTGCTTTGGGACTCCACTGGGAAAGAAAGGTAGGGTACATATGAAGTAAAGGTAAAATAAATATAGATATACTGTAAAAAGAGGGCTTGCAATACATTCTAGTTTCTGACATTGAAAATTTGAGACAATCGCACTGTTGTATAGCGAGCCGTCGTTGTCCATTCCCCAGGCCTCAGATAGGCCCCTGTTGCATGATATTTATATAGCTGATTCTTTACCTTATAGGCATTTTTAAAAGATTCAGAAGTTGAAAACAGTTTCAGGTGGGTAGCTATGGTAGCCATCCTTCCACCATCCTGCCTTTCCAGTTATAGCTTCATCTTCTAGCAAGCAAACTGATGCAGTTTTATAGCTATCCAGGAAGGTTGAAGAGGCAGAAAACCCTCATAGGCTTTTGAGTTCCTCAAGCCAAAATTAGGAGGAGGAGAAGGCAGGGTGAGGATATGTAATGTCTTCAGAAATGAGAGGCTGCTTCCAAAAGGTTGAAGATTTATTGTAATGTCATGGTTAATAGGACAAACAACAACTGCAGCTTCAGAGAGAATAAGCAAAACCCCCAAAATGGAGATAAGGTCTAGGAGAATAGCTAAGCCTAACTGAAAACTGAGCTCCACCCCATTACCTACAGTGAGCCAAGAGGGCCAATACGCTACAGGATAGGCCTTTGGAGGCCTCAAGTCACAGCATCCTCAAAGCAGGCCAGGTTTGCCAGATTGCCCCCAGGAACTGCCAGGGGAGGGATGAAACGGCAAAGGGGGAGGGGTATTTTACCTTCCTATGTGCATCAGTGCGCACACACTGCAGTGGTGTAATGGTATCGCTTCCAGTAGTGACGTCACCACTACACTGGAACCACTCTGGGACCAAGCACCAGGGCGACATGATGACATCACTTGTGGGCATACAGGAAGTGATGTCATGTTGCAGGCAAAATCACATCACCCAGAAGTGCCAGTGGCAACTGGGTAAGTTCCCTGTTTCTTCCCGCACTGACCACATGAGCGACAATGTGTGTACAGCCATGTGTTTGTATGGCTCACCCCTGAGGCAGTGGGGGCTCACCTAGACAGTCAAGGCAGAGGTCCTGGGTGACTCTAGGGCTTGACTTGTATTGCTAGTTAGATCTCTTGCAATATTGCCATATTGACAATTTATGTTGTAATTAATAAAGTGGCCCAAGTTTATACCCAAACCTTGGGTTGCCTTTTATTTCAACTGGGGGATTGGGGGAGGGCAACAGAGACCTAGGCAACCTAGATTACATCTAGGCAAGAGAAATGTTCAGACACACCATTACGGTAGCTATAAATTGGCTGACCATCTGGTAAACCAGTGTTAAATAGAAAACTAATTTTCCCATTCTTTCAGGTGACTGGAGGCAGTAAAAGTTTTCAGAATGGTTCATTTTCAATGCACACTTCTCTCCCACCACTGCTATGACGGTCTAGAATTGTGGTTGAAAAGTGCAATGTCCATGGCTTAGGTTTTAAAAAAGATATGGGTGCTGAATCTGTTGGCTAAAACTAAGAAGCAGTTTCACATCAGAGTGAACAAACACACTAGGCTAGCATCTGCCAGAGGCTAAATCAGCTCTCAAGTGGGAAAACATGCCTTAGCTACAGGTCATAAAGTAAACACAGATGCAGAAAGTCTGTTCATTGGAGGGAAGTGGGTTATGAAGCACAAGGGAAAATGCTGGTACTCGAGCTCAGCAAGAAGAGCATTCGAACAAAATTACCGAGTATAGAACGGGGTGGGGCAGGGTGGGGCACAGAAGAGAAACCTTATCTTTAAGCAAGCATGAAAAGCTAACTGTTTATAATTTCAGAGAACAAAATGTTGACTAGATTTCCTTATAATCTTTTATGGACCAGTTAAAGACCCAGGGAACTTTGGGATAAGAGAGAGATCATCTTTTCTCCACCCATTTTCAGAAGACGGTAGCTGTATTTTTATTCATTTCCAGTGTATACCTCATTATCAGTTCTTAGAAGACAAGAACAGATAACAGAGAGAGACCCAGGGCCAAGCTACACATGACAAATGACACTTGAATGGCAAGTGTATTTCTCCCTGTTCACTTGCCCTCCACTCAATCCACTTGCCGTTCAAGTGTCATTCGTCATGTGTAGCTTGGCCCCCAGTTATGAGGAGAGAAAGAATACTGATAAAGAAAAATGGACCATCCTTTCATCTCACAAGCTATTTCCTATCGAATCATGAATGTCTCACCCAGGGCGAAGCTACAAGTGACGAATGACACTTGAACGGCAAGTGTATTTCTCCCTGTTCACTTGCTCTCCACTCAATCCACTTGCCGTTCAAGTGTCATTCGTCACTTGTAGCTTGGCCCTCAGTTTCATGTAGAGTTGCCAACTGCTGCTGGGATCCCAGTGAGACAATTTTGGGGTGGGGAAAAGAAGGGTTGCAAGGTCACCCCTGGCAAGCAGCAGAGGGCAGAGGAGGACCACAAGGGTGGATGGGACTTACCTACTACTGCAGGCTTTTGCTAGCAATATTGTCATGTCACCAGTAACTTCATTTACTTATTTATTTGTAGTCTTCCTTTCTTACTGAGGGCCAAGCTACAAGTGACTAATGACACTTGAATGGCAAGTGGATTGAGTGGAGCACAAATGGAGGACAAGTGAACAGGGAGAAATACACTTGCCATTCAAGTGTCATTCATCACTTGTAGCTTGGCCCTGAGATGCTGGAACTACTCTGGTTTTGCGGCAAAAACTCTATGGCTTTTGCCCCAAACCCATGGCTTTATGACTGATGAGACTATGGGTCAAGCTACACATGACGAATGACACTTGAACGGCAAGTGTATTTCTCCCTGTTCACTTGCCCTCCACTCAATCCACTTGCTGTTCAAGTGTCATTCGTCATGTGTAGCTTGGCCCTCAGTCACTTCCGGGTGCAGAAGAAATGACATCATTACATCACTGGTGATATAGCAATATAACTGGCAAGGGCCTCTGGCAGCAGGTAAGTTGCCCTGTTTCCCTTCCTGTTCCCCTCATCAGCAAGGTGAATGATTGCAAAGCAGCAGTAACCCCAGAAACAAATGATTCAGTGTTGTGCAAATTAAGATTGCCAGGTCCCCTCACCCTCTGGGTGGGAAGTAGAGGAACTGCCACTTACTGTTTGTGTCCTTTGCACATGCATGCTCCCAGGCTGTATGATGACATCACTTCCAGGAAGTACTACCCTGGGAGCGCTCCCAAATTGGACTGTTGTGAAGTACAGGAGCTTTCCAGGGTCTTCCCAGCAGCTCTCCTGTGTGCTACGCAGCGGGCCAAATTAGACCCATTTGGGGTCAAAATCAACCTGCTGCAGAGTGCAGGAGCACTGCCAGAGCAGCATGATGGGCCCTGGAGTACTCACATGCCCTTATTTGGCCCACTGTGGAGCATGGGAGTGCTGTTCGGAGGGCTCTGGAGAGATCCTGCACTTCAC
This sequence comes from Eublepharis macularius, assembly GCF_028583425.1. NCBI lineage: Eukaryota > Metazoa > Chordata > Lepidosauria > Squamata > Eublepharidae > Eublepharis > Eublepharis macularius. The sequence goes on along the minus strand of NC_072796.1, from coordinate 118,411,813 downwards.
AGTAGACCAATTTAGGCTCCAAACAGGCCTGATTGGCATGATTGGGGCCCAAATCAGCCCCCTGCAGAGTGTGGGAGAGCACTAGTCCACCCAGGACCATGCCCCAGGAGGCACGTACCCCTGACTTTTCTCCTGCCGGTGCACTGCCATTTTGGGTATAAAACTACAAATTATGTCACTGCGTTAGGACAATGCTCTAGGATTCACAACAATTCTATAGCTTAACTAGAGATTTGCACTCAGGGCAAAGCTACAAGTGACGAATGACACTTGAACGGCAAGTGTATTTCTCCCTATTCACTTGCCCTCCACTCAATACACTTGCCGTTCAAGTGTCATTCATCACTTGTAGCTTGGCCCTAAGTTTGCCAGTCCCTGCTGGGGGCAGGGGATCCCCTGCTCTCACCATCCACCCCTCCACCCCCCTGCACCCTACTGAAGTCAAGCTAATAGCAGTGCCTTGTCAAGCAACAGTGAGCAGCTGTTAAGCCTAATGTCTTGGCACTGAGTCCTGCCCTTGGTTCAAATGTATTTAGATTCCACTTCAAATATCTCTTCCTGTAGTGAGTGACATTGTAGCTGGGCCATTTTGAATATTCTGCCTCCTTCCTTCTTCCTTTGGCCCTCGTCAGGTCTTCTTACTCTGTGGAGAAATTCTGGAAGGTGATCCTCCCTGAGTTAAATTATGCTCTTCTGTCCTTTAGAAAATCTAATCTTAGTTTTTTGGGGGAGTTGATATTCAAGAGAGGTTGTTTTGTGATTAGAAGGCTTTTTGTGTAAGCTCAGAGGTGCATATGTTTTCACAAGCAAAGATAGTACCTCATTGTTTTCCTACATTTGAAATGTTAAGCTCCCAACCAGCTATGTGAGTGCTGACTTCAAGGATTACCAGATATTTTAAAGTTCCTCGTGGAATACAGGGCCTCAGGATGTAAGAGAAATTCACACATTTTGTTGAAGGAGATGAGAAAATTCCCTTTGCAGATGTTACACTGGAAGTGTGAAAAGCAAAATTATTTATCCCCCCCCCCCACACACACACCAATATCTGTATATATAATTCAAAGCCACTTTAGGCAGCTATCCCAGCACAAGGAAACAACACACCCAAAGCAACCAACATATTGGTACATCAAATTGGTTGTATTGTTTATGAAGGAATAGCTAGAATAAAGAGATACGAGGTAGTGATGTTTTGTTGTTGAGAAACTGAGGGCAAAAAACAACAACAACACATGCACTGATTATTCAAGTACAGAAAATATTTGTTTTTAAAAGAGTCTTCACACAGATGCCCCACAAAAATCTTTGAATCAGAATACTAGTGCTAAAGGTAATATCAGAGGGAGACTTTAGCCTCTGTCCTTTTTGTTGGCCCTCCAGACAACTAGTTGGTTAGTTGTTGTGGGCTTTCCAGGCTGTATTGCCGTGTTCTTGGCATTGTAGTTCCTGACGTTTCGCCAGCAGCTGTGGCTGGCATCTTCAGAGGTGTAGCACCAAAAGACAGAGATCTCTCAGTGTCATCTGAGAGATCTCTGTCTTTTGGTGCTACACCTCTGAAGATGCCAGCCACAGCTGCTGGCGAAACATCAGGAACTACAATGCCAAGAACACGGCAATACAGCCCGGAAAACCCACAACAACCATCGTTCTCCAGCCGTGAAAGCCTTCGACAATACAACTAGTTGGTTACTCTGTGAAACAGCGTTTTAGATTAAATAGCTCACCTCAAAATACAGAACAGTAATTGAGCTAATCTGTATATCCAGTCTGTCCACTTGATTACTTTTTCTAACTCATTAATCCATAGATCACAACCATAAGCAGTGTTCTAGAGAGAAACTGATGGTTAGTGAGTGCAGTAGTTGACAGCAGCTAGACTAGATTATCTAGTTATGGAAGCCAGGGCCATTTTCACGTCTTTAAAATGGTGGGATACTCACAGAAGGCTGCCGGCTTCCTTGCAAGATTTTTGACAGCATCCGTTCACAAAACGGAGACAGGCAGCATAGTGGTTAGAGTGCCAGTTAGGATCTGGCAGAACAAGCTTTGAATCCCCACTCTGCCATGGAAGCTTGCTGGGTGACCTTGGGTCAGTCACAGACACTCATCTTACCTCACAGAGTTCTTGAGAGAATAAAATGGAGGTGAGGAGAATGATGTAAGCTGATTTGGGTCCCCATTAGAGAGAAAAGTGGAGTATAAATAGAGTAAATAAATAAACAACAAAGCAGTTATATATTATGAGGGTAAGTTGTGACATACCTATAATGGGGAATATATGATAGAGCAAAAGTGAAATGAATTAATTTATGTAACCTGACTGTTCACTTGATTACTCTGGATTACTCTTATTAATCCATACAGCACAAACATGAGCCATGCTCTAGAGAGAAGGTGATTCTCAATTATCACAGCGTAAGTAAATACTACTTGTTCAGAATTATCAAACTCCTAGCACAACTGCAGTAATACTAAGCATGAAGCACAAAACTACTAGAATTTCTAGATAAAAATATATGAAACTATACAGAATTGAAAACAGTTCAATGGGATTTCAATGGCAGCTGTGTATCTCATTGCTAAGAACAGAATGCCAGGAGATACAATTATTAGAGGAGCCTGTATAATGCTTCTTTTTTTATTTATATAAGTCTACAAGGGAATTCAAAATTTATGGACAGACAGACTATTCCAGCTAGGGGGAAAAAAACCATATATACAGTGATGGTAACTCAGGGGAAGAAGCCAAAGCCATTGGAGAACTCCAGATTGTAATAAAGCAACAATAAAAATGTGTTCACGGACAATCGCTCCTCCATGTTTATGTTTAATAAATAGGCTAATAAAAGAGCATTCCTCTAAGAGCTGTAGGTAAAAATACACTAAAAAACCTCCACAAAATTCCTCATAAAACTAATGTGTATGTCACATTTTTGAAAGTAGTTATGCTAATGTGAGGGCACCATGTGGTCTTTAAAGCCTAACATATACCAAAGGAACTACTGAAGACTGGACTTGCCCCACCAAAGAAGGGGGGGAGGGGAGTCGGACTGTGGCTCGGGATAGAGCATCTGCTTTGCACGTGAAAAGATGCAGGATCAAATCTCAGGGTTTTTTTAAAAAAACACCAGGAAGTAGGTGATGTAGAAGAATTCTTCCGGAGTTCTTGAAGAGCCAGTCAAAGTAGATTAACTTTCTGAGGGCCAAGCTACACATGACGAATGACACTTGAATGGCAAGTGTATTTCTCCCTGTTCACTTGCCCTCCACTCAATCCACTTGCCGTTCAAGTGTCATTCGTCATGTGTAGCTTGGCCCTGAGTCAGTAAAAATTGAACCTGAGACCATCTGTACAGGAAGCAGACATTCTATCATTGAGCCATGGTGGGGCTATGACTCAATGGTAGAGCAGCTGCTTCATATACTGGTTGAGTAGAAGACAGCTTTATGTGTCCATGTGATTGTTTTATCACCCCTCTTTGAATTATGAGCAGGTAAGATGTCCCAACACTTTCTTCAAATCAGTTGGCATCCACAAGTGGTTTGGTTTCAAGTCAGAGCCACTGTGTTCTCATTATTGCTGTTATTGTCTAGTGGCAGCATAAGTCCAAGGATTTTTTTTAAGTACATAAAATATTTGAGGCTGTTGCATGCTAAGAGGGAAATGGGGAGGGAAATGACATCAGCATGGTATAATTCCATAGGGCCCACCCTCCAAACTAGCCCTTTTTTCCAGGGGAGCTGATCTCTGTGGCTTGGGTACTTCTGGGAGATGTCCAGCCACCACCTGGAGGCTGGCAACCTTATTTCCAGGGTATGAACTTTTGAGTGTCAAAATCAATGGTGTAGTGGTTAAGAAGAGTGTGGGACCTTAATCTGGAGAACTGAGGTTGATTCCCCACTCCTCCACTTGAAGCCAGATGGATGACCTCAGGTCAGTCACAGCTTCTCAGAGTTCTCTCAGCCCCAACTAGAGATGGGCACGATACAAAAATTTTTAACGATCCAGCGGATTGTGGATCGGCGCCAATGACGATCCCGAATTAACGACCCGCGCCGATCATCTCCCGTTCCCGAGCCGTGCATCATGGATCATGGAGGCCAAAGCGGGGCACGCTGTTATTATGTGGGAAGGTGGGTGATGATGACGGCTGCCGGGCCTGGCAGGCATGGGGAGGCGGCGACAAGCCGCCTCCCCTCAGGTCCCATTCAGCAACAGGAGGTCTGCGTTTGGCCATCAGAGCTGCCTATCAGGGTTTGCAAGGATGAGATTGGAGTGCCCATGACTACAGAACACCCCTTTCCCCCTCCCTCCCCTGGGTGTCTTCTCCCAACTTGTGACTGCTTTGCTGCTCCGTGGTTGGAAGGAAACCCTGCTGATCAAGGAAAGCTGGGCTTCCATTCGGATTTCCAGGGCGACAGAAGGAGGGCAAACAGAGCTCAGGCATTCCCCTGGCTCTGTTGCCAGGGGAATAGGTTGCTGGCACCTGAGTGTCTGGATTAGAGATGGGCACAATCCAAAAAAAAATACCGATTAAGTCGTTTGTGAATCCGGGCTGCTGCCGAACCCAGGCCACCGATTCTAACTGATCAAGTCCTGTTTCTGGTCCGGAATCAGGAAGGCCAAAGTGGGAGGGCACCCTGCTGTTTCCAGCGATATAGGAACGGTGGTTGGTGGCAGTGGCCACCAGGCCCAGCGGGCAGGGGGAGGCGGCAATGAGCCACCTCCCTTCAGGGAGGGAGGGGACATTCACACACACACACACACTTAGAGTAGAGTGGGGAGTTTTTAACCCGGCAATGAGCCGCCTCCCCTCAGGGAAGGGACATTCCCAGGGCCGGATCTACGGTTGCCAGCACCCAGGGCAACCGTAGTCAGGCTCTTGCGTGCGCATGCGCGCGCACTCCTGGGTCACCCCCCCCCATGCAGCAAGCCAGCTGTCCCGGTGCGCTGCAGAGCTGGTGGCAGCGCGAGTGGCTCGGCAGCTGCCTGCGCCATTCACCTGCCCCGCAAGAAAAGGGGCAGCAGGCTTGCCCACGCGCCCCTTGTCCTGGGGAAAGACAAATGGCGCAGAGAGCCTCCCAGCCACCCGCACTGCCTTTTGCCTTTCCCCAGGGCAAGGGGCATCTGGCTTGCCCACACACCCCTTGTCCTGGGGAAAGACGAACGGCACGGGCGGCCTCCCAGCCTCCCACGCTGCCTTTTGCCTTTCCTTTGTGCCCATGGCTTCAGAACACCCCCTTCCCCCTCCCTCCCCTAGGTTGCTTCTCCATGGTTGGAAGGGAGCCTGCTAATCAAGGAAAGCTGGGCTTCCATTCACGTTTCCCGGGCGACAGAAGGAGGGTGCACACAGCTCATTCCCCTAGCTCCATTGCCCCGGGAATAAATTAGTGGCGCCAAAGTGTCTGCAATTCCGAACAGAAACCGATATATCCAATCAAGTCCCGAACAAGCAAACCCCATAGTGCTGGATCGGTTGCCATGGACAGAACCGATTAGCTGAGTCACAATGGCACAGACGCCAAAATCGGGTTTTTTTTTAAATCGTAATTCAGATCATGCCCATGTCTAGTCTGGATCCCTGATCCGAGCCTGAACACCCCGATCCAGGCCTCTCCCGATCGCTGGATCGTTGGCCGTGGCTGATCATGATCTACCAGATCGCAATCACGCTAACACCATTATCGTGGTGTTTTTTCAATCGTAATGCGGATCATGCCCATCTCTAGCCCCAACCACCTCACAGGGTGTTTTGTTGTGGGGATAATAATAACATACATTGTAAACCGCTCTGAGTGGGTGTTAAGTTGTCCTGAAGGGTGGTATATAAATTTAAGTTTATCATCATCATCATCATCATCATCATCATCATCTATTTGGCTACTTCAGTGGTTCTTAATCTTAATAAAGATCACCCACCAACCCAACATCATCACTATATGCTACTCTGCACCAAAAATTTAAAAAAGGGGAAACATAAAACGGAACTCCATACTTCACGTATATAGGCATATTTATTATATATATATATATATACATATGATGCATAGATCTTAGGTATAACCTCCATGAGATCCTGGTGCCTGCTGGCATCTGCCAGTTCCTGAGCTTTAGGGTTGATATCTGTTCGTGGACTGCTACTTTTTAAAAGGCCTAGTGGAGAAAACCTGTGACCTAAGATTTTATCTTCTGAATGAACTGTATAAAGCAACTCTCCTTTGCTGGCTATCAGAGGCTCTTGCAAGTGGGGAGAAGAGGCTGCCTAATGCCTCCCCGTTTGTCCCCAAATTTCTGAACGTCCTCTAAGATTTGTCAGTTGTACCCTGGGGAACCCATCAAGAATCACTGGACTACTGAACTCTTTCCTAAACTTCAGGCTTGTTTTTTGTTCTCGAAGTATGATGGTTATGCACACTACATTACCCTGAGAGTTGTGTTATTGTTTACTTCAGTTGGTTCCCTTTGGAGGAGAAAATGCTAGTGACAGACAGGGTATTCTTGAGAAAAGTTGCCAGGCTGCAGCTAGCAATCACGGAGAGGAATTGGGACAGCATGGCTTGGTGCACTGGCAACACACTTGTGTGCTGACATCACTTCTGGTAAAATCTAGAAGTGCCATCTTTAGAGACTCTAGCATTTGAAATTTCTATGGTTTTACCATGGAGTTTTTGTAAAACATTAATGTAAGCACACTGTGAGACAACAGTGCATTGTCCTTTACCCCCCCCCCTTTTCCTTCTCTTAGTGCCTGAGGTGCTGGACGGCAACATTGAGTAGTTCCTTTATTTTCAGCTGCACAGGTAGAACATAGGTGGAGCACTGAGGCACCTGTACATGCCAGCAGATCTGCTATCCCATGTCAGGTTCACATTGAGAATGAGGGAGAGAGAAAAAGAGGGGGGGGGGGGGAGAGAGTTGAACAATCTCCTTTGAATAACTTTATCATTTTTGCAGATAGATGAATGTAGATATGACCCTTTTAGGAACTCATTGTGCGCAACATCCAATTTTGTTGACACTGAGAGAATGCAAATCTTCAGACTATAACAACCATCTGGTGTCTGTTGGCAAACCATCATTTTATCATTTGAAGGATATAGTTCATTAGAGGGTTTTTCTCATCAAATACATTGTAAGTTGTTTGTATGAACAGCCTCATTTCTAGATGCTGCACTTGGGGTACTAATGAAAGTAGTCATTAAAGACTATTTTATTTTAAATTTGATGCAAGAAGTTATAACATTAGATACAAGCACATAGCCATAAATCCATTTAAATAAAGACAGGCTCTGTTTTTCAGATGTGCTGGGAAATTACTTTCTCTCACAATCTGTTATCAACTTCAAGGTAGGGCCTGGAGTTCTCCTAGAATCACAACTGATTTCTAGACTACATAGATCAGTTACCCTGGAAGAAATATTAACTTCGGAAGGTGGACTCTGTGGCATCACTTCTCCACTGAGTTCTCTCCCTTCACTCAACTCTGCCCTCAGGCACCAAATAAAATATTATACTGTAAATAATCCCATTTATGTTCCACCAAAGTTATGCTATGGGAGGGAAGGTGGCCTGGTATAGCCTGATTTGGTCAGAATTTGGAAGCTAAGCAAGATCGATACTTAGATGGGCAACCACCAAGGAAGACTCTACATTGGCAAGCCACCTCTGCTTCTTACTTCCCTTGAAAGCTTGGGTAGCTATAAGTTGGGTGTGACCTGAAAACATGTACATATTTAAAGTCATGCTACAATAATAGTGTTGTTTTTTTTACTAGCCATTTTAATGATTTCGTATATACATGTACTAATACAACTTTCAAACTTGTTCATGGCTGCCTACCAAATATGGACACCCACTAGAAGCTCGATAAACCTGCTCTTTTTGCTACATGCCAGGGACTATTATATAACCATACTTGAGAGATGTTAGTGGACAATGGTTTCAAATAACAGGAGGCTGTGTTTTTGCTCATATCTTCAGTTGTTGCTCTAATATGAGCCGACTGTGCAGTAGTCAATTTTCGGAACAGAAATGGTGATTTAGGACAAAAATGACTAGCTGCCATTATTTCAAATTTTATGCAATTCCAGTAGAAAATTGTGCACTGTTGTTGCCAAGAACAGAACAGCAGAACTTTCTAAAAATCTCCCCAAACCAAAACAACTCAGAAGAAAAACCTGATTCTCCACCCCCCCCCCAAAATTATTGTACTTCTGATGCACTGTCAAAAATTGATTCTCTCTCTCAGTTACTACTGTAAATCACATCTGTTTCCATTCTCCAATTGTGGATGTTTCAATTGGGAATTGACAGGTTTGTAGAAGAAAAAGGTAAGTTTGAAATTCTATGGCAAAAAAGAAGGATGTTCTAATGCTGAAGAATAATAGAGTCCAGTAGCACCTAACCAACTTTATTGGTTATGCCACTTTATTAGTTAGGCTACTTATGCTACTAACCAACTTTATTGGTTATGCTACTTTATTGTAGCATAAGCTTTTGAGAACTAGTTTTCTTCATCTGATGAAGAAACTGTGGTTCTTGAAAGCTTATGCTACAATAAAGTTGGTTAATCTTTAAGGTGCTACTATACTCTTTACTATTTTGCAGCTGCAGACTAACACAGCTAACTCCTCTAGATCTAATGCTGAACAGACTCTCCTTGCTTTGTAGAACTGAAATTTAAATTTGTAAAACAAGAAAAAATGGATGAGTGTTCTTGTTTCTACAGTGGAGACATTTTCTAAGTTCACTGCATATTTTCAGATTCATAAGAGAAGTGTTTCCAAATCATTCTATCCTATATATAGCCCATCCTATACATTGTTATTATCCAAGTTATTCGAGTCATGTAACGTAACTCTCTCTCTCTCTCTCTCTCTCTCTCTCTCTCTCTCTCATCTCTCTATGTGCGTATTTCAATGTCCCAGATTTTGTTGAGGAAGGTGGACATCAGATATGCATCAGATAATAACAGTTATCTTCAGGGCTTTTTTCCAGCAGGAACGTGGTGGAATGGAGTTCCGGGACCTCTTTAAAATGATCACATGGCCGGTGGCCCCGCCCCCTGATCTCCAGACAGAGGGGAGTTTAGCTTGCTCTCTGCACTGCTTGGCGGCGCAGAGGGCAAGCTAAACTCCCCTCTGTCTGGAGATCAGGGGGTGGGGCCACTGGCCATGTGATCATTTTCACCAAGGGCAATTTAAACTTTAAACCCCCCCTTTGTTCCAACTGATCCAAAGTGATGTCATTGTGCAGTCCTGAGTTCCATCACTGAGTTCCACCACCTCTTTTCCCAGAAAAAAAGCCTCTGGAGATTAAAATGGCTACGGTTTAGCCAGCCAGAGAGCCCCTGCCATTGCTACATCCTGCCGGGGAGAACCAGGCATGCAAGGAATGCTGCCCTGAAATGCGGAGGGATTGCAGCTTGATTGGATTTACTGCCATCGCCAGCCCCACCGGTGTCCAGAGCAACAAAGGACTTGCAGTGTCAACCCCACTTAGCACATTCCTCTCCCTCCTTCCGTGACGAGATCTCCTGTCCTTGATTGAGGAGCTAATCAAACAACATTCATAAGTATAGACAGTCATTCCTGGCACAATGTATCCCCTCCCTAAAAACACTTAACCTAGCTCCGGTGTACTTCATCAGAAAACTGTCCTTTTTTGTGCAGCTCTAGAACTAGTTTTGCATCTGCATTCACACACCCCATATCCATCAAGGCAATCCAGCCTTTTGTCTAACCCAGGAACTGACCATTGGAGTCTTTGTCCTAACTGCTAGGAGGACTCTCCTCCACCTCGGGACACATTTTACCTATAAAGGATGAGCCCTGGCCTCATTCAAATCATGCTAGCTTCCAGGATGCTGCTCCCTTAGGGTCTCTTCCCTAAGCCTCTCTTCCTTCGAACTTCTTTCTGGATCCACAAGCACTGTTCCTCTGAGGTTTGCTCTAAGCCCCTTGCCTTGCCAAGGACCCTGGACGTTTGAAGCTTCCCTCTCTCTCTCCTCACCGCAGACTGGACCCCCTTCTCCAGGATAGGTAGATATATTTACTCCCTCTCACTATCCCCAATTTCTGGCTACATTTCCTAGCTCTCTCTCTCTCTCTCTGTAATTATTTTCCCCAGTAATTGGTATGTATGTGCATGAAGTTCTTCTGTTCAATAAAAGTTACTTGTTTGATATTAAAAATAGTCCAGTAGCACCTTTAAGACTAACCAACTTTATTGTAGTATAAGCTTTCAAGAATCACAGTTCACAGTTCTCTTAGTCAGATGTTGTTTGATATTAAGCACCAGACTCGCTTGTTCTATTTTCAGAAGGGACCTGGCATACAAAGGTGACAGATCCCAGTTACCACCTCTCATATAGCTGTCTTCCTTGCTTGCTAATTCCCCCATAAATCATATTTTGCAAGGAGACCACTTCCGGTAACAATACTTGCAGTATGGCTTCTGAAAGAAATAACCTGTTTGCATTCACATATTAACTGAATAAAACTGTGGGCTGGATCCAGCCAGCTTTTTCACTCCATTCTTCCCAGTTCCCTTCTTTATCACAGCCCCTTGTCCCATGTGACTTTTGACCATGTAGGTCCCAGAATCCCTAATATAGCATTTTTGGTGGTCAAAGAGAACCCCCTTCCTTTCTTGCCTGTTCAAAAGCTGGTGGGATCCCATCCTTCATTAATCTGATCTTTGTCTGCAGAGGTAACAAAGGGGATATGCATTGCTGATAAAGGGGTGATACATAACATTACCCCCGTGAACTGTTTCTGGTTGCAGTCCAAAGTGCTGTTTCTTACCTTTAAGTTTATAAAGCCTTGGTGCCAGGGTACTTGAAGGACCATCTCCTTCCATACTCCTCCCAGCCTGCCAGTTAAGATCTGCCTCTTAAGCCCTGCTCTCTGTGCCCCTGCTTTCAAAGGTAAGGTGAGTGACAACTAAAGACAGAACTTTTTCAGTAGTGGCACCTCACCTTTGAAATTCCCTCCTCCTTGAGGATTGCCTGGCACCTAGTTTACTTTCTTTTAAATACCAGGTGAAAATATCTTTTTTCCCAGGCTTTCAGTTAGGGGCTTATCTTACCAGCTTTTTAATGGTCTCCTCTGTTTTATCGATAGTTTTAATGCTGCCTGTGTTTTTTTTTTTTTTGAAAAATTTTTATTGGGTTAGAATCCATTATTTCCACATTTACATTCAATTTTCCCCAATTTTTTCATCTCTAACCCCCTCCCTTTCCCCCCCTTTTTGTTGACTTCCAACAGCTTTCCTACCCTTTGTCCCCTTTCCTTTAATTTTATTAACTTCCTCTCTCTAAAACAAATATATATTCTCCATTATTCTAAGCAGTACATCCTTAACTATTTTTAACATTGTATGCCCAAACTGTAAGTCTTTGTTTCCATCTTAGATAAACAATTTATCCCAATTTTTCAATTTCAGATATTTCTATATATCATAAACCATATAGATCATACATTCATTTATATCAAACAATTTGACTTATTCTCTATATATTACTCATTCTATCTTTTTATAATAGTTCTATATATCTCTCCTCACGTAGTCAATCAATTTGACCCATCTATATCTTCAGACATTCAGTTTGGTACAAAACTTATCAGAAAGAAAGAAAATATTGTTAGTTAATCAATCCTTATATTTAGTCCTTATAGTTAATTATTTTCTCTATGTTCTGTTTGTTAACCTATATATATCTATATATATGTCAATCTATTAATCTGACTGCTTATTAATTCACATTTATCTCTTCTCCCCCCAGTAAAGTCTCCCCCCTCTACTTCAGTACTTCAGTAGTTCTCAAACTGCCACAGTTTTCCTCCCACCTCCCATTTCTTCTCCAGGTATTGTTTCAGCTTCTCCCTGTCTGTGTTGAACTGCCCTGAGTCCAGATCTCTCAGTTTTCTTGTCATCTTGTCCATTTCAGCCATATACAGCAATTTGTAAGTCCAATCTTCAATAGTTGGCACTTCTTGTACTTTCCATTTTTGCGCATACAAAAGTCTAGCTGCTGCTGTCATATAAAATATCAACGTCCTGTGTTGGGCTGGAATTCCCTCCATTCCCAAGTTCAGTAGCAGGAGTTCTGGGTTCTTATTAATTTGAAATTGTAAAATTTCACTCATTTCTCTTATTATTTCCCCCCAGTACTGCCTGGCTACCTCACACGACCACCACATATGATAGAGGGAGCCCTCATGCTTCTTACATTTCCAGCATTTATTAGAAGTATTCAAATTCCCTAGCGCAATCTTCTTTGGTGTCATGTACCAACGATAGATCATTTTGTAAATGTTCTCTTTGATATTAGTACATGTCGTTGTCTTCATTGTAGTTTTCCACAAGTATTCCCATGCCTCCATTGTTATTTCTTTATTAAAGTTTATAGCCCATTTCACCATTTGTGTTTTAACTATCTCATCCTCGGTATACCACTTCAACAGTACTTGGTATACCTTGGATATTCTTTTCTTATCTTCTTTAAGAAGGGTCTGCTCTAGTTCCGAATTCTCTATTCGTATACCTCCCTTTACAGAGTCCGAATTATATAAGTCTCTAATCTGTCTATACTGGAACCAGTCGTAGTTAGGTGATAGTTCCTCTTGTGTCTTTATTCTGAGTTTGGATGCTTCAGTTTTAGTTATTTCTTTGTACGTTAAACATTGTTGTTCATTGTCAACAGCTCTCGGGTCTATCACCTCATATGGAACCACCCACAAAGGGGTTCCTTCTTGTAGATAAATTCTGTACTTCTTCCAGATTATGTATAGACTTCTCCGAACAAAGTGATGCAGGAACATCGAGTTGACCTTTACTTTGTCATGCCATAAATATGCGTGCCATCCAAATATTTTTTTATATCCCTCTAGGGCTAATAGTTTCTTGTTCTTTAATGTCATCCATTCTTTCAACCAAACTAGGCAGATTGCATCATGATAAAGTCTCAGATTGGGCAGTTGCATTCCGCCTCTTTCCTTTGCATCTTGTAAAACTTTCACTTTCACTCGAGGCTTCTTGCCTGCCCAAACAAAATCTGATATTTTCCTCTGCCATTTTTCAAATTGTTTGGAGTCTCTGATGATTGGTATTGTCTGTAGCAAAAACATTACTCTTGGTAACACATTCATCTTAACTGCTGCAATCCTGCCCAACCATGACAAATTCAATCTATTCCATTTAATCAAGTCTCTCTCTATCTGAGTCCATAGTTTTTCATAATTGTTTTTGAATAGATCTATGTTCTTTGCAGTTAATTCGACTCCCAAATATTTCACTTTACTTGTTACTTCACAATCCGTTGTTTCCATTAACAATTGTTGTTTCTGCTTAGTCATATTTTTGCATAATATCTTTGACTTCTTTTTGTTAATGAAGAAACCTGCCAAGTCTCCAAACTCCTTGATCTTATCTATCACTCTTGGCATGTTCTCCAATGGGTCTTCTACAATTAACATTATGTCATCCGCAAATGCTCTGACCTTATATGAATAGTCCTTTATTTTTATTCCACGAATTTCGTCATCTTGACGTATTTGTATCATCAGAATCTCCAATACTAAAATGAACAACAATGGAGATAACGGGCAACCTTGTCTTGTTCCTTTACTTATCGTCAATTTCTTGGTCAATTCATCATTCACCACGATTGCTGCAGTCTGGTCTCTATAAATTTCCTTAATTGCTCTGATGAATCTTTCTCCCAATTGTAGCTTTTCCATAGTGGCAAACATAAAGTCCCAGTTTAAATTGTCAAACGCTTTTTCAGCGTCTACAAAGAAGAAACCAACCTCTTTGTCACAACGCTTGTCATAATATTCAATAGCATTGATCACTGTCCTTAAATTGTCTCTTATTTGTCTGTCTGGCAAAAAGCCTGCTTGTTCCTCCTCTATGACTTCCGAGAGCCACCCCTTCAATCTCTCCGCCAATATCTTCGCAAAAATTTTATAGTCATTATTGAGTAGCGATATAGGTCTATAGTTTTTCACATTAGTCAGGTCTTGGCCCTCTTTTGGGATCAATGATATATTCGCTTCACTCCAAGTGTCTGGAATCCTTTGATCCCTTAAAACCCCATTCATCACCTCTTTTAGGAATGGTGCCAGTTCATTAGCCATTGTCTTATAGAATTTAGCCGTAAGTCCATCTGGCCCTGGCGCCTTTCCTAGATTTGCAGATTGTATTGCCTTACTTATTTCCTCGTCAGTTACTTCACTATTCAAGTTATTTCTCCAAGCTTCCGAGATTTCTGGAAGTTTGGTTTTCTCCAAATATGACGCTATTGATTCTTTGTTTACTTCTTTTTTATTATACAGCTTAGCGTAGAATTTATAAAAGGCTCTACTAATGGTAGTCTGCTCCAAATACGTTTTGTTATCTTCGCAAATTTTATTTATTATTTTCTTTTCCCTTTTCTTCTTCAATTGCCATGCCAGGTACTTCCCAGGTTTATTAGCACCGTCAAACACTTTTTGATTCAGTCTTTTAAGATTCCACTCCAATTCTTTATTGCTCATTGCTGTTAGCTGTTCTTGAAGTATTTTAATTTCCTGGTATACCTTCTTTTTCCCTGGTCTCTTTTTTAGCTGTATTTCTTTGGCTTTTATTTTCTCCTCAATCTCTTGTCTTTTCTCCTCTTTCTTCTTTCTTGCTCTACCATTTAAGTCCATTAGTATGCCCCTTACAACCGCCTTGTAAGCATCCCAAACTTTATTGGTTGGTACTTCTTTATTCACGTTGTATTGTATAAAAAACTTTGTCTCTCTTCTCAATATTTCCATATTCTCTCTTTCCTGTAACAAGTCCTCATTTATTCTCCATGCTTTCCTTTTTCTCCTTTTTCCAAATTTCCACATAATTGGGTTGTGATCTGAGCCTACCATCGGCATTATTTCTACCTCCTTAGTCCATAATGCTAAGTCTTTTGAGGCCCAGATCATGTCAATTCTTGATAATGTAGAATGCCTTGCAGAATAGAAAGTAAACTGTCTGCTTTTAGGATATTCTCTCCTCCATACATCTTCAAGAGTCTCTTGTTGAATCAACTCAAAAAAAAGCTTTGGTAATAGTCCTCTTTTCTTTTGTGCCGTTGTAGTCTTTTTGTCTAGTTCCAAGTCTATCACTCCATTGAAGTCTCCAGCAAGAATTATCTGGTCATATGCAAAATCGTCTAAATGCTTCCTTAAATCCTCAAAGAAGCTTTCTTTTGCACCGTTAGGTGCATAAAGTCCGACTACCAACACTCTCTTTAAATTCCAAATACATTCCACTGCTACAAATCTAGCTTCCACATCTCTCATAACAAATTTTGGCTGTAGCTCCTCTTTTATGTACAACACCACTCCTCTTTTTTTCTTGTTGGAGGCCGCTACAAATTCTTTGCCCAGTTTTCCAGATTTTAAATATTTTACATCCTGTTTTCTAATATGGGTCTCTTGCAAACAAACAATGTCACATTTTTGTTTTAGTAGCCAGTGAAAAATATTTTTCCTCTTATTTGGTGAGTTTAGTCCATTTACATTCCAAGATAATACTTTACACTCCATGCTCATGATCTTGTTGGTAAGTCTTTTTCATTGTCCTTAATAAATCGCTCCATCTCCCGCTCAGATCTGATGCGTTTTTTGGCCCCTCCAAACTCAAAGGACACTCCTTCCGGTAACTCCCATCTGTACCTGATTTTCATGTCCTTCAAAATCTGAATTAGCACTTTATATTTTTTCCGGTCCAGTAACACTGATCTGGGCAGTTCCTTCATTATAATAATCGTCTTGCCATCAATCTCCAATGGATCTTGAAACTGTTTTGTCACAATCCTCTCTTTCATATTTCGTGTTGTAAACTGCACAATCACATCTCTTGGTAGTTTCCTCTGGGTTGCAATTCTCGAGTTCACACGATATGCCACATCTAGGATAGCCACAACTTCCTCCTCCTCCTTCCCCAGGTATTCAGCCAACACCTCAGTCATCTGTTCTTGCGCTGACTTTCCTTCCACTTCTGGCAAGCCACGAAAACGTAGCTGCTTCTCCATATGTTTAGTTTCTGCAACTGACATTCTCCCCTTCACCAATCTCATCTCTGTTTGTTGCGTGTCTGCTAAATTCTCCATCGCGTCTTCTACTGTTTTAACTCTCTGCTGCGTTCCTTGTAGTTCACTTCGTATTGTTTCCATACCTTTTTTCACTTCTGACAGCTCCGATTTTACTGTCTGTGTAACCTCTTTAACCTCTTTTATCAGCTCCAATTTCGTGTCCTTAAGTTCTTTAATCATATCTAAAAGTTTTTTGTCCAGGTTTTTATCCAGGTTTTCTATTGCCGATTGCCACTCTTTTTTTGACATCGTGGGGCTTGCTTTAGCTCGCTCCCACGAATCCGCTCTCTTCCTTAACTCCGTGGCGTAAAATTTAACGTTTTTCTATTTTAAATGTCCCGGTCTTCTTGTGAAAATTAAATTTTAAAGAGTCCAAAATGTCGGGCGTCTTTTCTCTATGGTTTCTCTATGATTTTGTAATCCAAGATGGCCTACTTCCTCTTCCGCTGAAGCCGCGACCCTTCCCCTTTCAAAAATGGCGATTCCCTACTTCCTGCCCTCCAGCAAGGGCCGCTTCTCTCCAGCCACTCTATTGTTATTACGCACTTCCTGTCTCCCATTTTCCCACAGCAGATCTCGCGATGGTGTCTTTTTCTCACAGCTCCAAAACCACAGGTATTCAAAACAATAGTCCAATTTCTTTAATAACTTCTTTAAACTTAGTCTCTTTTCAAATACAATTCCTGCCGAGTCTTCCCCTCCTTTTCACTAGTCTGTTGCAGTTTAAAAATCTACTTTTTTTCCTCTCTGTTTTTATCAATCTGTCCCGTCTCAGAAGATAATGATCTTTACCTTCTCTTCACTTTTCTCGGGTTGTAATCGCTGTTTCGATTTTAAGTTCTCCTCTCAACTTCTTCCCCCAATCGAAGCTTGGGTATGTAGGTCTTATGCCAGCCGCATTGGCCCCAAAACTGCCGCAGAGATTATAGCCGACCCGTCGCAAGGTGGGACCTCAAGGATCGGGAGGGGACCCGTTGTGTAGAGCCCCCCCTCATCCGAGATCTAACTCACCCTAGGGTCCTGAGCGTTCTTTGCCTGCTCCCCGCCTGAGAGCAGTCGGCCGCGGGCTATTTTCACCCCGCCGGCCGGTTAAAATGGCAGTCCGGTCAGCTCCGCAAGTGGAGCTGCATTAGACCTCCATGAATCCCAAACCGGAAGTCGTCAATGCTGCCTGTGTTTTTAATGGCTTGTTTTTTATACGGTGGTTGTTAATTGTAAGCTACCATGAGCAGGTCTCTGAAAAGGTAGCATAGAAATATTATAAATAAATAAATAATAAATAAGGCAAGAATCTTTGTGATCAGCTAATTTTCAGTTTATGGGACACAATCCCAGCATTCTGTCATTAGCTGCATGTAACTCTAAAGAATTTTAATGAGCTTTTATTACCATAGAAATGCAAGAATCTGACAATGTAGAAAATATTACAGAACGTATTTTGTAACAAATATGAAATGCTATAACATCTCTTGTGTTCCTGTTTGTAAGCAACACAAATACAGTTTTTCTCTATAGCTTCTCCAATGAAAATACTTAAAAATACATTTGAAAAAATTGCACAACAAAGTGTTGTTTTTTTCATTATTGGATGACTTGCACTAGTGGAATCTCTCTCTCTCTCTCTCTCTCTCTCTCTCTCTCTCTCACTCTTAATAGCTTACACCCTGAAAATCTTGTTGGTTTCTAGGGTGCTACTAGGTTCTAATCCTGCTGCATGATTCACACACACACACACACACACACACATAGAGCCATCCATCCAGCCACCCACTATTTGTCAAAGCATTGCCCTGAATATACAGAAATGTATCGAACAACCTCTTTGTTGAATCCTTATGGGAAATAACTCAAAAGCACATATGTAACAAACCCAACAACAAAATAATGATGCACAAAAAAACCCCAAGGAAAACAGATAAATAAGATGCATGAACTCTCATTAATGTGTCAAAACCCTGCCAAACATGTAGCCAATCACCAAAAGCAAGCACATAAAATTTGCACCTGTCATAATACTAATTATATTTTTGATCATAAGAGTTCTTCATTGTTGGATTATGTTCATCTGTTGTCAGAATATTTTATTCCACTGTTGAAAATAGTTTGTCTTGCATTTCATAAAGAACACAAGTGAAAATTACCCCATTATGTTTGGGGCGGGGATGGGAGAAGGTGAGTAATCAATTACACTGAGGAAAATTCCTAAAGCAAGAAACATAAGAAATTTCCAGTCTTTCTCAAGAATAACAAGCATATGAATATAAAAAAGAAGCTTCTGTAACCTTAGAAAGGTATGCATAGGTGACTAGTTGGCCACTGTCCTCCCTGTTGCCACCCCAGCACATCCCTGGACTATGTCTTTCAGATTTAGAAGACTGGAAGAATAAGAGTAAACAGACAATTTTCATCATATATACCGGGATCCAACATGCACTGGTATGGGGACTGAGGCTATTGAATTTGTTTAATGTTCTGAAAGAGATGAGTAGTGAATGAGCCAAGCCTGCAGACAACGCTAAATTATTCAGAATAGTTTTAAAAAAGCCAAACTCTGAAGTACTCCAAGAGTATTCAAACTGGGTGAGTGGGTGACAATGAGGCAATTTAAGCTCAGTGCAGGGGTAGGCCATGGGGGGGAGGGATCGTTTCAATTTCATGTCATAATTTAAGAAAGGGAAGGCATAACAGTTTTAAGATTTCTCAGAAATGTTGTCATATTATGAAAAGTCATTGGGTTCCATTTCTTTTTTCATTAAGATCGGATCAGGTGTCTGCCCACAGTTTCCATGTGTGGAAAATAACAGATTTTCCTGAATAAACTTTTTTCACCAAATGGTATCAAAATATTAGGGAACCTAGTCTACTCTTTCTTCTAAAGAATCCCCAAATTTCAAGTGAATTGCATAAAGGGGTTTTCAGTCTCAATGTGGATCTGCTAAGGAAGTTCATCTGGAGTTCTGTAGTGTAGAAACATGAGAGCCAGTGAGGTATAATAGCTAGAGTGTCAGACTATGATCTGGTTTATCTGGGTTCAATTCCCTGCTCTTCCATGGAAGCTTGCTGACTGACCTTGGACTAGTCACATACTCACTGCCTGACCTATCTCACAGGGTTGTTGTGACGGGAAAAAATGGAGGAGAAGAGAATGATGTAAGCCATTTTGAGTCCCCCATTGGAGACTGCTTTATTTCATTTGCAACAGATAAGACACTGGCTGCTGCTTGGAAGCGGTAATGGGTTATATGAGGGTGGATAAACTGAAAGTAAGTCCAGATAAGATAGTGGTACCCTTGGTCAACAATGGTGCTGACCTAGATTTGAGGATGGGAGAAAGAATGAATATTTCATTTCATCAAAGAGCTGCACAGACCTTAGACATATTTGTATTTCAAACAAACAACCACTATCCTGCAAAACTGTCTATGGTCTATGCAGCTCATAGAAGATTCATAGATTGAATAGAATAGCTGAATGTGGGAAAACAGTACCCTATCTGGAGCCAGTTTGGTGTAGTGGGTAAGAGCACAGGACTCTAATCTGCAGATCTGGGTTTGATTCCCCACTCCTCCATTTGAAGCCAGCTGGGAGACCTTGGGGCAGTCGCAGCTTCTAGGAGCTCTCTCAGCCCCGCACACCTCACAGGGTGATTATTGTTGTAGGGATAATAATGACATACTTTGTAAACTGCTCTGAGTGGGCATTAAGTTGTCCTGAAGGGCGATATATAAATTGAATGTTATTATCATATTATTATTATAATCTGACTCTTAAAGTGATTGCTTTATGGTATGCTACTGCATTGGGCTATGGTTCACATCATATTTCTCTCTTGTCTTTTTGAAACCCCTAAAAATTCTGTATATCATATAAAATGAAAACAATGTTCATGTATTACTCAGAATTGTTCACTGAAAGATTTGATTTTCTGTCTAATTACGTGACTGGTTATTTTAGGAATAAGCAGTCCAAATATAACATGAAATGACAGTTCCTAGAGATGCCACATATTTGTAGGAAGGTAGCAATCATTCTGTAAAAATGTCATACTGCTACCCTGGGAAGACTATAACCTCAAATAGAGAGAAGAAATGGAATTCCACCAACATATAACTTTTATTTAAAAATACTCTCATAAAAGCTGTTTCATATCTTTAAATGAAATGTAGATTGCTGAAAACACCAGTTCCTCAGTTAGCTTATTTACATGGGAAGCAGGGCTGAGCATGTGAGGGTTGGCGTGGGAGAGGAGGCTGTCTTGTATTTTTAATCTCATTTCTGGTGCTCATGCAAAGAAAGACCTGTGCTCCAAAGTTCAAATGAAAGAATACCAAGAAAAGAGAAGGGCTTGGTTGATTGTTACTTCTAACATTCAATAATAATCCCAGGGCAGTATAGACAAAGAGAATTGTCTATGTTGTTTTGTTCAATGATGCTGACGGAATTTGTTAGCTGCATTTTAACTTTATGCATAAGAATGACATTATGAGGGATGAGCAAATACTCCATATGCCATTTCTTTCTATAGTTGTTTATGTTTGTGTTATCAGTTTCAGTCTTCTGGTTTTCTAATGTTCCATTTTTAGCTTGATTGTGTACACATTGTACACAGTTTTTATACTCAATTTATATTTTACTTACACATACAATGGATGTCAGTTGTAGGAATACTGAATGTATAATGCATAGTTCTTATGGATGGACTATTTTTTTATTTACTAGATTTGTATCATTCTTCTAGGAGCTTATTTGTGGGCCCCTCCCTCACCTTTATCCTCACAACAATGCGGAGTCCAAAAGAGATGACCCAAGGTCACCCAGAGGGTTTCATGGCAGAATGGGAACCCTGACCTCCTTTATCATAGTTCCAGACTCTAACTCCTACATGACACTGCCTCTCAATCAGTATATTCAATATTGAACTCACAAATATCATGAAAAATACATACTTTGGGGGGAGGGAAATATTGGCATGAGGAAACAGAAGGTGGAATAATCAAAGGTTATATTTACATGAAGGGGAAATGAGAAACCTTCTGAAACTCTCTTCCCACCCCAAATCCACCCTGCTTTACAAGAATTAAAGAAAACAAAATTTCCTCTGACTGTCTAACATAGCATGTTTTGCAGCTGCAGAGAAAGGAACATACCTCAGGAAACCTTTCATTATACTGAACCAAAAGCTGTTGCTAAATGGAACTATGGCTCAGTGGTGGAGCATCTATTTTGCATGTAAAAGGTCTTGTATCTCTAGTTAAGAGGATCTGGTCATAGTGTTAGCAGTCAAACTCCTCTTCCTGCTGAGGGGCAGTTTATGAAATCATAAACAACCTCACCCTCTTCATGTCTTCAAATTCAATGAGAAGGTACAATAATTGGCTGAACATGGAAATGCTAAGCTCAAAATGGCCGCTGTGCACAGTCCTGTTAAATAGGAACTCTTACAGTTGGATGATGTCACACATAGAAATGGGTACAAACTGAAATATGAACCAAAGTTCATCACGAACCAGTCTGGTTCATAGTTCGCAAACCAGCGGTTTGTCAGAGCCCTTTTCTGACAAACCACTACAAACTTTAGGGTGGTTCGTTTGGTTCATTTTTTGGTTCGTCACTGCAGACAGCCTGGGCCGATTCCAGATGGCCAGAAATTGCGGTTTTTCTGCGGAAATAATCGCTTACCAGCCACACGTTCACTTTCGTCTCCATCCGCTTTGTCTCGCAGCATGCCGTGCCGTCCCGCTTCCGGATGTTCGCACGGCCAACTGAGGTATCCGGGATTGGTTGTTTCCTCCCCGTCACAGTTGACATCGGGGGCCTTCATTGGTTCGCATTTCGGTTTTTTTAAAAAAAAAATTTTTACGTGTTTTGCGTAAATGCGCAAATGTGCAAGTATGTGAATATGCAGCATTGACTTTTGTGCGCTTTTGTGCATTTGTGCATTTGTGCACATTTGCGCAGTTCGATGTGCACAAACATGCGACTGCGCAAATGGCGCCCGGTTTTAAAAAAAAATTAAGGGAATATTGTTGCCGGCTGGCCGGCAAAGGAAGGAGGGAAAGGGGAGGGCCTCTCCGCGGCGACGAAGCGTCCAGAAGTGTGCAAACCTGCAATACCGCGTTCACACCATTCGCTTATAGAGCGCAACTGAGCGCCATGGACCGCAGGTAAGCCGGGACGGGAAATTGCGGGTTTTTACGAGTGAGGTCGCTGAAAAAGCGAAAGCACTCACTCTATTTGTGCCCGTCTGGAATCGGCCCTGGTGCTAATAAATCAGTTTCCAAAGCAATGGGGGTTGGGCTTTCGGCAGACCTTATGCTGACCTGGAAGTGACCTTCTGCTGACCCAAAAGTGACTTCTGCTGACCTGGACGTGGTGATTTGCTGGCCCAGAAATGATATTTTCACAAACCAAACATGAACTGGTTCGTGAACCAGGGCAGGTTTGTGAAAGTTCATGGTTTATGTGACGAACCATGAACTGCATGGTTAATTTTTTTTCTGGTTCGTGCCCATCTCTAGTCACACATGGATCTGTTGAAGTTGAATCATTTCTCATCAGTGCCTCAACCCCTCCCACTGGTGCTGAGCCAGTGTGGTGTAGCAGATACACTGTCAGTCTAGGTTCTCAGAAACCTAGATTCAAATCTCCCCTCTGCCATGGAAGCTTGTGGGGTGAACTTGAGTCCATCATTCTGCATCTTAATCTACTCACAAGATATTTGTTGTTAATATAACATGGAGGAGGGGAGAAGGGTATTGTACAATGTTTTGAGACCCCTTAAGGGAGAACAGTGGTAAATAAATACAGAATAAAACCAGATACCAAAATAACGATCATATTGGAAGGCTTCTGATAGCTTCTGAATGTCAGAAATAATTTCAATCAATTTAGGAACCTTCCTTGTATTTCTGAATGGGGCACGGTTCAGGTCAGATCACCAGTCAGTTTCCATTAGTCAGTTACCAACTTGTCTATTGCAAAATTAATATTAGGCATTCTCTCAAGTAATTCAAAAGTGGCAGAACACAGGGCAAAGAAGATGCTTGGAACAATGAAGAATAAAACAGATGAACTCCCTTCATCCTTTTGCTGGAATAGCTAGCAATAGTAATATACTGAAATTAATCACAGGACGGTCCAACCATGAGGTTCTTTCCTTTTTTTTTTTTAATAATTTTTTATTTTTCAATATCTAACATACAAAACTACAATGACAGTAACTACAAAAGACTACAATAGCACAAGGGAAGGGAAAGAAGGGAGAAAAAAGAGAAAGGGAAGGGGGGGTGGGAAAAAAAGGGGAAGGTAACCTACAAACACTAAACGCTACATTTCAATGCTTTCCCTTCATATTGCCATAGTAAAAAAAATAGCTTAATAAAGTAGTGACGGAGTGGTTGATCATACAAATTACAAATTACAGTTCAAATTAAATCTTTTTCCCTCCCCTGGGCCTCGGACGCAATTCCCTCTGCGCAGCTACCGCCAGAGCGCTCATTGCCTCCCCCCTCCCTTCAGGCTTCGGATCCTCTTCTTTTTGCTTGGTGTCTGGTCCAAATTCTGGATTTTTATCCACAAAATCCCTTAGATGATCTTCCGAATTAATCTTGTGAGCTTGATCTTTATAACTAAACCCGATTCCTTCCGGGAGTAGCCATTTGTACTTTATGTCACGTTCCCTCAAAAGAGCTGCCAACTTCTTGTACTTAAATCTTCGCTTCCGAACTAAAAATGGAACATCCTTCAATATCTTGACTTTATTTCCCAGAAAGTCCAATTCCGCATTTTATGAATTATATAGGATACTGTCCCGGACCCTCTTAGATGAAAACTCGATAACAATCTCGCGAGGCAGCTGCCGCTTCATTGCATATTTTGAAGATGCCCGACGGACTCCCAAAATGGCGCTTTTCACTTCTTCTTTAGTTGCCCTCGCGGGTGTCGCTAAAAGTTCCGAGGCGAGATCCCACAAATCCTCATTTTCCTCCTCTTTAACATTCTGGAGACGCAAAATGGTTTGTGTTCGCTCCACTTGCAGTCCGATCAGCTGGTTTTCCACCAACTTTAATTCCCTGTTCGTTGCTCTCGTAAGTGACGCACTTTCCCGGGCAGACTTCTCTGCCTCCCCCGCTGTTTCTTTAATGGCTTTCACATCGCTTTCAATTAAGCCCACCCTTTGATCTGTTTCATTCAGCTTGTCAACAAAGGGTTTTATGGCTTCCATAACCGCTCTTTTAACCAGTTCCTCAAGCGTCTTGCCCCTCTGCAAGGCAGCCGTAACTGACTTGCCAAGAGCAGGACTCTGCTTTTTCGCTGCCATTTTAGGGGGGGCGGGAACCGCCAATCTTCCGAGACTCTATGGGGGGGGAGAAATCCGAGTCTTCTAACCTTCAGACCCCCCCACTCCTCACATACGCTTGTAGTAACAGAAGGGATTCGCTTACTTGCAGGCTTTCGCCTAATCCTGTTCCTTGCCGTTTTCCATAGCCCGGCAGCACACTAGGTGCCGCGCTCGTCTGCCGGCCTCCATAGGGACAAACGGGCAATTTACCCCCTGCCTCGATCTGTCAGAGGGCTCTTCCCGCCGCGCCCCGGACTCAGACTCCCTGCCTGAGAGTCTGGGGGCTAACCTTTGCAGATCAGCCGCCCGGCCAGGTGGCTCAGCCACTTCTTCTCGGACCTGCCGAGAGGAGCATCCGACATGGCTGCGAAAACGAAACCGAATCACCATGAGGTTCTTTCCCATTGAATCATTACCTTCCTTTCTACCTTAGCAAAGATCTAGTGGACAGTCACAAATAATTGGCCCTGCTTGAGCAGTTCTAGGATACTGAATGCAATTCCAATGGCATGAAAATCTACCACTGGAAAGTAGCTTGTATGTTACTGAGGTAAAGCAAGGAACATCCTTAATTTGGTCCACCTTCCCATTTCAAATACTGAGATTTGGAGTGTGCATCACATGGTAATAGGAGAGTTGGCCCACACTATTATTGATTTCTACAGAACTTAGGGCCAAGCTACAAGTGACGAATGACACTTGAACAGCAAGTGGATTGAGTGGAGTGCAAGTGAACAGGGAGAAATACACTTGCCGTTCAAGTGTCATTCGTCACTTGTAGCTTCGCCCTCAGTTCTACATAAGTATGTACAGACTGAAGCCACTAAAAGGAAAAGGGGAAAAAATCAAATGCCACAGGATCAACAGCCGAAATATCACTAACAAATGAACAATAATTGGACCAAATAAGTGAACTTTGCTCTATAGACTGTGTCCTTGTAAAGACGTGATATAATGATACATATCTGACAAACCATCATTTTATTAAAGGACACAATTGGCAACCAGGCAGTGTCTCTTCAAAAGCAAGAGCACAATACACCCACTTAAATCACTGAGGTATTTGCAGTTTGTACCCTTTTATTACTTCAAAATCTTTCCTTTTTCTAAAGAGGGCAGATCAAGTGTTCATCTTGATTGATGACAGGAAATCGCCTGTACTGGCATTACGTGGATCTGACCCACTTCTGAAACTTGTTATAAACTACCAGAAGCACACAGCCGTTATGAACCTCTGGTTCTATTTGGTTCCACAGTCAAGTAAAATGTTCTTTGGGCTCAGGATATTTACTTGACTGTTTGCATTCCTATAATTATTTTCAAATAAAAACTGAGAAGAGGACGCCTGCCTCAGGCTCTCTCTTCAGAATGCCAGCAAAAGACTCATAAGGACTGCTCAGCTGCTTCATGAACACATTATTCTGCTTTTCACACCAAAAATATGATTATCATGTATAATTCTTTCAACAGAGTTGTTTCTTCTTTACTCTGAGATCATTATTAACATGAATGTTAGTGGCAATGTTTCCATTTTGAAGGAAGGGAAGAGAAGCCAGAGCATAGGTATTAACCATCTTATCTTTGGTTCTTTTCCTTTATAAATGTTGCTTACAAAAAAGAATACACAGAAGACATAGTAGAAACCGATCGTAGAGTGACATGTGACATATGCAAGGATAACCAAATAATCAGTTAGATCCTATCAGTTTCTCCACTATCAAAAAGAGTGAGAAGAGGCCCCTTTTGACCACTGAAAGGACTATATGGGGAATTATGGGGTCCACACTGATTAAAAAAAAATATGATGGAAATTGCATTGTGAAGGAGAATTGGGCAAAATTGATTAGAAAAGCTGTAGGGATCCAAGCCAATGATTAATGTTAATGCAGCAAGAATGGAAGAGCTTGCAAAAGAACATGGATACTATCTAATATGAATGTTGGCACAGAGCTAGGGTTGCCAGCCTCCAAGTGGTAGCTGGAGATCTCCCAGAATTACACCTGATCTCCAGGCCAAAGAAATCACTTACCCTGGAGAAAATGGTTGCTTTGAAGGGTGAACTCTATGGCATTATATCCCACTGAGGCCCCTCCCCTTCCCTAACCCCATCTTCTCTAGGCTCCACCTCCCAAATCTCCAGGAATTTCCCAACCTGGTCCTGGCAACCCTACATGGAGCTGATGTTCATTCCACCATCTCCTATTACTCTCCTTCGTCTCTGCTGGCTCTATAGGATAATGGCCACCTGCTTTAGGTTATTTTTTTTAATGTGAGAAAGCCTTCTTGTGAGAGTGGTTAACCTGGAGGCCTAGTGTTCAGCTGTTCTGTAATTACAATATTTTTGCCTGTGAGAGGTATTTGGCAAGGGCCATTATGTAAAGAGATCCTACCATTATGAGTGTTAAGGGTGGGGCAAAAGAGGTGGTGCCTTTCCTGAAAAAAGTGATGAATGGGATCTTAAAGGGACAAAAGATTCCGGAAACCTGGTATGAGGCTAATATATCACTGATTCCAAAAGAAGAACAGGACCTATGAAATGTAAAAAAATATCGACCTGTATCACTGTTAAATAATGACTACAAGATTTTTGCGAAAATATTGGTGGAAAGGCTGAAGGAATGGCTGGCTGAATTTATTGCAGAAGAGCAAGCAGGATTTTTACCAAACAGACAGATTAAAGACAATCTAAGGACTGTAATAAATGCAATAGAATACTATGACAGACACTGTGAAAAGGAAGTTGGTTTCTTTTTTGTGGATGCAGAGAAGGCTTTTGACAATTTAAATTGGAATTTTATGTTCGCCACAATGGAGAAGTTACAGATGGGAAAAGAGTTCATCCAAGCGGTAAGAACTATATATAAAGACCAGTGTGCAGCAATCGTAGTAAATGACGAATTAACTAAGAGACTGGAAATACGGAAGGGTACAAGGCAAGGTTGCCCATTGTCTCCACTGTTGTTTGTCTTGATATTGGAAATTTTATTGATGCAGATACGAGAAGACGACGCCATAAGAGGTTTGAAGATTAAGGGATTTACATACAAAGTCAGAGCTTTTGCGGATGATGTGATGGTTATTGTAGAGGATCCAATCCAAAATATGCCAAGATTGTTGGATAAGATAAAAGAATTTGGTGATTTGGCTGGATTTTATGTTAACAAAAGAAAATCTAAGATATTATGTAAGAATATGGTGAAACAAAGACAACAAGAATTAACGGAAATTATCAACTGTGAGGTAACACATAAAGTAAAATATTTAGGAATAGAGCTTACTGCTAAAAATATTGACTTATTCAAGAACAATTATGAAAAGCTGTGGCAACAAATTGATAGAGACTTAATCAAATGGAATAAGTTGAATTTGTCGTGGCTAGGAAGAATAGCAGTAATTAAAATGAATGTACTTCCACGAATTATGTTTTTACTGCAAACAATACCAATAATAAGAGACAACAAGCAATTTGACAAGTGGCAAAGGAAAATATCGGACTTTGTATGGGCAGGGAAGAAGCCTCGAGTGAAGATGAAAGTCTTATGTGATGCCAAAGAAAGAGGGGGGTTACAATCACCAAATATAAGACTATACTATGAAACAATATGTTTGGTGTGGCTGAAAGAATGGATGTCGTTAGAGAATCTTAAACCCTTAACTCTCGAAGGATATAAAAATTTTTTTGGTTGGCATGCGTACTTATGGTACGATAAAATTAAAGCGGACTCTATGTTTCTGCATCATTATATTAGGCGAAGTCTCTTCACGGTCTGGCAAAAATATAAAAAATATTTGGATGAAGGTATGAAGGTGTGTCTCATCTTGACCCAGAATAAGAAAATGATTCACTCCCAAGTGTCCACTTTGACTGATCAACATTTATTCATCCCCATGGCTTACTAAGAGCCAAAACACACGTTAAGAAAAACCTAGGTTCAGCACGTGTTCTCTTACCTCAAGGTTTGCCGGGATCTGTA
Organism: Eublepharis macularius; assembly: GCF_028583425.1. Taxonomy (NCBI): domain Eukaryota; kingdom Metazoa; phylum Chordata; class Lepidosauria; order Squamata; family Eublepharidae; genus Eublepharis; species Eublepharis macularius. The sequence continues at coordinate 118,383,377 of NC_072796.1, read as the reverse complement.
GGAGTCCTGGAAGCTTAAAGTAGGCGTCCTGGAAGCTTAAAGATCTGTAGGGGTCCTGGAAGCTTAAAGTCCTGGAAGCTTAAAGGATCTGTAAGCGTCCTGGAAGCTTAAAGGCGTCCTGGAAGCTTAAAGCTTAAAATACAGGCGCCTGTATTTCCCTTTCCCCTTTTGCTGCTCTGTAAATGCTAAACTTTAAGCTTCCAGGACGCCTACAGATCCCAGCAAACCTTGAGGTAAGAGAACACGTGCTGAACCTAGGTTTTTCTTAACGTGTGTTTTGGCTCTATGGGTCTGAAGTAGATGAGGTGGCAATGAAACAGCTGGATTGATGGTGGTAAAAGCTGAAATCACAACCAATCACAGGCTAGAGACAGAATGAAGTCCTGCTCTGTGCCAGTGATGGCAGCAAAGAAAAATTATTTCACTGCTACCATTGGTGCATGTGGCCTGGTAACCTCCGGATTAGGCTATAAAGCATGTACTATGTGAAAACTTCACAGAAACTCCAAGAAGTCCAAACTCTGGTACCCAATTATTTTCAGAGGTTCAGCAGAGTGACCCCAGTGCACCAATTTTATTCCAACTTCAAAGGCTATCAGTTCATTTCTGGGTCCAGTCCAAAGTGCTGTTTTTGACCATTAAAGCCTTAAATGGTAGTTTTATGTTGAGTGGGACTAGATGAACTAAAGGATATCTTCTGGTTCTATGACTCTGGGGTGATGAATATATTTTTAAAATGGATACATAATAAAAGTGACCTTCCAAATTCCAAGTCTCCCTATAGATTGAGAAGTGATTACACCTAACATACTGAGGTTAAATAATGAAACCTATGGGTCAAATCCGTCTTGTGTACATTGTGACTGTGCATTTTTTCACCTTAGGACTACTCTGTTGTCTCTGAATGCTTTAAACTAAAGTACAGCAATTGTTGAGGTCTGAAATTTGCCCTGAATTTCTGGGGAGAATCGTCCTAGGCTGAAATTTACAGCATTCTTTTTCTCGCCAGAAATGTCCTTTGTTGTAGATATTACATCTAAGAATATCACTTTACCTGTCAACAGTATGAAATATACTCTAGTCTTGTCCTATGCAGTAGGTCAAAATCAAATCCCAGCTCTGCCAGCTGTAGGTAAAGAACACACCGAGGCACTGAAGGATAAGTTGATACTTAGCACGCGGGGGATCTGCCTTTCTAGTACTGCTCAGTCAGGACTCATGACACTTCGGAGCAAAATAGCCCTAAATGATTGTGTTCATTGATAATTCTCATATGGATTAAAACTAAGGAACCAGATTTCATGTGACACATCCTTTGTTCCTTGAACTATGGTTTAATTAGCTCAGATCTTGATTTTATCTATTGATTAAAAATATATTTTCCCATCTATTTATGTAAGGATTTTTTTCTTTACAAATGCAACTGAATAAACAGATATAAGATCTTTTAAAAAGTCAACAAGCATGATAGGCATGTACCATCAGAAAGTGGTGTCATGGTGTGACACTTGAAACCTGGAATGGATTTGAAAATACTTGGCACTTAGCCAAGTCAGTCCTTTCCTCTCCCGTCTGCCGTTTTGTGGACTGAAATGAAATGGCCCCCTCCCCCTTGGACATTCTAGACAGTAAGGAGAAGTGACGTGCACAAAGCCACTTCTCTGTGAGTGTGTGTTTTTGTGTGTGCGCGTGTGTGAAGGTCAGGGTCTTAAATGACATTTAAACAGAAGTACTATGATGTAAAGCTTAACCAGTATGGTCTCTATCTCCTACTCTCTACCTGACAGACTTATAAGACTAGCAGCAAGAGAGGGAAAGAGGAAAAGAACAGTAACCCCATCCCACTACATCCCGCCCTGAGACAGGGGAACAATGTGGTTCAGAAAAAGCATGAGAGCAGTTAAGAGTCAAATTTTCCTCCACAAACTGGACTCTAAGACACCACAGTCACTCCCCTGGAGAAAAAATCATATCTCCTCCCGTTTACTAATTGTGTCTGTCCTTGCTCAAAAGTGATTTTTGAAGTCTCCTGAGACAGGTCCTCTCCCCTTATCACTCTGGAGTTGTAAGCCCTAGGTAACTAAAAAAATGAGAGAGTCTCTTCTTTCTCTCACTCTCTCTCTCTAACCCTCTATCTCTTTCCTCCAGCCCTTCCATGGATCAAGATCCATTGACTGCCAAGTAGTCTGCCTACACACCAAACAGGGCTGAGGGGCTTAGACTTTTCTATTTCTCTCTTTTTAGAAATGGCAGGATCTTTGCCCATCTGTTGTAGGAGGAAACTATGGGTACACAATCTAGGCTGAGGGCCCAGGAAGTCGGGCATCTTGCCACACTCATTTTTCTCTTCTGAGACAAAGCTCTGATAAAAATCTTGACCCTCAATGGCATACCTTCGATTCTTATGAGTAATGAAAAGCAAAGGCCAATACAAGATACCAGAGTGAAGTCCAGACTAGACATGGGCACGGACCAGAAAAAAAACGAACCATGGGGTTCATGGTTTGTGGGGTTTCCACAAACCACGAACTGGCATGGAACTGGCCCAGTTACAAACGAGTCCGTGGTTCATGGGGTTTAAATGCCCCTTTCCGGCAGCTGCTATTTGAGGGGTGGAAAGGCCATTTTCGGCCTCCTCCACTGTCCTGCATGCCCACAGGGTAGCAGAGAAGAGGAGGAACTGGTTTAAAAATAACAAAAGCCTTATTAATAGAACTAACAAACTGAACAGGAAAGAGAAGAAAATAAATCTAGCTATCTTGCTAGTTGAAAGAGATCTCTCTAGTAGGGGTGTGCAAGGAAAAAACTTTCGGCTTTCTTGTTTCGGGATTACCCGAAACAAGATTCTCTACCGTTAAAGCCGAAAGCCGAAACAAGAATCTCTTTCGGGATTCGGGATTCGGGATTCTTTCGGCATTCTTTCGGCATTCTTTCGGGTTTTTTTTTTTGGGAAAATGCCTCCGTATTTCAGGACGCCTGGAGGAGGCATTTTCCCACCTAATAAGCCCAAAATTGGTGGGGACCTTCCTCTAACCCTTCTCTAACAACCACCCAAGTTTCAGACAGATTGGACTTTGGGGGGCCATGTTATGGCCCCCCAAAGCAGGTCCCCCCATCCTCCCATAAGAAAGCGAAGGAGCAGCATATTGTTAGCATGCTGCTGCTGATCTTTCTTCATTATTTCCTATGGGGAAAAAATGAAGAGGCAGGCTTCCTTTGCCAGGGGTGGCATTTTGCATGCAAAATGCCCCCCTACCCTCAGGGGCCCTTCTCCCACCCCTCCTCCCACCCCCCACCAAGGCTCAGCCTGCTCCCACTTGGGGGGGCCATTTCATGGCCTCCCCAAGTAGGTGCTCTAATCTCTACCACTGACAGCTGGGGGAGGCTTGTGTTGCCAGGGGTGGCATTTTGCATGCAAAATGCCCCCCAACCCTCTGGGGCCCTTCTCCCACCCCTCCTCCCACCCCCCACCAAGGCTCAGCCTGCTCCCACTTGGGGGGGCAGTTCATGGCCTCCCCAAGTAGATGCTCTGCTCTCATCTCTACCACTGACAGCTGGGGGAGGCTTGTGTTGCCAGGGGTGGCATTTTGCATGCAAAATGCCCCCCAGCCCTCTGGGGCCCTTCTCCCACCCTTCCTCCCACCCCCCACCAAGGCTCAGACTGCTCCCACTTGGGGGGGCCATTTCATGGCCTCCCCAAGTAGGTCCTCTCAGCCCCTAAAGTCCACCCCTTACAGCCCCACACAAACCCAATTCCCCCCCAGCTGCCACACACAGACCCAAATCCCCACATTAGCCCCTCACAGACCCAAATCCACCCCCACCTGCCCTACACCCATAACCCCAGGAACAGGCTGGCAAAGGCCAGCCCTCTCCCTTTGTTCCCTATGCTGGGAACTTCTAAACTCTCTTTCCCTGGGCAATTCTGCACAGCCCAGGGGTGCCACAATGGTGGGCACACTTCTGAGTGCCAGCTGGTCCCTGTGAAAGAGCACCTGAACCACAGACACCCTCCCTCAAATTCCCCCACCACCTACAGAGATGGCTGGCCAGCCAGCCCCATTGTTCCCTATGATGGGAACCAACTGCACAACAAAGAATAAAACAAGAACAACACAAAATAAAGTTTTAAAAAAATTATATTCTCCCTTCCAAAGTACAAGTAGGCAAAGCATTATGACACATTACACCAGCAGTCCCCCACACAGAAAAATTAAAACAAAACTCACTTAACATCAGAGAATCACAAAGCATGATTCCTGTCAAAAACACTTTATTTCTTGAACAGCTTTAGGTTACACAGCAGGGGGGAACACCAAAGGGCATGGCAGCACTATCTTACACAAAAATAACACAACTCACTTCACATCAGAGAATCACAAAGCACAATTCCTGTTAAAAACACTTTATTTCTTGAACAGCTTTAGGTTACACAGCAGGGGGGAACACCAAAGGGCATGGCAGCACTATCTTACACAAAAATAACACAACTCGCTTCACATTAAAGAATCACCCCAAAAAATTGCTGTCAAAAGCACTTTATTTCTGTAACTGCTTTAGGAAGGCACCACAGAGCAGGAAAGCAGTGTACTACACAAAAATAACACAACTCACTTCACATCAGAGAATCACACAAACACAATTGCTGTCAAAAACGGTGAAGTGGGTTGTATTATTTTTTGCAGTACATTGCTATCATGCCCTGTTGTGCCCTCCTACTGTGTAACCTAAAGCTGTTCAAGAAATAAAGTGTTTTTGCCAGGAATTGTGTTTTTGTGATTCTCTGATGTTAAGTGAGTTGTGTTATTTTTGTGTAAGATAGTGCTGCCATGCCCTTTGGTGTTCCCCCCTGCTGTGTAACCTAAAGCTGTTCAAGAAATAAAGTGTTTTTAACAGGAATTGTGCTTTGTGATTCTCTGATGTGAAGTGAGTTGTGTTATTTTTGTGTAAGATAGTGCTGCCATGCCCTTTGGTGTTCCCCCCTGCTGTGTAACCTAAAGCTGTTCAAGAAATAAAGTGTTTTTGACAGGAATCATGCTTTGTGATTCTCTGATGTTAAGTGAGTTTTGTTTTAATTTTTCTGTGTGGGGGACTGCTGGTGTAATGTGTCATAATGCTTTGCCTACTTGTACTTTGGAAGGGAGAATATAATTTTTTTAAAACTTTATTTTGTGTTGTTCTTGTTTTATTCTTTGTTGTGCAGTTGGTTCCCATCATAGGGAACAATGGGGCTGGCTGGCCAGCCATCTCTGTAGGTGGTGGGGGAATTTGAGGGAGGGTGTCTGTGGTTCAGGTGCTCTTTCACAGGGACCAGCTGGCACTCAGAAGTGTGCCCACCATTGTGGCACCCCTGGGCTGTGCAGAATTGCCTAGGGAAAGAGAGTTTAGAAGTTCCCAGCATAGGGAACAAAGGGAGAGGGCTGGCCTTTGCCAGCCTGTTCCTGGGGTTATGGGTGTGGGGCAGGTGGGGGTGGATTTGGGTCTGTGAGGGGCTAATGTGGGGATTTGGGTCTGTGTGTGGCAGCTGGGGGGGAATTGGGTTTGTGTGGGGCTGTAAGGGGTGGACTTTAGGGGCTGAGAGGACCTACTTGGGGAGGCCATGAAATGGCCCCCCCAAGTGGGAGCAGTCTGAGCCTTGGTGGGGGGTGGGAGGAAGGGTGGGAGAAGGGCCCCAGAGGGGCCACCCCTGGCAACACAAGCCTCCCCCAGCTGTCAGTGGTAGAGATGAGAGCAGAGCACCTACTTGGGGAGGCCATGAAATGCCCCCCCAAGTGGGAGCAGGCTGAGCCTTGGTGGGGGGTGGGAGGAGGGGTGGGAGAAGGGCCCCAGAGGGTTGGGGGGCATTTTGCATGCAAAATGCCACCCCTGGCAACACAAGCCTCCCCCAGCTGTCAGTGGTAGAGATTAGAGCACCTACTTGGGGAGGCCATGAAATGGCCCCCCCAAGTGGGAGCAGGCTGAGCCTTGGTGGGGGGTGGGAGGAGGGGTGGGAGAAGGGCCCCTGAGGGCTGGGGGGCATTTTGCATGCAAAATGCCACCCCTGGCAAAGGAAGCCTGCCTCTTCATTTTTTCCCCATAGGAAATAATGAAGAAAGATCAGCAGCAGCATGCTAACAATATGCTGCTCCTTCGCTTTCTTATGGGAGGATGGGGGGACCTGCTTTGGGGGGCCATAACATGGCCCCCCAAAGTCCAATCTGTCTGAAACTTGGGTGGTTGTTAGAGAAGGGTTAGAGGAAGGTCCCCACCAATTTTGGGCTTATTCGGTGGGAAAATGTGTCCTCCAGACGTCCTGGAAGACGGAGGCATTTTCCCATAGAAAAGCCGAAAGAAAGCCGAAAGAATCCCGAAACGTTTCGGCTTTTTTCTTTCGGCTACCCGAAACGTTTCGGCATTCCCCGAAACGTTTCGGCATTCCCCGAAAGAAGCCGAAACACTTTTGTTTCGGCATTCTTTCGGCATTCTGAATGCCGAAACGCACATCCCTACTCTCTAGAGTTCTGAGAAGAAAGGCCTGTGAATGGCATTCTGCAGATAGACAAGAAAAATCTCCCTTAGAAAGAAGGTACTCCCCCTACAGTCCTGTCTAGCTCAAGCTTGCTGCCCTCTGCTGAATCTTTCTCTTCTTCTTTGTACACAAGACATTACTTCAACACTCCACTCCCTGTTTAGACACTGTCTCGTTTTTCACATCACCTGTGATCCCTGTAGCTGCTGAAAATTATGTACAAGATTTTTTGTTCAGATGGCCTTGGAAAATATCTATGCAAGCTGTATTGGTGTAAAAGAATGGAATCATTTCACATGCCAATACCCCGTTTTGAGAAATAGAGAACCAAGTTACTGTTTGAGCTGCAGAGATATATCTGAAACAAAAGGGATGTGCCCACAGAAGCCACACTTGAGAAGAGTCTAGTGCATTCTGTTCACTTTTTTTTTAAAGAAAGCTTTAAGTTTATTAAGCAACTTGGTCAAAGCCTCAGAGAATTGCTGTCATAAGGCCTAGCAGAACACAACCACTTTGCTTTCTAGTCCTCTGTCCTCCGAAGACAATACACACAATGATCATTACGTTGGAAAATATGGTGAACACAAACCTCAATCAGTTTATCTTGTATAAGCTGACTCTCTACAGAGCATCTGATTCCTTAATTAGCACATGAGAAGGGAGAGGAGCCAATAGCGAAGTTGATACTTCTGCTGAAGGAGGTGGATATCAATGTAGTCTTTCTTTGCTGACATTTTCCCTGTTTTCCCACTTAGAGACTATATTTTTAAAATATATATATATATACCGTTGAACAAACAATAGAGCAACAGAGACCCCTACAGGTCCTTCCAGAACACTAGTTGAGAAAACTACAAAGAGCTTAGCTGAAATTTTAAACCTTCTGTTCTTATGGATTATCATCAGCAGTCATAACTGTGTATAGAAGAAAAATGGGAAAGCCAGTGGATCTTGCATGTGAGACATTCTGCATCACAATTATTTCCTTCAGTTTCTAGTGCTTACACCCTGTAGTAATTAATAGTGAAAACATTGAAAACAAATAAGCAGGCACACATCAGCCAAAATAAACGTTGAGGTTAGGTTGCCAGAATGTCACTAACTTACTTGCTTAACGTTCTTACAAGATTCGTTTTTATCATCTCTCTTTAAAAGCTTTATCAGAGGGATTTTTAGTTTGAAACTGAGTCTTTGTACCTGGTTGGAGCTTTATCCTCCATAATGTTCACAGAGTACTAAAACTGACTTAAATGGAACTCCTTTGAAGTAAATGGCTGCAGGATATTGCGTTAAGAAATCGTATTTAGAAAGCAATCCTGAACAGGTCTAATTCTACTCAAGTGGTTCATTGGGCTTACTCCTTAGAAATGTGTTCTTAGGATTGCAATGTTTATTTTCTTCCTGCCTCTGTTCCACAAAATATTTACGTTGCAGTCACTCCATTAGTATCACTGAGTATAAGTGATATAAAAGTTTGTGTCCCCTTATTTTGCTGGTTTTATTTATTTATTTCAGTTTTAAATAAACTTTATTAAAACAGAGGAAAATTGTACAATAAAAGCTTTAAAACAACATACGTCAGAAGTTAGAAATCAAAACACTGAAAGACACTAAATATTAAAGTACGCACAAGAATTACTAAGTAATTAAAGAACAATGAGTCAACTAAATTTACATTCATGGATAGAACTACAGCTAACAATATACATCATAAAAGTAGGAACTGTTTGAGGTGGGTGAAGCGGAATTTTGCCTCATTTCTTGTTATAAAGTCAATTATTGGTTGTCATGTTTCAGCAAAATTAGAGAGAGATTAGTCTGACTCGATCTGCTTTTGTTGATCTAGAATTTTCTTCATTACAAATATGTCCCATATCTTCTTGTACCAATCAGATAACAAAGGGAGTTTACTGCTCTTCCAAGCTGCCACAATGACTAAGCAAGCTGTGGCACATAAAAATGCTATTAAGTCAAGTCTTAACTGGGGTATACCTGTATTATGAAAGAAATTCATTTTGCTGGCTTTGAATCCATTGCAAGTGTTATGCCCCTTGTTGCTGTGTGATTCTGTGCAGATAAGGTTCCTCTTTAGTTAACTTTGCTTCTGTTTATTTATTTATTTATTTTACTTCATTTATACCCCACCATTCTCTCCGATGGGGACCCAAAACAACTTACATCTTTCTGCTTTCACACATTTTTTTTCTTCACAAGAAAACCCTGTGAGTTAGGTTAGGCTAAGAGTATGTGACTGGCCCAAGGTCACTCAGCAAGCTTCTACGGCAAAGAGGGGAATTAAACCTGGGTCACCCAAATCATAGCCCATCATTCTAGCCAGTACACCACACTGGATCTCTGTTTAAAAATCTATGGCATCTTTGTTTTCATCCATGGCCTTCACGATACAACAGAAGAGCCCCAGGGCTGTCCTCTCTTCTACAGTTCCATGATGGTACATGGATAATGGAGTCCACATAGCAACAATTAATTAATTTTTATAATTCAAATTCTAGTAGCCAATTATAATTTAAATATCAGTATAGTTTCCCATTGTCCATAGTAAGAACAGAGGAGTCTTGCTCCATAACCCAATTATATTAACTAAGAAAAACAAAATTGAGTACGAATCTATATATATAAATACAAGTGTTCTGACTAACTCATCAATGCCCAACCCAAACCCCTGGACCTAGAAACTTGAAATTTGAGGAGAATGTTCCTTTTGTGATGTAGAGGCTCACTAAGAAGGGATTTTAAGAAATTTGCCCTTAAGGAGGTAAAATGTGTTTTCCCATAGGGACACAGCTTCCCTGTGCAGCTAGCAGACTTCTCCTCCCCTGCCAACTGCCAACTCAGCCATTCTTCCCTGATTGGGCTAGCTTTCAGGGTCATTTGCATATGGGGCCAACATTCTAAACAGTTGCTAAGGGAGTCATTGAATGTGTCCTGAGGTAAAAAGCACCTCACAGTCTTCCCCTAAAAGTTCACTAGGGTTGCCAATCTCCCTGTGGTGTGGAGTTGCCAACCTCCAGTTGGTTGGCTGGAGATCTCCCAGAATTACAATTGATCTCCAAGTGACAGAGATCAGTTCCCCTGGAGAAAATGGCTGCTTTGGAGAGTGGTATTATACCACCCTGAGGCCCCTCCCCAAACCCCACTCTATCCAGGCTCCACTCCCAAAATCTCTAGAAATTTCCCAACTTGGACCTGGCAACCCTACTGTGATGCCTGCCTGCTTACACCCCCCTGTCTCTGATGGTTCAGTTGTGGAACTCTGTGTTCTGAGGTAAAAATCGGGTCAAGAAACTGCAGACAGTTGAAGAAAGACAGTACGAGATTCCTGAATAGAGATGGGCATGAACAGGAAAAAAAACGAACATGATGTTCGTTGTTCATTGCCATCCACGAAGAGGGACTCACGAACAACCACGAACATGGCCCTGGTCACTAACGTGTTCGTGGTTGTTTGTTTGTGGGGGCCAGCAGGCTCTCCTCCAGCCATCGTTCCAGTCAAGATCCCTACTGCGCCACTCCCAGAAACCTGACCTGAGTAGGCAGCAGGAAAGGTACCAATAATAAATAACAGCTTGGCCCCAGAGCCTGGCAGCAGCCCTGGAACTTGAAGGGGTAGATCCCTATCGCACCACTCCCAGAAACCTTACCTGAGCAGGCAGCAGGAAACGTACCAATAATAAATAATAGCTTGGCCCAGAGCCTGGCAGCAGCCCTGGAACTTGAAGGGGTAAATCCACCTCATGCCTCTTGCAGCCATCACCTTTTACTGTCCCAAGAAGCCTCCTGGCAGAAATCGTTCAGGATACACCATGCTAAAAGGAGGAAGGGGTGTTTTGAGTCACTGAGCATAACCCTCAAAGATGTCAGGGGCTACAAGAGAGTAATGGGGGGAGTCACCAGGCTGCTGGCTGGAGACTTATGGCAGACTCTGCCAGTAGTCCCAAGGGAAACTTGAGCTGACGGGGTTATTTTGTGTGTCAAGGCATCGTATCTGTGGCCCCTCATCAGGAAACTATCAGTAAGAAAGAAGATGAGGGTTCACTTGAGAGACGAGGTGTCTGCTAGGGAATTCTCTGAACTCCTACTAAAAATAGGGAACAGAGAATATCCTGAGTTCAAGGGAAAGGTGACCATACCTGCAGATCTGGGCACAGTAGTGACGACCCTAACAGACCTAACAGCCACAATATACACTGATATCGTCACTGTAATAGAGAAGTCCATGGACTGGCTGTGCAATCGTGCCATTCTCACCCCCAGGAATGACAAGGCTGCCATCATTAATGAAACAAAACTCCCTCAAAGGGGCAGAAATGGAGTACAGATCTGGGGACTCAGTGGGGCAAATGGTTGATGTGGTCCACTACCTTGTGGAGTTCCTCAACACGCTCAGCCCTCCTGGCTTCCCAGAGCACAAGCTTCTCCTCAAAGTGGGGGCTCCAGTGATGCTGCTCCGGAACCTCAATCAACCTAAACTCTGCAATGGCACCAGACTGTGAGTGAAAGCCCTCCACAGGAACGTCATCGAGGCCACATTGTTCACCGGCAGTGCTCGGGGAGGGGAGGTTGGGGTTCATACCACGCATACCACTCATACCATCAGAGAACCCCTTTGAATTTAAGAGACTGCAGTTCCCCCTCAAGGCCTGCTTTACTATGACAATCAACAAGTCCCAGGGGCAGACATGGAAGGTGGCAGGAATTGACTTGAGCGAGGATTGCTTCTCACATGGGCAGTTCTATGTGGCCTACTCCAGAGCGAGCTCACTCAGAGCCAAACTAAAAGTGACATCTTACACAGGTTGGACACTAGTCGGCTTCCCTCAATTTTTGATGGGAAATGTAGGCATCCTGGTCTTGCAGCTGTAATGGAGAGCCAAACTGTAAAACCAGGGTGCCTACATTTCCCATCAAAACTTGAGGGAAGCCGACTAGTGTCCAACCTGTGTAAGACGTCACTTGTAGTTTGGCTCTCAGAAACCTGGTGATCCTAGCACCTGAGGGGAAAACCACCAATGCGGTCTACAAAGAGGTCCTTCAGTAGAAAAAAAAAGGTTATGCGTATTTTTCACTTACTTTATTGCACTAAAATCTTTTCCTTTTAAAAATCTCTTAAATAAATGTTACATTTCAAATTTCACTTCATCAGTTTTTGGCATCAACACACTTCACTTTATTCAAATACTTTGTGTGAAGTTCGGGTACTATGCTATTATACTACAAAACCAACTCACCCCCCCCCCCACTCACACACACACAAACCAAAAAATGTTACATACCCATAAGTATTATAATTGGACTTAAAGTAGTTAAATACTGTAGCAAAGCACGGGCATCAAGATAGTTAATGCTATATATTTTTTCTAGGTAATACTCAAGAGGAGGAGCTGGGACAAACTAACATGACTAATGAATCCTTTGCCTCTTGTCATTGATTTGCAGCTGTTCAAGAGGTAGTGGGATACATTTAAAAGTAGTTCAGTATCTCTATAACTCCAAATTTATCTTGGATATATACAATAGGATAAAAGCTGACTCACATTTGTTCATTGCTTATCTTTTACAAGTAATCTGAATAACTGTCAAATAGCCTTAGGGAATTTGAAAGTTGTTCTGACTGGGGAAAACACGGTGTGTGTAGGTTTTCAGTCCTGAGCTCTGCAGTTATCACAGTGCAGTCCTTTGACAGCTGCAGTAGGACTGATGAGACCCATATTAACTTAAAACCCCTCTGCCATGAAGCTTACTGAGTCAGTCGCTGTCTCTCAGCCTAACCTGTCTCACAAGTTTATCAGAAAAATATAAAGAAAAAGGGAGATCTGTGTACAGTGTCAGGTTCAGAATGCTTCCCTATGTATTGTAACCAAAGAGACTCCATTTTAATTCTTTCAGTGTTCTGAGTGCTTTCTTCACAGGTGCCAAGATGTTCCCTAGCAGCTATCTCTCAGAAGAGGAATGTTTTGGCTACAGCTTTTCCAGCCCTGGGAAACTTTCACTGTCTCAGCTTCAAAGGGATTGTTTTGAGAACTGTGGGGGGAGGCTGGGCCTACTGAGTCTTGATACTTTGTACTGTATTCTTTGCCTCTCATTCGTAACAATACACGTGTACCAACCCAGATATTGCATCTGGGCCCGTGGACTATAATGGTTGCATTTTTCAGAAAATCTTTTGAAAACAACGGACTGTTGTCTGATTGCAGAAGGTAGTCTGGATACAACTATTATTTAGCCACAGATCTGACATACAGCACCATGAACTTTCAGAGGAAGAATGGGATAAGAGTGTAACAGAAGAAGCACAGATAGATGAGTTTTACATACTGATAATTAGAAACAATCAGCCTGATGTTTGGTTGCAGGTTTTCCAAATTAATTTAACTCATTATTATAGCTTCTGTTAAACTAAACTAGACTCTCCCCATGCACCCCAGGATAGTGATACTGAACACTTAGGCTTCAATTCAGAAGACTTTAACTTGAAATTAAGTTCCATTTAAATCAGTGGGACTGTCTTTAGCATCAATCTCTTATGGATGTAGCATCGGTAAAGCATCATAACTGTGTTCCTACTCTCCTGCTCGACGACATCAAAAAAGCAAGTGTATTCTCAAGGGGCAATGGTTCTTTTCCTCTTAGGGATACAGAGGCCATGAACACGCACATTGTGAAGGACAATCGATTTTATTAAGTAGCTTAAGTAGTCTACAGATGAAAATTTCATCTACAGTAGAATCACTGCAATGAAATAATACGCTTTCCCACTTTCAGCTGTTGGGAACCCCTGGTAAATGACAACGGGTAGACCCCCTGGAACTGGCCAGCCGCATAGTACTGTTCTACAGTTTCAGTCTGCACTGAGCTTAAGAGTCATTGATTTCACTGACCACAACAGGAGTGATACATCTCAAATCCTCCCAAGGCAACTGATTAGCAGTGGTATGTAGCAAATGGCCTATACAGATAGCTGGGATAGCTTCCCACTATTCAGTCAGTCAGTCAGTCAGTCAGTCAGTCAGTCAGTCAGTCAGTCAGTCAGTCATTTTAAAACATTTGTATACCACTTTCTACCCAAATAGAATCCCCAAGGCAGCAAACATCAAAACATTAAAAATTTTTTTTAAAAAAAATACATTTTGTTTTACTCTACACTAGGTGCATAAGTTATAAACAGCGTATTCCATAGGTCAGTACCTCAACTAGAGCAACATGTGAAGCAGAATCAAGTCCTTGGATCTGCACAGGTTCAGGTTTGCAAGGCAATTCAGGCAGAAATGGAGATATTGTGGCACACCACCTGGCTCCTCAAGATGATAATGGTCTTTAGCAATCTCACTACAAATCATATCACTAAAAATAATAGATTGGATCCAAGTCCTTGTTAGAGAGAGAATTTTTCCCATCTTCTTCCCCAGCAGCCCAATGAGACCCTGTAAAGTCATTACTGTCATAACAGATGTCTGTGGGGCTCCATAGAACTATCTACCATATGGCATGGAGGAAGCTGCAGCAAGAAGGGACAACTGGTCAAAGACACGTGCATCATTTGCCCTTCCATCATCAAGATTCTTCTGTGTGGGTTTGCTATAAATAAGAGATTTGGGCAAAGACTGATATACCGCAAAAGGATTTTTAGTCTTCATAAAAGTTACATTAAATACTGTATATATCAAATACATTGACATATATCAAGCACGTACAATCACATGAGATGTCAGCCAGTTTTTGCTCAATTTAATGACCTGCTGAAATTCTCAGGCTTTTGCTATAACATCCAGTATGGTGACTAAAGGAAATAATATTTTATTTTTGTCAGTCTGTACTGAAAAATGCTATAACATTTTAAAATAAGACGGTTGTTTAAAACTCTTTTTTTAAAAAAGGGTTTAATTTTAGCTACCAGATCTTGGAAGCTAAGCAGTGTTAGCCTTGGTTAGTACTTGGAGAGGAGACCAACCATGAAGTTTGGGGTTGCTACCCAGAGGCAGGCAATGGCTATGGAAACCTGGAACAGGTGTCTGGATGCAGTTTTGAGATGAATGAGACCTGACAAACTGAAACTTAATCCTGACCAGTGTGTAGTCTGAAGTGGGTCGTAGGGACCATATTACTCCAGTACTCTTCCATCTACACTGGCTCCCAGTTTCCTTCAGGGCCCAATTCAAAGTGTTGTTATTGCCTTTAGAGACAAGGGCCATTTCCACACACGTTGAATAATGCACTTTCAATGCACTTTCGCAATCCTTTGGAAGTGGATTTTTTGTTCCACACATGGAAAATCAGTTTCAAATGTTCACTAAAGAGTATTGAAAGTGATCATCCAACATGTGTAGAAGCAGCCCTATATGGCTTGAGAACAGAATGGAGCCCCTTCTCCCATATGAATCTACCTGTCTACTCTGGTCATCTTTGGAGGCCCTGCTTTGGGTGTCCCTTCTATCTGGGGCTAGATGGGTGGCAGCCTGAAAAAGGGCCTTCTTAGTTGTACTGCAGAAACTTTGGAACTCCCTCCCCAGGGACAGTTATCTGTCTCCCTCTGTCATTGTCTTCTGCCAGCAGGTGAATACTTTTTTTTTTTTCATTTGGTCTACCCCCATAAACTCTTATTGGCCATCATCCCTGTTTTGTGTTTGTTTATATGTCTAGATGTTTTTATTGTATTTGGATTTAAATTTTAAATGTTATTTTGATGTTTTAAATGTTTTAATATTTGTTATTTGCCACCTTGGGGATCTTATTTCGGGTAGAAAGGCAGCATAAATGTTTTAAAATGAATAAATGAACCATCTCTGCTTATCTCTTGCCCTAAAAACCCTTTCAGGTCACCAAAAATCAGCTGCGATTTGACAGCACTTTACACGCACACACACATCAATCAGCAGCCTATTGGAAAGTACATGGAATTTTTTAAAAGCTATGAAATTATTGGTGTTTGTTCACCTTAGAGCTGTACTCTTGGCCATTTCAATCACCAACAATTTACAATATTCACGTTTCTATGGCAAAAAAGGTTACAATTATAGTCTTTGTCAACTAGGCTTTAAATTATAATTATTAAGGATTTCAGCAGTAGGGGGGTAGTGCCTTATTTGCCAAGAGAGTGAAATAATGATTAGAAAAGACAATTCCTGATAGGTTATTCAAAAATTATAGTATGCATTTCTTTGAAGAAAATGGCTGTAAGAACAATTTCAGATGGGAACAAACTGATAAGAAAGATGTTCCCAAAATACCTTAATACTTCGTTTTTTACTAAGGCTCAGATAAACACTTTCTGGTTCCTTAGTTATAGGCTAAGGCTACCCTTCTTTAAAAGGCAATTGGACTGGATAAATAGTTGGTAGTGCAATCCTAAGAGAGTTGTATCATTCTAAGCCTATTGACTCCAATGGACTTAGAAAGGTATAACTCTGCTTAGGATTGCACCTGATGATTTTTTTAAATGTTCTGAAAAAAATCCAGCATAATCTAGCTATGCCAGATCAGACT
This sequence comes from Eublepharis macularius, assembly GCF_028583425.1. Classification (NCBI taxonomy): domain Eukaryota; kingdom Metazoa; phylum Chordata; class Lepidosauria; order Squamata; family Eublepharidae; genus Eublepharis; species Eublepharis macularius. The sequence continues at coordinate 118,367,368 of NC_072796.1, read as the reverse complement.
GGGCTCTGAAGGGCTGGACTATTCAGTTTGTCAGACTATGGAATCCCAGTTATCTAGAGTTCGTCTCCCCCCTTCTGCAAGAAGCACAAAGTTTCTTGATTCCAAAAGGTTTATTGAAAGACTATGCTCAGGATACAGGTGTTCACAATCCAAGGGCTGAAGGCCCTTGGCTGAACGAAAGCTTTGTTGAGAATGACACATGAAATGCAAGTAACAACACTTCAAACACCCATTCCCAGCCTCCCCCCTTAGTCCTGTCTGTGAAAGCATGAGAAGACGAGAACATCAAGGTCATTGGCCGGAACGGGCTGATAAGGACTCTTCGCTCCCATGGATATATGTGGCCTGGGTACCACCTGGGCCTGGAGGGAGGAAAACTAAAGAACTACAGATTATAGCATGTTAATATGGTGTAACTCTGGCAAGAAGTTTGGCAGGACAACTGACACAGACGCTCTGACAGTTAGGTCCAGCAAACAGCTTCTCTGGTATTTTTTTCCCCAGGCATGGGGGAGGGAAGGCAAGACCATCTCCCTCAGCCCATGCCTTCACAACTCTCCATGCTCCCAGCTGGCTCCTCTTCCAGCATCTCTGCTTGCTGCCTCCTGTTCTCCAATGGCCTCATGCTGCTCTCCTGCCCCAGCATGGAGCTTGCCTCCACTTCATGCTGCTGCCCTCTTGCTTGCTGCTGCTACCTGATTTTCAGGTACCTCTGCTACCTGATTTTCTCTGTAATATGAGGGCCACACAACCCTCACCTCTGCAGCAGTCATGGAGCAGCAGTGAGCAAGAGGATAGCAGAATAAAGCGGAGGCAAGCCTCACACCTTGTGCCATAAGGCTGGTGGGAGACAGGAGACAACAGGCAGAGTGGATTACCACCCCATCCCTCCATCCATACTTCAAAAGAGCTCTTCAAGCCACCACTAGCTGCTTTTTAAACTCTGTGGCTCTGGCCAGCCTCACCCCACCCTTGCTTCAGTTTGTATTGGAAGTGGAACTTGCAATGGGCCTGGCTTTTGGCCAGGGGTTGCCTTTGTTTAACGTTTCTCTTTGCCTGAAAAGCCTTGGAAATATTCCCTCCTTAGGAAATAATGGAGAGTGGCCAGAGTCACCTTGTTCAGGAGCCTGTGGAATTAGACCCCGCTTCCAATCTTCCTAAAACTTGAGGTTTCTTTAGTGGACAGGAAGAAGTAGGATCCCTGAGAATTTGGTGGAGTTTTCTTTAAAAATCCCTCATCCCCTGATATAGATTTCCTCACAGGGAATAATGGCCCTATGAATTTGGGATTCTCTAATTTTACTGAACCAGATTAGAGAATCTGTCCCAGATGACAGGGATACCCTGAAACCTGCATCCAGATCGGCCTCTCCCTGATCCAGATTAGCCCCCATCCCCAGTCCCATGATTCCTAGCATAGACTTCTTGGTAGACCTGTTTTCACCAGCAGAAACACTTGTTAGATCCAAACCATTATCTTTCTTGACTCACCACCCCATCCAGTGTACATTGGGTGACTATGGCCAAATACTGGTGATGTTTTTAGTGTTTTCAGCATTCAAAGTGTTTCTCGTATATTACCCTGTGATCCCGATAATAGGTCATTCTACCCCTCCACTCATCTCAGGGTCAAACTACAAGTGACGAATGACACTTGAACGGCAAGTGTATTCCTCCCTGTTCACTTGCTCTCCATTCAATCCACTTGCCATTCAAGTGTCATTCGTCACTTGTAGCTTGGCCCTAAGTGTGGAATCTTCCTCCATCCTAGGAAGACTTCCTCCAGCAGAATAGAGCTCTTTCTTTGGAGGAAGGCTCCTTGATCTGGAGGAAGACTCTACTTTCCTGAGCGAGGTGGATGAAGAGCAGACAGTATAGCTTGCCTAGTTTGTGTCAGATATTTGAACTAGACACTGATTTCCAGGTTATTATTTGCCACTGTACTCATTTTTATTGACGCAGGTAGCAACATGTAACTACAGATATAAATATGTCAAAGCACATAAACATACAACAGCATATCATGATAAATACTGAAGTCAGTGTGCTGAACTTAACTGTTCAATACTTACGTGATCACTTTGAAATCATCTGTGTTTATTACATTATTGTAGTAATGGGGTGGTGCTTACACCAGCATTGAGGGTTAGGAGCCTGGGGATGATCCTGGATGCCTCCTTAAAAATTGAGGCCCAGGTCGCAGTGGTTGCCAGGTCTTTTTTCTTCCATCTTCGGCAGACCAGGCAGCTTGCGACCCATGACCTAACTACAGTGGTCCAAGCAATGGTCTCCTCTAGGCTAGACTACTGTAACACACTCTACACAGGGCTTCCCTTGAACCTGATCTGGCAATTGCAACTAGTCCAACATGCAGCAGTGCGTGTCATCGCCAGAGTGCCTTCATATGCACATATAACACCGGTATTGCGCCAGCTGCATTGGCTCCCGGTGGAGTACCGAATCAGATTCAAAGTTTTGGTATTGACCTATAAAGCCCTATGCAGACTGGGACCAACGTATCTGTGGGACCACCTCTCCCTATATGAGCCCTGGAGGATGCTCCAATCCAGCAATAAACAGCTGTTAATGATCCCTGGCCCCAACCAGAGCCAGGGTCTTCTCAGTTCTGGCTCCAGCCTGGTGGAATGCAAGAGACTAGGGCCCGGCCAGATGTGCTATCGTTCCGCCAGGCCTGTAAGACAGAGCAGTTCTGCCGGGCATACAGTTGACGCTGGCTAGGCCCTCCCCGCTGGCTGAATAGAGGAAAATCTGCCCTTCCTATCAGATGTATTCTCCACCCAGCCTCTCTGTTAAACATCTGTGGAGAGGACTGGGTGGTGGATCCCTTTTTTGACAAGTGCTGCCACATTGTTTTAAATATTTATAATACTTATGTGATTTTATTCTAATAAAATACATAAATAAATGTTTCCTATAACCTGTGCCTGCGTGCATTCTGTGGGACTAAATCAGGAAGAAAACTTGCAAGACAATTTAATTTAAACAAACAAACATACAAAAGCCCACAAAAACCCTCCAATAGAGTGAACAAAAAAGGTTTATATATCAAAACACAAAGGTATAACACTGTGCAGAATCTTGCAACAGATAGTCACATTAAATTTAACCCCCCGGACCAATTAACTTTTCACATATATATATTTTTTTGCCTTATATAAGGTTATAAGAGCTCAAAAGATTTTACCCTACTCCATAGCAAGGAGATCTTCTCTCTGCTGCTATCCACCATTCACTGAATACACCCCTATAGGGCTAAGCCAACTAGTTGTTGTTGGTTACACGTGCACAGTATTTCCCTTCTCACATTCACATTGCATTCTGACATTGTGCAGGTTAGGTTGTAACTACCCCCAGTAGACCAGTGTAGGAGAACATATCAATTGTTGAAGCAGAATGACCAAAATGAAAATTTCTTCCGACTTTTTCACATTTTCTCTGTATGCTACTGTTTTAACCCTCCCCCTCCCTTCCTTCATTGAAGAGGTAATCAGTACCTAAGAAGAATGGTGCATGCTCCATTTATTATTCAGCTTTGAAATTATGCAGCTTAATAACCATTAACCCAATTCTCTCCAATTGCGTATTTCTTGTCACAAAATAAGTTCAAGATGCAATCATTCAGAATATAACTAGAGATGGGCACGAACTGAAATATGAACCAAAATTAAGCACGAACCAGGCCGGTTCATGGTTCGCGAACCACAGTTCATCAGATCCCATTTCTGATGAACCACCACGAACTTTAGGCTGGTTCGTTTGGTTCGTTTTTTGGTTTGTCACTGCAGACAGCCTGGTGCCACTCAACCAGTTTCCTAGGCAACAGAGGATGGACTTCCTGCAGACCTTCTGCTGACACGGAAGTGATTATTTTCTCACCTGGGTGTGGCGTTTTCATGAACCAAGCAAACCGGTTCGCGAACCAGGGGCAGGTTCATGAAAGTTCGTGGTTCATGGTTTGTGAAATTTGATGAACCATGAACCACATGGTTCGTTTTTTTTCCGGTTCAAACCCATCTCTAAATACAACCTTCACTGGTTTCTTTTCTTTTCTTTTACTGTGGGGGAAGCCTTTATTAAGAAGATGATGAGACTGAACAAAGGATTGAAAAGCAATAAAGGGTTACAGAAAAATGGCTTTTGAACAAGTGTTCAGGAAGGAAATTTGTACCAAGGATTTATTTGCAATACCTGTGCTAAAGATAATGGAGAGAGAGGTTAAAATTTTAAGTCCAAAGCAAGAAAGGCTAGATTTAACATATTATTTTCAGAAACAGTCTTTAAGCTCTGCTGCAGGCATGGCAGAAAGAAAAGGAATGCATTGTGCATTGGGATGCTGGAAGAGAGGCCTGCTTGTCTTCAGTACTATATATAAGTTATAGTGTTTGAATAAATGACATTAATTCATTATTCCTTACATCCTAGCCTGTAATGCCACCTCAGTTGAGAAAATATGGGATGTTCCTTGTGCAGCTGCCATTTCCCTCACTCATTCACAGACTTACCATACCTTAACAATCACCTTTAATAGCTAGGAGGAAAAAAGAATTCTGAGAACAGAAAGAAAGAGAAATACTTTACAAGATGTCTTGATCAAGATATATCGCAGTGCTGACCGAGATCTTGTGAAGATATCACCACCTGGGGAAATCTCCAGGTTAAAAATTACACAATAGCTACAAATCCAATCTGAGTCTCCAAACGGATCAACATGTAATTCTCTGAAATCCTGAGGTCAAAACTTGACACCATGAATGTCATCTCAGTTTTCACATTTGAAAGGGTTCCCTCAGCTTTCTTTTCCAGTCTTAAGGCTGAATATTCAGCTGCCACAATACAGCAGCATCTCATCACGGAAGTGAAAGAGTTTTCTAGGCTTCCCATTATTTTATCGTTAACCAGTTCTTTATGTCCCTGAGCCTTACAGCAATTGAATTCTTTTAACTTTCTAGCTATTACAGTTTTCCATGAAATTGGATAAGCCATTCTGGGGATCCTGTACTCCAAGGACATCATTTTCTCTCCCCCCACAAATAGCAACACATGTCATAAAGACTCACCTGTTCATCTGTTCTGATAGAACCAATTTGAAGGGCAAAGTGCTCTTTTAAAAGTGTAGATATCATAACTTTCTGATCATTATTCTTTAAATCATTAACTCCATTACACTGCCATACAAAAAGTCCAAAATAAACATAAGAATAGCCTGATCATGAGACAGACCAAATTCAAATGGTGAATTTGTCATGAAACTAAAGGATACAAATATTTGACAAATCTTCTCAACTTCTGACTCGTTCGATAGGTTAGGGTCCAATTATATGAAGGTCACATAAAAGTCAAAATAAATATAATCGTGTGAAATGCAGAAAATGTGTGAAAAAAATGCACAGAGGGTCCACTACAAAATATGGATGACTCAGATTGGAATAAAATATTCTAGGGAAAATTCCTGTTCAAGAGGCATTTGGAAGCATTTCTAGGATGGTAAATAATTCAAGTCAGAGGGGGGCTCCCAGCTCTGACTTTGCAGACAGTGGGGAGGGAGAGACAGTTGCTGTTGGCATTTTGATAGAGTACATTGGAGCTTGAATTTTCTTTGTGTGTGGTGGGATAGGGATCTACCCCTTTAAGTTCCAGGGCTGCTGCCAGGCTCTGGACCAAGCTATTATTTATTATTGGTACCTTTCCTGGTGCCTGCTCAGGTCAGGTTTCTGGGAGTGATGCAGAAGGGATCTACCCCTTCAAGTTCCAGGGCTGCTGCCAGGCTCTGGGGCCAAGCTATTATTTATTATTGGTACCTTTCCTGCTGTCGGCTCAGGTCAGGTTTCTAGGAGTGGTGCACTAGGGATCTTGACTTGGATGATGGCTGGAGGAGAGTCTGCTGGCCCCCACGAACAGCCAGAGTCATCCTGTAAGAGTTCTCCTGTAAGAGTTGCCTCTCCATTAGCATTCCACACCCTGGGAAACTCTTTCAGGATGACTCAGCTCAACCCCACCCCTCCTGAGTAGATATAAATGACCTGCCAACATCTTTTCCACACTGTGACACTGAGAGATCTCTGTCTTTTGGTGCTACACCTCTGAAGATGCCAGCCACAGCTGCTGGCGAAACACCAGGAACTACAATGCCAAGACCACGGCTATACATCCTGGAAAATCCACAACAACCAATGTAAATAGTGGGTGCAATTTTTAGAAAGAATAGGGGATAATTATGCACAACAAAATTAGTAAAAAGGAAGGAGGGAATGAAAAAAATGGAACAAAGTTCTATTCTTAACACAAGGAAAAGAAAGGAGGTTACACTCTGCAGAATTATAAAGCCATGAAATATAGATAAGGATACCATCACGCTCTCTTGTTAATAATTTCAGTAGTGTTGCAGCACTATAAACACAAGTCTTGCAGTGCCTTAAAGACTAACACAACAGCCAACTTCTTCAGTTGCAATGAGTGATCCTCAGCCAACTTCTTCAGTTGCAATGAGTGATCCTCACTATGCAGTCATTTTATGTAGGGTGTTTTTAAAAAATAAACAGAAGGGTCAAATGACCATGAAATACAGGCAGTACAGAGTGAAATGTAATTGTCCCAAGCACGCACACACACACCAGAATACACTAGAAAACAATACTTATGGTTTTATTTAAGCTAGTTTATTTTAATGACTGACATGCAACATAAATTATTAGCATGATTAAGGTTAATAAATCAGCACTATCCAGAAAGGGCTGGTGGGGGGGGGGACTGCAAGGGTCTGAGGAGAGCAACTTATTTCTTCCTCCCCCACTATTTCCTCTTTCCCTTTTCTGAAAGCCCCCCATAGCCTCTCCCATTTCTTTGCTTCCTTCTCAGTTTCTACCCAACACCATCCTACATTTATCTTCCTGTTGTCTTCAGCTTTCCCTACTTCTCTCCCCCTGGCAGCATCTTCTGGGAAAACTCTGTCTGAGAGCAGAACCACAAGTGACAAAAGGCACAGATTGGACACTTGCCAACTTCCCTCAAGTTTTGATGGGAAATGTAGGTAGCTTGGCGGAATGTTGGACAAGTGACAGTTGAAAAGTCCATTGGACAGCAGTCAGAGAGCCAAGCTTCAAGACCAGGATGCCTACATTTCCCATCAAAACTTGAGGGAAGCTGACAAGTGTCCAATCTGTGCCTTTTGTCACTTGTGGTTCTGCTCTGAGTTGTGTGGTGCCAGCCACTAGGCAAATACCAAAACAGCCCTGGAAAGGATTTTGCCCCTCCCTCTGCCTTTTACTGAAATAAACCGAGGCTTAAAGGCTGGCAATATTGTTGTGGTTGCCTGGCAATGGCTACTGAGGGCATTAATTTCTTAAAATTACCAGTGCTACTGATATCATTTTGTTTTATTTTGTTTTTAGATTTCAGATTTTTCTGTGAACCAGGAGATTTTCTCAAGTTTGTAGAAAGATCTGTCTTGTCTGTCCATGGTCTCGGTGTCCTGAATGTAAGTATCCACAGATGGGACAATGTTGAGAATTAGATATATTGCTATGTATTTCATGTAGAAATGATCTTTCTTGTATGTATAAATACCATAATCTTGCATAGAAAAAGCAATATTGCATAGAAAAAGCTACTTACTACTAGTTTGTTGGGGGGCGTGGCTCAGTGGTAAAACATCTGCTTTGCACAAGTTCAATTGTTGGCATCTCCAATCAAAAGGTTCGGGTAGCAGGTGGCATAAAAGACCCTGGAAGGACCCTGAGATTCTGGAAAGCCACTGCCTGTCTGAATAGCCAACACTGACGTTAATAGACCATTGGTCTGACTCAGTATAAGCCAGCTTCCCATCTCTCTGTTGAGTACAAAAGGGGATCGGGGGGGGATCTAGTAAATATTCCACATATTTAATCCTTCTCACAGGATGATATTTGCAGATATTCACGTTATTATCTAGTCTGACACAATGGGAGGTGGTTTCTGTTTTTCTTTGAAAGCTCTACCTTCTCAAGAAAGTAAGGGAAAATAAAAGTATTCGGTCTCAATTTGTGGTAGAAAATAGCATTCTGGGAATTTGGGAGAGATAAAAACGATGAGCTGTAAAATAAACTATTGTAAGCTTAGCTAATATAAATCACAGGGTAACTCGAGAGCTGGAAGGGATTTCGCTAAAGAGAGAATCAAAGGAAGGACAAATTGTAACAATGATTTGAAGGTGGAGAGATTCATGGGGGGAAAGTGAAGATTCGGAGATTGCTTACTGTGTCTGTGCAGTAATCCCAGAAAAAAAAAAATTGCTTCTCTAGCAGCAGGAATTCTCTTTTTCAAACCCAATTTATTTTGAAGAATGGACATTTTGGACTGTTATTTTACATTGAAAAGAAAATATATTTATATAATGTTCCATTCCACATGTCTGCAAGTGAGCAAACACTTTGATTTCTCCTTGAAACACTTCTCTAGCCTAGGCAGAAAAACTACAGTTCAATCCTAAACAGGTCTACTCAGAATCCTACTCAGTTCTACGCAATTGACAATTCTACTCTCAGGGCCAAGCTACACATGACGAATGACACTTGAACAGCAAGTGTATTTCTCCCTGTTCACTTGCCCTCCACTCAATCCACTTGCCAGGCAAGTGTCTTTCGTCATGTGTAGCTTGGCCCTATGACAAAAAAATGCAAGCAGTAGATTCCATCTAGCAATAATTAATATTTTATCATGTAATGGATAATATGCTTTTTACTGTGTCTATCAGTGCCATCCTAAGCTTTCTAAACTGGTTAATTTCAATGGACGTGGAAAGGTGTAACTCTGTTTACGGTTGCAGTGTAGGGTATATATTTCATGCATCTGATCAAGTGAGCTCTGACTCATGAAAGCTTCAGGCGAAATAAATGTTGTTGGTCTCTAAAGTGCCATTGGACTCCCATTTTATTTTGTGTCTAGGTCAGTTCCTGCAATCTCTTTCTTACAGAAAGTGTGAACATTCATCAGACACACACTCTTCCAAGGTACTTTGCTGTCGGTGACAAGCTCAGACATGGTTTTTTGTGTGTGTGTGCTCTTCGCAGCAGCACTAAAGCCGCTTTTCATCTCCACAAGCCACGATAACCAGTCACACCTATTTCAGCGGCTTACTTATTTATCTGCCTAGAAGTAAACGGGCTTAAGCACATTTCTTTATGGCAGTGTCATTTACTTCCTTTCCCTCCTATGACTGCAAGCAGGTTTATTTTCCTTTCCTGAATGGAACTGATGTTTTGGGGTAGTTACCTATTGCTACCTAAAACCATTGATACAAAGCCCTGCTTCCGATTATAGATGCTAAGCCACAATATAACCTGCCAACATCAAAAATAAGGGGATCGTATCCTGCCCCCATTACTTTCTCTAGTAATTCTCCATGTTTATTTCAAACCACTGCTTTTAGGAATTCCAAAGGAGCCATTCAAATTCAGAACTGTGTATTATTTACATCGTAATATTTACTCCGTTCAAATTTCTCACTGTATTTTTGATATGAGAATGACTGCGAGAGCAATGCCAAGCAGGCCTATTGAGAGTCAGATTCCCATTCAAATGTATTCAGTGGGACTTACTCCCAGGAAACTGTTCTTAGTTTGGCCCTGTTGGTCTTGTTTACAAGGTAGAATTAATTTGTTGGGAATACTCTGTTGTTGTTTTGGTGGCAGGGGAAGGATTATTTTTAATGTTGAAAACACAAGATTGGACTAGAGATGGGCATGAACAGCAATATGAACAAAAAAAAGTTACAAACAGCCCAATCAGCTCTTTGCGAACAAGCTGTTTGTGAGGCCTGATTCTAAATGAACAGGTGGTTGTTGCAAGCCTCGTTCATTGCTGTTCATCAAGCCAGAAAGTCTGGCACCTGCAATCAATTCCCTTGGCCACTTAGGCAGGGATTGTCAGAACTCTGTCTGAACTCCAGCTGTTGCCCTGAAAACCCCAATCTAAGCCCAATTTAGCTTGATAGGCAGGTCTTCCTTTCAAGTGTGGAGCTCCAAATTTGTTACAAGAAGGGAACAAAGACCAAGGGGGAGGGGGGCTCCCAGCTCTGACTTTGCAGACAGTGGAGAGGGAGAGAGACAGTTGCTGTTGGCATTTTGATAGAGAGAGTGCATTGGAGCTTGAATTTTCTTTGTGTGTGGTGGGGATAGGGATCTACCTCTTCAAGTTCCAGGGCTGCTGCCAGGCTCTGGGCCAAGCTATTATTTATTGCTAGAAACAGAGCCCGTTGTGCAAATAAATACAACGGGCTCTAGAAAGCTGGGGAGGGCTGGGGGGGAGGTGGTTAAGAAGGGCTGGCAGGTGGGGGGCAAGGGGAGTCTGGGGAGAGATGAAAAGCAGGAGAGGTCTGGGGAGGGATGACAGGTAGGGAGGCAATGGGGTTTGGGGAGGGTGGAGGGGTCTGGGGATGTATGGCAGGCAGGGAGGCAATAGGGGTTTGGGGAGGGCTGAGAGGCAGGTGGGGTGTGGAGAGGAATGGCAGGTAGGGAGACAATGGGGGTTTGGGGAGGGTGGAAAGGCAGGAGGGGTGTGGGGCAGGATGGTAGGTAGGAAGGGCAAGGGGGTTTGGGGAGGGTGGAGAAGCAGGAGGATTCTGGAGAGGGATGGCAGGTAAGGAGGCAATGCGGTTTTAGAGAGGGTGGAGATGCAGGAGGGGTCTGGGGAGGGATGGCAGGTAGGGAGACAATAGGGGTTTGGGGAGGGTGGGATGGCAGGTAGCAAGGGCAGGGGTGGTTTGGGGAGAGTGGAACGGCAGGAGGGGTGTGGGGTGGGATGGCAGGTAGCAAGGGCAGGGGTGGTTTGGGGAGGGTGGAAAGGCAGGAGGGGTCTGGAGAGGGATGGCAGGTAGCAAGTGCAGGGGTGGTTTGGGGAGGGTGGAAAGGCAGGAAGGGTGTAGGGTGGGATCAATCGCCTGGCCCCACCGAGAGCACCGCGGCGCGGAAGGGCTCGGAGGGCGAGGGGCGCTTCGCCTCCCCCCTCCCCACCCATGGCGTGGCTCTGCAGGGCTCGGAGGGCGAGGGGTGTTTTGCCTCCACCCAGCCCCCAGCAAGAGCAGTGCTGCACGTTGTGGTGGGGCTCCGAGGGTGCCGGGCGTTTTGCCTTCACCCGGCCCCCAGCGAGAGCGCCGTGGTGCGGCTCGGCAGGGCCTGGGTAAGCGATACGCCCCTCACCCTCTGAGCCCCACCACACCACTCTCAATGGGGCCTGGACAGGCACAGCGCCCATCGCCCTCGGAGCCCTGCCGCACCGCGGGGCTCTCGCCAGGGATGTTCACTTTCCCGGGCCCCACCAAGTGAGCCGTGGCATGGCGCGGCAGGGCTCCGAGGGGGGCGGGCACTTCACCTACCCCATCTCCATCCATGGCGCGGCTCTGCAGGGCTCAGAGGGCAAGGGGCATTTTGCCTGCTCAGGCCCCGTCAAGGCGGTGCGGCGCGGCACGGCGAGGCTCCAAGGGGGCGGGCATTTCACCGTGGCCCAGGCTCCAGCGGCGCTTGAACGTGTCACTCTTCCCGCGCCGCCCTCTTCCTCCAGCCGGGCTAGCTCGCCCGCGGCCTTCCCTGGAGCCCTTTTATGCTGGTGCGCCCTGTGCAGGCGCACCAACATCCATGTGAGTCGGCGGATAGATGTTAAGAGAATTATATAGTAGGATTGGTACCTTTCCTGCTGCCTGCTCAGGTCAGGTTTCTGGGAGTGGTGTGGTAGGGATCTACCCCTTCAAGTTTCAGGGCTGCTGTGAGGCTCTGGGGCCAAGCTATTATTTATTATTGGTATCTTTCCTGGTGCCTGCTCAGGTCAGGTTTCTGGGAGTGGTACAGTAGGGATCTTGACTTGGATGATGGCTGGAGGAGAGCCTGCTGGCCCCCACGAACAGCCAACCATGAACATGTTCATGAACAGGGCCATGTTCGTGGTTTTTTGAGAGTCCCTGTTCGTGGATGGCAATGAACAACAAACTTCTTGTTCGGTTTTTTTCTATTTGTGCCCATCTCTCGTTTGAACACATTTTCAGTTCCTTAGTGGTGTGGGGGGGGGGAGTTTCCCCTTATTGAGATGTGCATACACATTGTAAAAACACTGGGGGAAAGCAATCTTAATAGGATAGTATTATAGTTGTATCAAGATTCCTTTTGTATGGTGTTTCACTAATTCATGGTTATGCATGTACACAAGTTACTATGGTACAAAAAGAACTTTGATGTATTTCAGTGCAATCCTAAGCAGAGTTAGTCCAGTCTAAGCCTGTTAAATATTCTATTGAGTAATATTACAAAAGAACATGGAGAACTTTCCAAGTATATGGTAACAGCTGTGAGAGTACTATATGCAGCAAAATGGAAGACAGAATCTTGCCTGAATATGTCTGAGTGGATAGATAAAGTGTACGAATATGCATCAATGGCTAAATTAACTTACGTGCATTATAGACTGATATTGGAATTCCATAAAAAGTGGAAAGATTTCTTTGATTACACAGCTCAAAGCTAAGAAGAAATAGAGTAATCATAATATAAAGGCCTTAAAATGTTGAGTATAAAATATAGAAGAGATGACTGATTAAAAACTATTGAACCATCATATAAGCTAGTTGTGTTGCCACATACTTTCCTGTTGTAGTTTAAATTTAATACATTGTATTTTGTATAAGTTTCTATGCACTTTCTATTGTCATTTCTATTTTTCTTTTCAAAGAAAACTAAAAAAAGATTTCTTTTGTATGATGTTTCACTAATTCATGGTTATGCATGTACACAAGTTACTATGGCACAAAAAGAACTTTGATATATTTCAGTGTAATCCTCCTAAGCAGAGTTACTCCAGTGTAAGTCCATTGATTTCAATGGGCTTAGACTGGAAGAACTATGTTTAGGATTACACTGTCAGTGTTCTATCACACAAAGACCTCTCTTTGGCAATGTTTATCTATGTACATTAGCAGGGAAGTGAAGACAGAATGTAAGGTCAGAATCTCTAATTTGCAGCAAACTGCATATGCTTCAACTGAGGATTTAATTTTAGACATTATCCATGTTATCATAATGGAGGAGGAGAAGAGTGAAGTACAGAGCAACCTTTTGAAATAGCAAAAGAACAGAACAAGGGAAATAAACCTATCCCTGTTAGTTATATACCTAAAAATGGATCTCTGGAAATAAATTGTTTCAATTTAGAAAGATTCCAGTGTAGACAATCTGAACATTTTTTACAGGTTTTGCTATTTTAAATAATAAACTTACCAATGGCTTGATTCTGTTAACCCTTCAACATAAGTTCTGTCCACATATTACAGTGAACATACATGCATTCTGCATATTCATGCTCACATTTATACATAAGAAAGAGCCAATGGGTGTTCGCTTTGCAAATGAAACCAGGGACTAGTATCTAGATAAATGTCCACATGTTTACTTGTACATGGGTTGAATGTAACACAATAATTATTTGTTGGACATATTTTAAAAAATCAAGAACATGCTGTACATGGATTGCATGCACATTCACTGTAACTTGTGAACAGTTCTGCTTGGGAGTAAGCCTCATCTAAGACACTGTGGAGGGTATTAATGAAGCAAATAAGTAAACAAAAAGTGGATTGTGAAGCCCCAGGTGGTGGGTTGTGAGCTCCTATAGAGCTGCCTTTAAACACCTGAAATTGCCTTATACTGATCCAGACCATTTATCTGGATATTCTTTTTCAAACATGAAAGTAGAAATGCAGAAAAGTGACAGCCACTTACTTGTGCTGTGATTGATTTACTCTGTTTATTTATTTACTCTATTTGTAGTCTACCTTTCTCAGTGAGATGCAAGGATGATTACAAAATACTTCTAATGGGAAAAAACAGTGTAAGATAGGATATACTAGAAACAATTGCATTAAGGCCTGGCAGAACGATTCAGTTTGCTCTGCAGAATTTTGGCAGGGAGTGGAATGGCTTCTACACAAAGAGGCTTTTCCATGGCTGAAGCTCCTAAATAGCAGATGGTTTGCCAGTTGCAGGGCTATGCTAAATTCCTGACTTGCATTCGATTGCAAATCCTATGGGTTTATCATCAAGAAGGATCAAATGTGGATTCACTGATCATGTACACTTGGATTTAGCAATATCCAGATTCAGTAGTTCAGATCTGAATAAGGTGGATGGGCAGCAATGATCAGGCAGATCTTGTAGAGCAGGTGTTCTTCACGAAAGAATTGGGACCCTCAGATAGGTCACAGATACCTATAGAACTGTTGTTTTATGGCTGCAGCTCATACTCATGCTTAGAGACCATGGGTGCCATGGCTCCAGTCACTTTTTGCACACACACAAAGAGGAGCAGCAGCAGCAGGACAGCAAGGAGAAGTCAATCGGCAGGAGAGAAGATTCCCTTTTGGCACAGATAGGTTCAAAGACTCTGGTTCCTCACCTTCTTGCCACATGCTTGCAGCTCAGTGAGTCTAATGGTGCTGTTTATGGTGAAAATAGGGTTCACTGGTGGGAGGGTTGGGTTAGGGAAATGGGGGGACATTGCCTATGTTGTGACATCACTTCCAAGGAAAACCCAGAAGTGACATAGGGTTGCTCTAGAAATCACTGGAAACTCTGTGGTAATTATACATCTATTCCTAGAGCTACCCTATGTCAGTTCCAAGTTTTCTCTGGAAGTGACATGGTGATGTAGTCAACCTCACAGCTTTTAAAACAATTTTCTTGTGCCACCACTTGGAGCAGTGGTGGGCAAAGGAGGCTTCCATAGTGGGAGGCCTGGCAATCCTAGGTGAAAGGTGTCTCCTGGGTCTGAAAAGGTTGAAGACCACTGCAGTAGAGCAAAACCACAACTTGAATGCCATCATAATTTAGGCTCCTGAAATTTCTGGCACAAAGCTCATCTAAACAAACCCAGAGTTTTGCTAATAGACCCAAAAGCCAAATAGGCTACCAAGACTCAATGACAGCAATGGGTCTGATGCAACCATGTAATCAGATCTGGATGGTGTGGTAGACAATGCTGAAATCTCCTTACTCAGCATTGTGTGGAGCATTTATTAGCTTAGGAACCTGGAACGGGATAGTAATGGGACTGGCATTTACCCAGGCTTGCTTTATGCTTAATCTGGCTTGTTTATATACACATTGAGCACCTGCAGGTCCCACTGACCTTGTGAAATGGGGATCGTTAATTCTGATTCCTGGCATCTCAATAAATCTTTCTATTTCAGGAAACCTATACAGGCAAATTCATCTTACATAAGTTAGCGTGTTATTCTGAAGGGTGTACATAAGGTTTCATCAGAAGAAATATTTTAGGCTCTTGATTTATTAGGAGGCATTACTAGGGTGGCATATGGGAAGTCTGAAGCACATCTTTCCAAGTTGCAAGATATTTCCTTGAATTTTCGCTACGCAAGATTCATTCCAGGTTTCAGTTATTGCCATGCCACAAAGCTGAAGAATTTCTGATTCAAAATATATTCAACGGACTTGGTGAGATAAGTGTCATGTAGCATTCAGTTACATATCACTCACAATGATCCAAAAAATACCCATAAGCCCCCATCCATTTTTTTTTCCTATTACAAAATCTTTCTAAAACTATTTGAACCAGCAACTACTTACAAGTGCAGAATTCAGTATGTTATCCTTGAGAAACATATTAGAATTGTTGCTGTACCTTCCATTAAATATGTGTTGTGTTCTAAATTTCCTTTGCAGCCTACTGTAAAAGGCAGGGGCTCCAATTCAGTTCATGAACATGGGATGTGGACCAACCAGTTCAAGTGTCTTCTTTAAAGTTGCTGAGAGCCCATTCCAATTTTGATTTCGCCTCTTCTTGTGACAACTGAACTTGTGATTCTTTATTTTGGCATCATTTTCTCTTTCCATGTCCTTAAAATGTCTGCATTTTAGTGTAATTGTGTGCCCGTCAATTAGTATTCTGCATTAGAAATATTGCATGCATTAATGTGCTCTAAATTGCATATTAAATCATAAAATGCATGGGCATATTATACAAAAAATCTGCCAAATCCAAACAATGCAGATCTGATAACTGTGACAGCAAGAATCAGATAACAACAGATGAGCAATGGTTATAATAATAACCCCATGCAAAAGCACAAGTTCGGTTTTCATCTCTCCCTCATAAGCTGGTGGTTTGGGGCCTCTTATGGCAAAAGCAATGGTAACATATGGAAGTCTGGATTATTTTATTTGAACGCAATTCAGATTCTCCTCTAGAAGCAGCAATGATAACTGACAGAGGACTCAATTCAGCCCCTCCTTAAATGATGTCTCTTAATACCTTTTCTAATTGGGCCTGTTTATCTGCCCCACTGTTAGCTTTCAAGCAGCTTAACTTGCGCAGGACAAACAGTTTGTACAGTAGGAGGTTCAAGGGGGAGTTGAGAGACCTGCCAGCACAAAGGAGAGAGGAATTACCCAATTCATATTGTAATCAGAATTATGTTTACTAAGCAGATGAATCTCGAGATAAATGTTCAGTAACAAGAGGTCAGAAATAACTCTTCCCCAGGATTTACGACTAGAGGTGGGCACGATCCCCCCCCAAAATACCGATCAAGCCGTTCATGGATCCAGGCTGTCGCTGAACCCAGGTCACCGATTCTAACCGATCAAGTCCCGTTTCCGATCCGGAATCGGGAATTGGGGAGGCCAAAGCAGGAGGGCGCCCCGCTGTTTCCAGCAATATAGGAACGGTGGTTGGTGGCAGCGGCCACCAGGCCCAGTGGGCACAGGGAGGGGGCAATGAGCCGCCTCCCCTCAGGGAGGGAGGGGACATTCACACACACACACTTAGAGCAGAGGGAGGAAAAAGTTTTTAACCTGGCAATGAGCCGCCTCCCCTCAGGGAGGGGACATTCACACCAGGGCCGGATCTACGGTTGCCAGCACCCAGGGCAACCGTAGTCAGGCTCTTGTGCGCGAGCGTGTGCTAATGGGTCACACCCCCACCCACGCAGCAAGCCGGCTGTGCTGGTGCACTGCGGAGCTGGCAGCAGCATGAGTGGCTCGGAGGCTGCCCACGCCGTTCATCTGCCCCGCAAGACAAGGGGCGACCAGCTTGCCCATGCGCCCCTTGTCCTGGAGAAAGGCAAATGGCACAGGCGGCCTCCCAGCCTCCAGCGCTGCCTTTTGCCTTTCCCCAGGACAAGGGACGGCCAGTTTGCCCGCGCACCCCTTGTCCTGGGCAGGGCTGGATCGACAGTGGGGCAGGGGGGTAGTCTGCCCCCAACGCCACCAAAGAGGGGTCGCCGGGCACAGTTGCCAGCCCCCGGAGCATGCCTGGGGAAAGTTGAACGGCGCAGGCGGCCTCCCAGCCACCTGCGCTGCGTTTTGCCTTTCCCACAGGACAAGGGATGGCCGGCTAGTGGGAAAAGCAAAAGGCAGCACAGGTGGCTGGGAGGCCGCCCATGCCATTTGTCTTTCCCCAGGACAACGGGAGCGCGGGGAGCCAGCCGCCCCTTCTCCTGGGGAAAGGCAAAAGGCAGCGGGGTGGCTGGGAGGCCGCCTGCACCGTTCATCTTTCCCCAGGACAAGGGGCGCACAGGCAAGCCGGCTGGCCCTTGTCCTGGGGAAAGGCAAACGGCAGCGCAGGAGGCTGGGAGGCCACCTGCGCCGTTTGCCTTTCCCCAGGACAAGGGGCATGCGGGCAAGCTGGCCGCTCCTTGACTTGCGGGGCAGGTGAACGGTGCGGGCAGCCTCCGAGCAACTCGCGCTGCCGCCAGCTCCGCAGCACACCGGGACAGCCGGCTTGCTGCGTGGGGGGGGGGGCGATCCAGGAGCACGCGTGAGCAAGAGCCTGACTACAGTTGCCCTGGGCGCTGGAAACTGTAGGTCCAGCCCTGGTCCTGGGGAAAGACGAATGGCGCGGGCGGCCTCCCAGCCACCTGTGCTGCCTTTTGCAGAGAGCGACAGACAGAAAAACACCCATTCCTCCTACAAAGCCCCGTTTTTTTAAAAAGCAAAAAACCTTTGTGCCCATGACTTCAGAACACCCCCTTCCCCCTCCCTCCCCTGGGTTGCTGCTCCATGGTTTTAAGAAAGCCTGCTAATCAAGTTAAGCTGGGCTTCCATTTGGTTTTCCAGAGTGACAGAAGGAGGGCAAACACAGCTCAGGCATTCCCCTGGCTCCGTTGCTAGGGGAATAGATTATTGGTGCCTGAGTGTATGGCTCTCTGATTAGATCACGATGGCCCCCCCAATCAAGCCCCCCCCCCGAATGCTGGATTGGTTGCCGTGGACGGAACCGATTAGCTGAGTCCTGATGGCGCAAACGCCATTATCGGGGGGGGGGTTCACATCGTGATTCCGATCATGCCCATCTCTATTTATGACCTTCTTTTTAATCTCACATCCTTTCCATGTTTGAAGAATCAAAGACTCAATTAATTTCAACGATGAGAATTGGGTGGCTCTCATGATCCTCAGCATAGCATTTTGGTAGTAAAAGGGGACTCTTCGTTCCTTGTTCACCAGTTGACAATATATTTAGGTCCAATTTTTTTTTATTTTAAATAATTTATTAACAGAATGCCTGAAGTGACTGAAATGCTGGTGGCAGCAAGAGAGCCTCATACATACAAAAAAACCCCATCAATGGCTACTAGCTCTGGTGACTAAAGGGAACCTCCATTGTTAGAGGCAATGTACTGCTAAATACCAGTCATTGAAAGCAATATCAGGAAAAGGCGCTGGCCTCTATGCCCTGTCTATTGTCCCTCCACAGTGAATGGTTAGCCATTATGTGAAACAGGATGCCGGACTAGATAGACCACTGGTCTGGTTCAGCAGAGCTCTTTGATATTCTTATGTTGCTCTATGACATCATAGAAGCCTCTAAGGTAATGATTCCATTTCCTAATAGGGACTCTTTGAATCCTCTTTGACCCAGATGTAGATAGGGTGAGAGGGTAATATGTTCACAGGAGTAAAAGAGGGGTATATACGCAGGGCTTTTTTTCAGCTGGAACGTGGTGGAATGGAGTTCTGGAACCTCTTGAAAATGGTCACATGGCTGGTGACCCTGCCCCCTGATCTGCAGTCAGAGGGGAGTTTAGATTTGCAAACATGTTCTGTTTGCAAAATGGCTGTGGGCCATTTGGCTTCCATTTTTTCAGCACCTTTTGAGGGAACTTTCCACGGTCCCAAAAATGGCACTGAAAACATGGAAGCCAAATGGCCCAAAGCCCCCTCCCACCGATTGCCCAGCGATTGGTGGATGAGGGGGCAAATCTCTGAGAGTTTGTCCACCACCAGTGGGCACCTGGGAACCCTAACAGCAACACACCATGAGACCCAGCCACAATGAAGTGGTTCCCACTCTGCAATGGCTTGGATCCAGTGATGTGCAAGCCAAAACATAAATGGATTTATGGTAGTGCAACACCCAGGGGTTTCTTCCCTGCATATTGGTTGCACAAGCTCTCACACAAGCAGAAATGCCCATGGGGATATAATAAGTCTGACTTAGCACAAGTGTCTACCATGATCTTTTTCTTGTGTTTCTGCTTCAACAAGTGGAAGTTTTGCGCTGGATCCAACTCAATGTATGAACCAACAATCCACATTTCATCAGAAACAAATTGTAAGTAAAATTAGCCCTGTGCCTCTAATCATTAAAACAATCTCTCTCTCTCATATTATGATCTTAACTTCTCCCAATGGGAGGCTTTAAACCACTGTCTCCTATTGGTGTCTCCTATTGGAAGGGCAGGAAGTAAGAACATTTCTGTGAAAACTGCAGACATTGCAGATTTAAAGGCCTGTGTGCCATGGGCATGTTCAATGAATAGCACTTTTGAGAAACATTATGTGAAAATTAATTGAGAATTTTCATCCCAGTAAGCAAGGTGGCTTTTGCAGTGGAAGGTCACTTTTTCTTTTATGCTGAAAGTGAAATGGAATGCTATCTTAATTTTTAAAAAAGAAATCTAAATCTGTTTATCAGTGGAAGGTCAAATGTTTGCCAACACTGATGATATATGTTTCGAAATGAACAAACTGCTAGAACAGTGTTCTGGAACCAACAAGAGATGACCCTTAATCTTTTGGAGGGCATTTTAATTACAAAACTTTAAAAGGTTAGGGCAATCCATGTTTCAGAGAGTGAGAACAGAGTGAGATAGGGTTACCAGGTCCCTACTAGAGATGGGCACAAACAGAAAAAAAAATGAACATGATGTTCGTTGTTCATTAGCATCCATGAACAGGGACTCATGAACAACCACAAACATGGTCCTGTTCACGAACATGTTCATGGCTGGCTGTTCGTGGGGGCCAGCAGGCTCTCCTCCAGCCATCATCCAAGTCAAGATCCCTACTGCACCACTCCCAGAAACCTGACCTGAGCAGGCACCAGGAAAGGTACCAATAATAAATAATAGCTTGGCCCAGAGCCTGGCAGCAGTCCTGGAACTTGAAGGGGTAGATCCCTACCACACCACACACAAAGAAAATTCAAGCTCCAATGCACTCTCTCTATCAAAATGCCAACAGCAACTGTCTCTCCCTCTGCACTGTCTGCAAAACCAGAGCCTCCCTTGTAATAAATTTGGAGCTCCACACTTGAAAGGAAGACCTGCCTATCAAGCTAAATTGGGCTTAGACTGCAGTTTCCAGGGCAACAGCAGAGTTCAGAGTTCAGACAATCCCTGCCTAAGTTGCTGAGGGAATTGATTGCAGGTGCCAGACTGTCTGGCTTGACGAACAACAATGAATGACAACGAACGAGGCTTGCTACGACCACCTGTTCATTTAGAATGGGGCCTCACGAACTTGTTCATGAACAGCAGATTGGGCTGTTTGTGGCTTTTTTTTTGTTCGTATTGCTGTTCGTGCCCATCTCTAGTCCCTACCCCCTCCTGGTTGGAGGAGGTACTCAGTATTCACCAAGACAACAATCTTTGTGTGTGTGCAAAGTGTGCCCATGCCCCTGCTGCCAAAGTGATGAGATCACTTCTGCAAGTGACATCATTGTGCTGGTGGCAGGCATGCTCCTGAACTTTGTGGTGAGCCAATTCAGCTTGTTTGAGGCCAAAACTGGCCCCTGCAACATGTGGGAGTGCTCCCACTGCCAGCACAATGATGTCACCTCAGGAAGTGATGTCATCACACCCTGCTGGAAGCATGCCCAGGTTGCCTGTTGGTAGAGGGTGATAGCCAGGCAGTTTGCCACCTCCTGCAATGAAACAAACCGCTGGGAGATTGTCCACCACTAGCGAGCACCTGGGAACCCTAGTGTAAGTAACACAACCAGAGCAACCAATTGGGTCTTCTTGCAATTGGTTGCTCTGGTTGTGTTAGTTTCAGTGGAGACCTTCCCTCATATTCTACTAGAGTGTATCTATCCAGAACCGTAGTGTAAGACCATTGACCATGTCTCATTAAAACTCAAGAGATGGATTGGGAACATTAATCTGCAATATCAATGTCAGGCGATGTTGTTTAAATTATACCTGCATATTGTGACTACCAGTTGGGGAAAAAAGGGTATGAGTGTGTTTTTGTGTATGCATGAGAAGAATCCCAAGGTGAAGGGAAAAGCTCCTGACTTACAACAAGAACAACTGGCTGTCAGTGACAGGAGGATGTGGACTGTAATATACGTATATCATATTTCAAGAGTAGTTTTTGTAATATCAACAATACTCTCCCTGAGGAATTTCTTATCAATGTTTTTAAGCTATTGTTTTTTCCACAGACTTTTTACTGGTCTTAGACATTTATGCCCTGCTTTTCTTCCAAGTGGGAACACGAAACAGATGACAACATTGTTCACCCCGCCTCCATTTTATCCTCAGAACAAAAATTCTGTAATTTTAGGCTGAGAAAAAGCGACTGGGCCAAGGTCACCCAGTTAGCTTCCATGACTGAGCTGGGATTCATACCTGGGTCTCCTAGCTCCTAGTTTAATACTCTACTCACTACACCACATTGGCTCTCACATCACCTTGGGATGAGAACTGAAACAAGTCCAGAGCCAACCAAACTGTGTGAGGCTAGAATAATCATAGGCTGACCATTAAAGAAGTAAATGGAAAATTAGTTATTTCCTCATGACCAACAGAAACATGTACAATCACGCTGGCAAGCTCAACTGTCTGTAGGTTTCTTGGAGTTTAAGAACTACTGGTGGCAGACAGATGTGCACTGAAGAAAAAATTATTATTATTTAAATTCTTAGCTTTTAACCTATTGAGAAAACAACTAGCTTAAATAAATAATATCTTGTTTGAGTTATTCCTTATCCCTTTTAAATATTTGGTCTATTTTCACACCAATTTCCCTTTCCTAAAAGCCAATTTGTTTTCCTTTTTTAATGTTATTTTTGCATGATGTATATAAATGACACGTAAAGCAAGAATGGTTTATGACATAAAATAGCCTAAGGGAAAGAAATGAAAATGCAAATAAGAAAAAAAATGCACAAAATGCAAATAAGAAAAAAAACACTCAGTGTCAATACCAACGTATAAAATTCCCTGATCCACAGGTGCAAGATTTGGGTGGCATTTCAAGCTTCCATGGGAGGGAGAGGCAAGATAATTATGCTCCGAATGCATATTGGTCCACCTACAGAAATATTCCAAGGGATCTAAACCACAATGTTTATTCATAATCACTTCATATCTCCTTAATTAACTAAGAGAGTTTCTAAAACTTTCTGTAATTGGATCATGTGCAATTTGCCCTTTCAGTTCCTTCAGATCTCTGCCTCCCCCCATCCCCAGACACTGGCAAAACATGTATCCTACAAACTATGGAGAAAAATTATGCCGCATTTTCTCCATGAAACTTCTTAAATTTCTGATCAGAGTCTTGAACTGCAAACAGAAACAGATTAAAGAATCTTGCTGAATTGGGCATTTCTATAAAGAATCAAAGTTACCAGGATTTTTATAAAAGAAAGCAAATCATCTATAACTCACAACTTGTCTCCCTGGAGAAATAGGATGAGAAACTTTTAGGCCTCTTGCATACTCCAGGGCAAAACAACTCCTACAGCAATATTATTAACCTTTCAAAACATACTCTCAGTCTGGCAGAAGAATCGGTTCTTTCACTAGGCTGACTCCTCAGACCCACCAAATCCAAACAGATGATACAGTTCTGTGGTGACTTTGCAGGCCTTTTCCCACCATCTGCATTTTTTCTTATTAAACATCCATGCACAAATTATGTTTAGCCAACCTATAAATGAAAGAATTTACTTAGTAGATGACTGGGGGAAAACATGCAAAAGTTATATTTAGTCAACCCAGAACATGCTACTGATATAATAGTGATGATTTCTCTCTTTTCTTTTTATAGAAAGTGGATTCTCGTAGGTATGTTTCATATATTGAGTTATTCTCAATTATTCTAAAGCAATGGCAACGTTGTTGTAAGACACAGCCATCACAGATCAAAGGCCATGGACAGAGCTTTCAAATAATCTTAGATACAATATTCAACGGGGAGAGTTTTGTACCATTGGATTTTAGCCCTGAAATAATAAAATATCCTACCCATGTGTGAATATGTCCAGACTAAGTAACAGATATGACTCAACTCAAATCGTGTTCCTTTTGTTCATTTGTAATGTGACATTTACACACAAGCAACAAAGTATTCCAACCATAGCACCAAAGTTAATAAAATTCGTGCCACTGATCACCTGTATCCTGATTCCAATTGATTAGCTCTGAGGCCTTGGGCTAGTGGTATGAATTGTAGCTCCTTGGTGCTTTTCCATCTGTAAAACAGGGTTAATAATGGTTTACTTTCCTCACAGGGATACTGTGATGAATGTTCACGTTTTATAATGTCCTTATGTTTATGTAATTATGTTAGGAGCACTTAATCTAAGAAACCTGTACAAGCAATTCCCAAGTGTATTCATTATGGAGATATCTTAGTAAGTTAAGCTGATGGTTAAAAAGAGGGCCTAGAACTCACGCATAAACACTCCTTCTATAGTTTATGGGCATAATGATGGGCCACAATATTTACCTCAGGAGTTATATAAAAAGCATACACTACTTAAAATGTTTGTAAAGAGCACACTCAGTGGACTTAGATCCACAGAAGTGTTTACAAAAGAGCAAAAACTGAGAGAAACGGTCAATATTATCTCAACAAAATTCCCTCATCTAGGGGAATTGTAAAAGTATCTTAAGCAAGAAGCCTGTTGACACAACTGCTAGGCATACACAAAGCTGTTCAGCATGGGGTCTGGCTTGTGTTTAGAGGCAACCTCTGAATATCAGCACTAGAAGGCAACATCAAGAGAGGACCATGGCCTCTCTGCGCTGTTAGTTAGCCCCCCAGGTCAACTTTTTGGGTAGCTGTGCAAAATAGGAACCTAGACTAAGTAGAACACTGGTTTGATCTAGCAGGGCGGTCCAATGAGGGTTTTAACTAGGTTCCCAGTTCTCACCTGGAAACTGGTCAGAGGTGGAGGGTGTGGCAGGAGCTTAAGTGTTACTGGTGTGTGCGTGAGTGTTCTCACATCACATCCCCAGTTGATGATGTCACTTCTGGCACAACCCAAAAACGACAGCATCATGCCAGAACCTGTTCTTTAAAACTTGGCACAAAATGCTGCAGTAATGCAGTTCTACACGCTCCCATTTCCCTGGCCTGTCTCCTTCTGCTGACCAGCTAGCAATCATCAGATAGAGACATAAATTGCCACTGTATGTGAATACCTGGCAAAGCTAAACTTGATCCATGAAAATGAACAGTTTGATTGTGATGACTTTGAATGTCAAATTGCATTTGTGGCTGTTTCCACATGGCTTACCTTTGCTCGTAACGACCCATAAGATCGTGCAAAAAATGTGGAAGATCGCGTTTTCTCTTGTGAGATTTGCATGACGTCACACAAATCTCGTGCGAGAAAACGCGATCTTCCGCATTTTTTGTGTGATCTTACGGGTCGTTATGAGCAAAGGTAAGCCGTGTGGAAATGGCTTGTGTTGCACTTTGCAGCATCTCTGCTTGTTTTGAAGGGGTTTTTTTACCTCTAGGGTCCATATCCATTTGCCGGCTGTGTATATATCACCTCCCTCCTCCCTCCACAATTCTACTTGTTTCCAGCATTTCAGTATCTTGATTTTGATTCATTGGTTTGCAGAAGAAAAGGGGGGAAATGGCCAGTCTGATGCAATACTTTTACCATTAGTACATTTTCGCAGATAATGCAGAATTAAATGAAGCAAGAACTAGATAAATAGCAAATGTAGATGACTGCAACCCACGGTTTTCTGAGTGGTTGCCTGCTATAGGAAGAGTAGGGCTGTACAAACTTTTAGGGTATGTTGTGGATTATTTCACAATCTGAGGAGCCCGGTGTCCTCTCTCCCTGAACTCTTTTTCCAAAAGTCCAAATTCAGATATTTATTTTATGCTGATATATTTTTACCATCTTTAAAAAAAAAACCTCTTGGTTTTAAGACATCTGCTTGTTAATTGACTGAAAAATGCCCCTCTGCAGGAGGTGCTAAAATCAACTGAATATCTTTCCCCCTGTCTTCACACAGGTCTAAACACTATGGCATTATTTTGTATTGCTCAGGTTTTCCTCCATAGGGAATTGCTCTCCCTAAATTCCTACTGTGCTTTGATCTTTCAGTGGATATTATTTCTGTCATGTGTACTGAGTCTCCCCTCTTTATCCAGAATGATTGTTTCAATGCCATTCTTTATATTTTTCTCATTTTTAGATGCCAATCCATTTCATTTTAGAACAGTTCAATTCACAAATACTTATCAATCTTCCTTGTGTGACTTCTATTTCCCTGGCAAGTACCAAAAGGTTTTAATTTGATCAACATGACCTGAATAACTTTAACACAGTTACAGCTATTGTAAATTGCCTTTAACTTGTAAAATTTCATTTCTTTTTCAAACTGGCATATATATTATGAAACAATCCATCTGAACAATTCATGCCCATTGAGAAAATATCAACCAAACATAATAGTAAGTGATGTGAAAGACCTCTGCCTGAGAACCTGGAGAGCAGCTGCCACTCTGAGTAGACAATCCAGACCATGATGGACCAATAGTCTGATACAGTCTAAGACAGCTTTGTGTATTCAATAGTCAAGGAATTTTTGCAGTCATAGTGTTACAGATAACGATGGGACATAGGAATGAATCCCCAAGGAAAGACATACAAAAGGGATTGTTATGACCTCCCAAATTGCAAAAGAATAAAATAATGAAGAAATGATATAAAAAGAAAATGGTAGGTAATTTAAAGGTTAAAAATGAAAAAAAGCAATCACACTGTTGTATGTTCTCTCTCAACCTTTGATAGGCAAATAATTTCAGCGGTTTAAATCCAGTCCGTACCTTAAAAGAATCCATTCGAAACAACATGGTTCAATTACACTAATAAACCTGGGGATGTCTTTTACATTTTTAAAGATGTGTGGTGAACAGAAATCAGATTTACCATTAGTTCAGTAATCATTTATGTTTTATATGGAAGATCTCCCAATCACAATATAGAAGGTATGGAAGTGCTCTAGAACATGACCCATTCAATCCTCTGAGCATAAAAATCTACATTTTACTATTGATTTTTCTTTGTGCAAAACTCAAAATGGTGAAGATAGACAAGACCTGTAGTTGTTGAGAGCAAGTGAATATAGTCATTTTAAGCAAGTTCATAGCTTTTGTGACAGAGAACTTGCAGCAATGTGTTAGATGGAAGTTGATATTTAGGTACCCCCTGTGAAAATTGTACTTAATTTGTTGCTGACTACCAGAGCCAGTTCACTCAGTTGAAAAATAGAGTTCATCTCCAAGGAAAAGTTCACCTCTTCATATTTCTTCTGCGGGATTTTGTGCAACTTTCCGATGCCTACCTAGAAATCAGTGAGCAGTAACATTCAACCTTTAAAGTAAATTCTTATTGAATCACATTAATATTGTTTAAAAACTGCCTTAGACATGGAAAGGGGATATTTTGAATTTCGATTAAGAAAAAGAAAGTTGCACAAAAGAAAATTAAAAAGTGATCTATGACTGTGCTTGCTTTGCAAATTACATTTAAAAGAAAATCTAAAATGCCTGGGAGGATTGCACATATATCATTTCTTTCTGTAAAAATAAAACCTGACGTGGATAAAAAGATAAATACGGTGGGTAGCATATCCGACTTTCTCTTGGATTTCCTAGTCCAGGTTTGAGATTTAGTCTGCTTTGCACTTTTCTGGTCCTCCCCTATGAGGCACTTTCCTCTAGGGCCCCTAGATGCTTCTGCTCACAAAGACGTGGTGTCTTTTAATAAGCCAAAAACTGCTTAGCAGCAGAGGAACACTCTGTGCAGAAAGTGCCTCTCTAATAGGTGGGGCACAATGGAAAAATGTGGCACTCCTGGTTGGTGGCAACAGGAGGAGGCAGCAGCACCTTATTGGCCATCCAGGAATGCTGGAGGGGCAGAGCCAAAGACCTTATAAGGTCGCTCCGCCCTTCATTCATGCCTCATGCTCAGCCCACCCACCTCACCCTATTTTAGTGCAGGTTTAGCCAGTTAATCAGGGACAGGTAGGAATTTTTTTCTCCTTTTTCCACAATTGGCAAACAGGTGAGGAGTTTTTCTTCTACCTTGCACTATTGGCTTGAGGTGGGTCAAATAGATACTCTCCCTGGCAGGTTAGAAATTGGGGGAAATGACCAGGCGGGTGAGTACCCTTGGCATATCCCCATTGGTGGGAAATTGGGGTCTGTCAGGAGCAACTGGCTGATTTACAGCCCACTTGCAAGGACAGACTGCCTGGTAGGGAACCTCTGGACAAGCCAGTCCTCCTCCAGCTTTACAGTCAAGTGTTAGAGCTATAAGGGGGGAACCATTTCACTTGGCCAGGGCGGGTCCCAGCTGTATGATAGATGGCTCACACCCAAGGTAGCATGGGCTCACCTAGACAGGTCAGGGAAGAGGTCCAGGAGTGACCCCAGGGCCTGACCTGTACAGCTAGTTAGGCTCTTGTTGTGTTGACAGATATGCTATTATAATTTAATAAAGCAGCCCTTTAGTCCCCAACTCCTGTGTTTGCCTCTTCATACCAATGGGGTGGGGGGCAAAGGGTGTTGGGTTTAGTTAAGGATGGCTGGACCAGTCAGACAGCCCTTCCTTTCCTTATTAACAGAGTGCTCCTCATGAGCTTCAGAGAAACAGTATGGCCTAAACTAATATTTACCACACTATCTTACAAATTGCACACAGAGAGCCTCTCCCTTGAGTTAAAGAACCAATAATGGTCTATTTATTTATAGAAGTACATTAAGTATAGTGGACAGAGAAAGTGACTAACTAATCTAGCTAACTAGGATGGCTTCAGATTGATAACAGGCCACCTGCTTCATTTGTCTCAGGAGGAGATACCACGCTGCTTCTCCTGATGCATGCAGGGATGACAGGAAGGAAGAAGAAGGAAAGAAGGAAGGAAGTTCCCTTGGACTGCATTCTATCAGTCAGAGAAAGTGAGTGATAGTAGCGTAGGCAGGAAGGAGACTGAAACTAGCCTATCTGTCTAACTCTATGGTTCTTGTCTTGAAGATTTGAGCCAGAGATCTCGCCAGTCCCTTTTTCTAACAAAGGCCAAACCAGGGACTCCAGTATTACAAAAAAGGGGTGGGTAGGATAGGATTTAATGCTGTCTGCAAATACTCAGCTAGCTCTAGAAAAGTGAAATATGACTCTCCAGGTGTTTTGTCCTCTCTGCTGGTTGGATTAAATTGGACCAAAACACACATGGAATAATGATTGATCCAGAAATAAAGGCCAGTTGAAATCACTGATGTAAATTTAGTTTCCCATTAGTTTGTCATATATTTCCTAAACAATATTACTAAACTGCTAAAAGAGATTGATTTATAAGCACAATTGAATGGAGCATTTATACTTACTAGAAGGCTTAATCCAGGAATGTGTGTACTAACACGTTTTACAAAATATTACATAGCTTATCTAATGGATAATGGATATGTCAATCTGCTAGGAAATAGGAATATTAACTAGAAATAATATACCCACACCATATATCACAACAATTGTATTTTATTATAATAAACAAGCTTAACGTTACTTCTTACATTTAAAACTACTCCCTCAGTTCCCCAGACTGTCCTTAAAACTTTTAAAACAATTAAATCTTATCCTCCCCTCCCCAACACATGTATTCATAGACCAGAAGAGACGTTTTCTTGCTTTTTCTGTTCATAGGCGATTTCCCCCCCAACTTTGAATGAATGAATGAACTCTGAAAATATTCTCTCTGTGTCTGAAGAAGCTACTGCTGTGAAAAACTGGCAGCGTTTGAAGAAACTTCAGTTCCAGGTGCTTAGCCAAGGAATTCCAGAAATGCTGAGGGTGCCAGAAATTGTTTGCTTGTAGGAAGGAAATATTCATAACTGAGCAAATTGCAGAGGATACAAGATCATCTATTGGGTGGTCCTTCTAGTGATCCATAGATATTGCGAGGGATCCAGATAGATTTTTTTGTTACCGTCTCATCCAGTTCTACTTCTGTACTACAGCACCCTTTCCCTATGAGTTTTGTCCATGCAGCTCCAATGAGCTGACTTTTTTGGTGGTTAAAGGGGCCTTCCTTTTTTTACCTGCTTGAAACCTGACTGAACTGTAGTATTTCCTGGAACCAGCTCTGCCTGGAATTACTTAAAAATATATGAGCAGCCATGATGGATCAGACCTCCATTCCATCTGGTCCAACATCTTGACCCCCCAACAGAGGGCAACCAGAAGCTCAGAGCACAGAGATTGAAGCCTGTTGTTTGCCCCATCACTGGCATGGTGTATGTGTCTGATATTTTCCAGTAGCACTTTATATTCTTAGAGAAGTTGTAAACACTTGGTATATTTTACTCTAAACATAGCCCTGACTGAGATAGCCCAGGCAAGCCCAATCTCATCAGTTGTCAGAAGCTAAGCAGGGTTGGACATTTGGTGTAGGGGTTAAGAATGGTAGGATTCTAATCTGGAGAGCCAGGTTTGATTCCCCACTCCTCTACTTGAAGCCAGCTGGGTGACCTTGGGTCAGTCACAGCTCTTTCAGAGCTCTCTCAGCCCCACTCACCTCACAGGGTGATTGTCATGAAGATAATAATAACACACTTTGTAAACCTCTCTGAGTGGGTGTTAAGTTGTCCTAAAGAGCAGTATATAAATTGAATGTTGTTGTTGTTATTAACTTGATGGGAAACCTCCAAGGAGATGAGGCTCACCATGCAGAGGCAGACAATGGCAAGCCACATCTGTTAATCTCTTTCCATGAAAACTCCAGTAGAGGTCGCCATAAATCAGCTATGACTTGACAGAACTCTCCACCACCACACTCTAAACATGAATATTGGATTTAACATGTGTCATATCCCAACTATTTTAACTATTAAGAGCTCCGTGGCACAGAGTGGTAAGCTGCAGTACTGCTGCCCAAGCTCTGCTCACAACCTGAGTTCAATCCCGGCAGAAGTTGGGTTCAGGTAGTCAGCTCAAGGTTGACTCAGACTTCCATCCTTCTGATATTGGTAAAATGAGTACCCAGTTTCCTGGGGTAAAGTGTAGATGACTGGGGAAGGCAATGGCAAACCACCCGTAACAAAAAGTCTGCCAAGAAAACGTCGTGACGCAACGTCCCCCCATGGGTCAGTAATGACTTGGTGCTTGCACAGGGGACTAACTTTACCTACCTTTAACTATATCCCAACTAAATTTTAACTATTTAAAAATATAATACGATATTAAATCTTTTTAACAAATCAAATACTCTGTTGAAACTTGGGAAAAAACACTTCTATTTATTTATTTGTGTCTTTTAAAAAAATGATTTGACATGTGATATTACAGAGGTGCTGTGGATTATTCTAGCCACCAAAGATAAATGGATGCATGATTAAAAATAAGGATTCTGTGGAAATATTTGTCATATTTTTATCCTGCCCTTCCATTGAGGAACTCAAGGTGTCATACATTCATCTCCCCTCCTCTTTTCTCACAACAAACCTATGAAGTCGCTTATGCAAAGGGAGAGTGACTAGCCCAAGGTCACCCTACAAGCTTCAGGAGTGAGCAAGGATTTTACACTGGATCTTTCAAGACCTAATCTGATGCTGTAACCACTATACATACTGTTTCTCAAATTAACCCAAATCATACAAAAACACAG
Organism: Eublepharis macularius; assembly: GCF_028583425.1. Taxonomy (NCBI): domain Eukaryota; kingdom Metazoa; phylum Chordata; class Lepidosauria; order Squamata; family Eublepharidae; genus Eublepharis; species Eublepharis macularius. Next base: position 118,336,167 of record NC_072796.1, on the reverse strand, counting down.
GAAAAGTATCAGTATATCTAATTCTCATTGCCACCAAATCTGTAGATACTTAAATTCACAGAATGTGGCCATTGACAGACAAGATGGATCTTGAAAAAAGCCCCAGGTTTGCAGAAAAATCTGAAAGATTAAAAAAACACACACACACACATTGGAGGCTACCCCCCCCCCCCAGTAATAGAATCAATGCCTTTAAGAAATGAATATCCTCTACAGTGGCCGTTGTGGGGGTTGCTAGGCAACCACTATGGTATTGCCAGCCTACCAGCCTTGGTTTCTGTGAGTAAAATGGGGCAGGGCTCATTCCAGGGCTGTTTTGACTGTTGAGGAAGGACTTATTGGTAATAGGCCTGGCAGCAACCACCAGGAAACTTGATATCACATGACTTGCATGATGCAGCCAGAACTGGCTACTGGCTGCTGTTTCAGACTAGGATCTTGAATGTTGTTTCCCAATCCTACCTCCTGGGATCTCCATCTAACTAGACATATGCTTCATTGCTGAATTATGGATCCTCCCTACATTGGCGTATGATTGGTGATTAACTATGCTATAGTTGCTTTTGTGATAGACTCATAGTATGATGAAATTGTTTATCTTCCACTCACATTGACATCAAAATAATCCCAATAGCATTAGCCCCTATTTACCTGACAGTCAACGAGGAGTAAATTAGACACATTGATTTTATGTCACACGGTTAATAATTCATCAAATTGGCCTGTCCATGTTGATTGACTATCTCCTCCATATTCATCCTTCGTGATTTTGACTTTATCATTGACATTAGCTGCTATTCTGTGAGGCTCAGGATTTTGCTACATGAAGCAACTTTCATGACTATACACTCAGCCACTCTTGTCTTTTCATTCAAACATAGGAAAACACCCTCCCTCCTTCCCTCCTTGAAATGATGCCTAAGATGGTTATTGTTTCTAACTGTTAACAGTCCATGTTTTATCCATTTCATTCTCTAATGCTGAAAAGTTTTTGAGTTTTTCATGAGATGGACTCCCAAAAAAATTAGCATTGGGTTTGCTCTTGGCTAATGCCATCTGAAGCACAATTAAGCCCAATGACTTCTTTGGTCTTAGTAACACTGCTTAGGACTGCACTCCTTTTGCATTCATAAAGTGTAATTCTGTTCATGTAAGACTTCTACTGATTTGCCTCTTCCACAATAGGGCTCATGTTGTCCCTTTGTACTGTTCCTGAGGATTCACTGACCCTGAGAATCTGCCTTTATCTATGTACATATGTGCTGTCAAGTCAAACTGACTTATGGTGACCCCATCAAAGGGTTTTCATGGCAACAAATGAGAAGTGGTTCAATACCGCCTTTTGCTGCAGGTAGTCCCCCATTCAAATACTGACCCTGCTTAGCTACCAAGATCTGATGAGATCAGGCTATAACATACCATTCCACATTCCTGAGAAGCTACAGGAGCACAAGTGTTACAGCTAGAGAGAGGTGGGGATTTCCATTCTGCTAGAGTAGCTTTGTTTGCGAAGCTTGGAAGCCAACCCAATATATTATGTACAGGTTATAGTCCAGGTAGCCTGATGTCTTCAGATCTCGGAAGTGAAGGAGGGTCAGCCCTGGTTTTTACTTGGATGGGAGACCACTAAGGAAGTCTAGGATTGCTATGCAGAGGCAGGCATTGCCAAGCCACGCCTGACCACTACTTGTCTTGCCTATGGGTTTTGCATAGAAAAACTGTAAAAGGAATGAGGCTGTAGTATAAGAGGACACTTTTATAAAAGCAAGATTATGTATAATCTTGCTCTTACTGATTTACTTTTACTTTTGTATTTCCACTTTTGTACTTTTTATGACCTATCACGTCTGATTCTTCTAATTTTTATGACTGATTTGTCATGCTATTTGCTTGTATTATCTCACACTATGTAATATGCCTTGAGTATCAGCAAGAAATGGGGGCTATAAATAAAGTAAGTAGATGGACAGATAGATAAACAGGCAGCCTGTACATTAACTGAAAGCTGCCTTCCTCAGATAATTGTGGAATCATTATTATTCCTTAACCCTAAACAAAATTAGTCATCAATGCATCTGACTAGAGATGGGCACGAACCTGAATATGAACCAAAAAACAACATGAACTAGCCTGGTTCATGGTTTGCGAACCAGTGGTTCATGGAAGCTCGTTTCCACAAACTTCTACAAACCGGTCTACCGGTTCATTTGCTTCGCATTAAAGGGCAGTTTAAATGGCCATTTCCCTGGGAAAAGGCTATTTAAACTTTTCCTGCCGCTTGCAAGCAGCAGGTCCTTTTAAACTATCAGCTGGCAGGTGGCAGGGGGGGATCCCCCCCTCGCTGCCTGCCAGCTGATAGTTTAAAGGGGCGTGTGGCTTGCAAGGCAGGAAAGGGCCATTTAAACTTTCAAATGCCCCTTTCCCTGCCACTGCTAAGCGGCTGGAATGGGGCATTTAAACCCCACAAACCATGAGCTGGTTCGGAAACTTGCCCCAGTTTGTGGGAGTTCATCGTTCCTTGTTCGTGGAAACCCATGAACCACGAACCACATGGTTCGGGATTTTTTGTGGTTCATGCCCATGTCTACATCTGACTCCATAGTTCACATTCCATTGTATTTATTTCCTTGAATCCCATTTATTCCTCACTATTGAGTAAACAAATAGATTTTCATTACCTAAGAGAAAAGGTTTTATTTGGTTTACACTTTGGAAATGAGCATGCATTCAGGATATGATAAGGAAGATAGGAAATTCACTTCTAATTGACACAATGCTTAACACATCTCAGTGTAAGAGAGGGCTGCTTTCTTTCAATGAATATTTTATGTTCCCCAAAGACCAGAAAATAGAAGCTAAACAGATCTAAACAAACACATTTAGAGTTTAATCGAGCAAACTGTGGCTATCACCCATAGTTTAATGTGTGTGGATGTACATGCACATGGGTTAAATGAACTCACTGCAATGGGAGAACACTTTTAATTACTTTACCGAATCAGAAATGTCCAGTATCTATGCCAGCATGTCATGTGTACAGAAGGGAGGTGGAATTCAGCTGGATTTCCTTTACCAAGATATGAACTCTGGCACTGAAATCATCCATTTCTTCTGCCAAAGCCATTGTCATCATATGCAACAACAACAAAAAATCTTAATTTAAATCTTGTTGCAATGCAGTTATGGGAAAAAGTGTTGTTCCAGTAGAATATCTGGCAATATTATATCCTTGGGCTGCATGTGAAAACCTACTCTCATTCCACAGTCTAATGTACTCACCGAATTTGCTTCATTTCTAGAACCATTTCACCATTTTAACTCAGCAGCTTCAAAAAATAAAGCTAGGAATGTTACTGTTAATATGCAAGATAGTATTTTCAAGACTCTTTTTTTTGGGCTTTGTCTTATTGATCCTGAGGCAGAGCACTTGTTATCTCCTTAAAGAGCTGTATACATGCAATGATGGAGATAACTCTTTCTGAATAATGCTCTGGGGTTTACTACCCAAAATCAACCAAACCGGGGGGGGGGGGGCTTCAGAAAAATGTGTAATATTTATTTTCTTTTACATTCTAGAAATACCTTGGGTTTTCAGCTATGCATAGAGCAGGGAAAGAAAATATAAGTTCCCTTTGCTGAAAGGAAGTCAAAAATGAAAGTAGTGTTTTTAATCAATGTGCTACTGTTAAGTTTTGAATATCAAATATTCAGTAATTTAATAAAGTATAATTAAACTATAGGATAACATTGTTTTCATTCTGAGATGTGGACTGGGGATGGAATTCCCATAGGACAGCCCAACATGGTGCACAGTGATGTGTGTCCTGGTGTCCACTTGCTTCTTTCCTAAAGCAAACAGCCAATTCTGGCTTTCTTCTTCTTTGTTGGAGCAAGAAGTCTTTGTTTCTGCATCGAGCACTCACTTGGAAACAGCTGTCTTCATCAAAGGAGGATGTTTGGCTTGGAACCTCCCAACATTTTGTGGAACCTCCCAAGATTTTATGACTGGACTTTGTTCTGATGGCAGCCATTTTGTTACAGCACAAAGTATCCATAGTCTAAACAAGATTAGGTACCCTGCTATGACAGTCACTCATCCTTATACAACAGAAACGGCACCAAAGGCATTTTTAAAAATCCAGAAATCACTTGTTAGTCTATTTACTTTACAGGGGAAAGGTTGGGTGAAATACCCTGAAAATCTTGTTACTGGTGAGCAGTACCAAGCATCCAGGCCCGGGTGAGTCATACAATTTATGTGATATAAAGTAATCAAGCCTAGAGGTGGGCACGAACAGCAATACGAACAAAAAAAAGCCACGAACAGCTCGATCAACTGTTCGCGAGCAAGCTGTTCATGAGGCTTCGTTCCTGACGAACATGTGTTCATTCCAAGCCCTGTTCATGGTGTTCATCAGCCATTCGTCAAGCCAGACAGTCTGGCACCTTTCAATCAATTTCCTGAGCAACAGTAGGCACGGACTTTCTGAACTCTGTCTGAACTCCTGTTGTCCTGGAAACCCCAATCTAAGCCCAGGGGCACTTCATCCTGACTTAGCCACTTGTCAGGGAAAACCCTGACAAGGGCTGATTGCAGCCTGCCGGGGTTTAAATTCCCCTCTCCCTGCTGCTGCGCAGCGCAGGAAGAGGGACATTTAAATCCCCCACTCAGCTGCTTGTCAGGGAAACCCTGACAAGCGGCTGAGTGCAGCCTCCTGGGGTAAAATGCCCTTCTCCCTGCTGCTGCACAGCAGCAGAGAGAGGGGCTCTTCACTCCCGACTCAGCTGCATGTCAGGGGTTTCCTGACAAAGTCTCACCCCTCCCTCCACCCGGCTGGAAGGAGGGAGACTTTGAAGGGAAGGAGGTTCCCCACATCATTTGCAAACGGCATGGGGAACCTTCTTCCCTTCAGAGTCTCCCCCTCCTCTTTCTAGCCAGCTGGACAGAGGGAGACTTTGAAGGGAAGGAGGTTCCCCACATCATTTGCAAACAGCACAGGGAACTTTCTTCCCTTCCAAGTCTCCCCCCTCCTTCCCACAAACAGCCAACCATGAACATGTTAGTGAACAAGGTCATGTTCATGGTTGTTCGTGATTCCCTGTTCATGGATGGCAACGAACTACAAAAATCATGTTCACTTTTTCCCCCCTGTTCATGCCCACTTCTAATCAAGCCTAGAATATTGACCTCTTTCTAGGTTGCCTAGTAATAGCTACTGGAGGCATTTGGTTAAAGCTACAGAAGTTCCTTTAATAATTTTGGGGTTTTTTAACCCCTCCAACAGACAGACAGACAGACAGACAGATTTAGATTTTAGATTTTTCTGTAAGCCTGGGACATTTTTTAGCTGTGTAGGAAGATCTGTTTTGTCTGTTCATGGATCCAGTCTCCAGATCTAAGTATCCACAGATCACAGCCACTTCACTATTTGTATATAAGATGCAATAAAGCTCTTCTCTTCATCTTCCCAAGAGGAGAATGTTCTTGAAAAAAATTGGACAGCCCCGTGTTCTACACAATGACAAAGTAAAGAGTCAACATGGAAAGAAGGGTCAAAGCTTTATAGACATTCAGTGGGGTACTGTAAGTAGTCGGCCCCTGCTTCCGCTATGTTTAATATAGGCCTGTGATATAAAAATCACAGGGCCCCTGGATTAATGCAGCCTGATCAGGGGCATTCCAGTTGGCTAAGCAAAGTGCTGCCAAGTCCCACCGGGGAGTGGAAGACATGAATGGAATGCCAAATGCAAATGTCGAGGACTGGAGGTGATTGACTTGTGGCCCCACCAGCTGCAGGCATGAGACCTGATAAGAAAGGGTCTTGCTGAGTCACCCCTTTTAGCACATTCCGATACCATCCTTCTGTGATGAAATCCCCACTCCAAGATCAAGGAGCAATCAATCAGCACTGATAAACTCTGGGAACATGCACTTTCATATCTAAATTCATAAACTCAACTCCAGGGAGATTCATTAGCAAACTATCCCTTTGTGAGGCAGCAGGAGAGACTTTGCATTTCCTTTCACACACCCCAGCTGCAGTAGTCAAAGAATCAAACCTTTCTCATTCCCTGGAGATGACCTTTATGGAGATGACCTTTGTTCCTACAGCTGAGGGGGCTCCTCAGGCCCTTTAAGAACCAGGGCTTTGCCCCACTCAAATTGTACACACTTACCCAGTGTAGTGCCCTCAGAGTCTCCCTCTCTGAGCCCTCTTTCCTGGCAGAGAACACAGGACGTTTGAAACGTTCTTCCTCTGTGGACTACATTGCTCCTCTGATTGATAAATATACCCCCTCCCTCACTCTATTCCAACCTCTGACTAATCTCCTAGGACTCTGCATGTGTACCATACTGTTTTTATTTTGCCTCTTGTGTGTATGTTGATTTTTTCCTCTTTAAATAAAAATACTCCTTTATTTAAGCACCAAGTCTCTTCTGCTACCTTGGGGAAAGAACCCCATAAATATTGGTGGAGTTATCCCGCAGTTACCCCTCTTGCATAGCCCTCCTTGTCACTAAGTCCCTCTACTTGCAAGGAGACCAATTCCAGTAACAGTACACCCTACAGTGTACTGTTGGGTGTACCCCACAGTGTACAGTGAAGAAAATACTAAGCACGATTAGCCAATGGTCTGACTCCATATAAAGTGCAGAGTTAAAAGCTCTATTCAATACTATATTCATTTACTGCAATAGCCTGCTCACTGATTGAGTGAGCAGTGCTTTGGCAGTGCTTTGGCTTTTTGTTAAAGGTTAGAAAAATATAAATGCCTGACAATTTGATATCGGAGTTAAAAATATCCCAAAACATCTATAAATGTGAATTAGCAGGCTTAAGTGTTAGCAGGCTTAAGTATTTAATGTGGGTTAATACTTAGTTTTAAACCCACCCATGCATTTTGTATACATGCATAGTAGAGTCAAAATCCATCAACCCATCCAGCTATGTTTAACTTCTAGAAATGCTGAACTGTGAAGAATGAAAATGATATTGCCTTGCACTAACAACATTTTTAAAAAGTGTTCCCCAAAGACAAAACAGAAACAATGGGGGGAAAAGGTAACCAACAGAGATTCTCCCTGGTTTCAGGTTCAGGTAGATAATCACATTTGTCTGCAGCAGAACAGTAGAATATGAGTCCAGTCACATCTTAGAGCAAGGGTGGCCAAACTTGCTTAATGTAAGAGCCACATAGAACAAATGTCAGATGTTTGAGAGCCGCAAGACATGATGCATTGAAGTGACTTCAGAGGAAGAGGTGGGTTTGGGGGAGTGTCTTGAAGGTGGCATCACAGAAAGGGGTGGGGTTTTGGTGCAGTATGCTGGAAGTGACAACCAGAGGAGGAGGAGGAGCTTGGGAAGAGCCATCACCTGACCTTTGACAAAAGTGATATCACATCCTTGATAGGCTTCACCCCCAAAGTCCCCAGATATTTTCTGAGTCGGACCTGGCAACCCCAACATTTTATTGGAAATATGAAAGACACGGAAAGAAAAAAGAAAAGGAAAGGGAGGGAGGGAGGGATGGAAAGAAGGAAAGAAGGGAAGGGAGGGAAATAAACTAAAATAAAAAACTGTACATCCGCACTGATACTCAGAAACCTCCGGGAGCCGCACAATATGTCTAGAAGAGCCGCATGCGGCTCCTGAGCCACAGTTTGTCCACCCCTGCCTTAGAGACTAACAAGATTTTCTAGGTATAAGCTTTTGAGAGTCAAACTTTCCTGGTAAATACTGACAGTTGGGACTGACACAGTCTATACAGGGCAGTATTCTAAGCCCATTATTTATATTTCTCAGTTGGGAAACAGCATGGAAGGAGAAGTACATAGAAGATTGCTGACTGCCCAAGCATGGTATCTATAGTGGATGTTTTTGTATGTCGCGTGCTTCCCCCAAAAGGAGTACATCAGTGATGGGGTAAGGAGCATGGAGAGGACTCTTACATGTCCTAGCCAATGGAGGGAGGCAGAAGAGCATGTGTTTAAGTTTGTTGTGCCCTCCCTTTGCTGCCGCTAGCATTGGGAGACACTTTTAAGTAAGGCAATGTGGGGTTAATGGGCTGTTCCAGAGCCAAGCAGGAATTTTCTGAGCTTTTCTCAAATCAGTTTGGAGAAGTTACTTTTTTCACCTTGCTTAAAAGGAGAGTATGTTTGTTAGGCTGAAATGGGATATATCAAGAATAGTGAGGGCTATTCACTGTCTGTAAAGAGATCTGGGAAGCTCTTCAAGGCATCTTTCAATGGTGCAGTTTTCTCAGCCCAACTTCTTATGGCTGATTGGCCCCATAGAGAATATCCTTGAGGCTGTGGATCCAATGACTGAACCCCGAACCCTAATCATGTCCAGCATGCAGGGAAAGTGGTGTGGGCCCTGCTCCACTTACCATATAAGTTGGTGTGCTGGAAGGAAAAAAAATAAGGGCAACACTGTTGCTGGTCAAGGCTGTGAGCCAGGATGGATTTTCCATACAACTGGTGCTCTCAGATAGCACAGTAACTAGGATAACTTCACTAAGAGGTATAATTCTGTAATAAACTGTGCAGATCAACTGTTACTATATAAATCCCAGTTTAACCCATTGACTGGGTCAGGTGTCTTCATGTCCAGGGGTCAGGAGTTACACCTTGCTGGGACAGATCTGTATACCCTTTGCTAACTTTCCCGTGTATATATTGCATTATTTATATATTTTAAAAAGATAACACTACAGCTTCTCAGCTGTACTCCCTCTGCATTGTAGCATTTTAAATATCTTACTGAATTTTTTTCTCTCTATTTTTTTTCTTTGCAAGAATAAATCATTATGCAGCAGCAGAAGTGTAATTTATTCTTTGTAAAACTCCCAGTAGACTATTACTATGATGTCTATGAAAGTGATGCTGTAATAAGGCCTGCACATTTGGAGGTTATTTGTAATCATCTTCAAACCTAACCTTTATGTACATTGTGATATGTATTCTTTTATGTTCTTTCCAAATAACTGCAGATTTGGATATAGTCAATAGCCGGCTATATTAGCAAAATGTAAATTGATCATGCCTAGTAAGCTGATAATCTGAATGTGGATTGTTAAATTTCACCTAGAAGCATGACCTACGAATAGAAATAATACATTTTGACTTGGGATGAAGTTTTTGTTAGTGCAGTTGCTGTCTGGGGAAGTGAGAGAAGGCACCTCCTATTTTTGCTTGGGCAAGCTATGGGAGAGATTTATAAATTCATCTAAGATGGATTGTAGAAAAGAGCAAAGAGTCACTGCAAATTTTGTTAGTTTTATAGGTGCTACTGGACTCTTGCTCTTTTCTACTGTTACAGACAGATTAACACAGCTACCCATCTTGATCTAAAATGGAGAATGGTAATTTGTGGAAATTTATAGAACATGGAGCAGATTTAGGGTTTGATCATATGGATTTAAAGGTAAAGGTAGTCCCCTGTGCAAGCACTGAGTCATTACTGACCCATGGGGGGGATGTCACATCATGACGTTTTCTTGGCAGAATTTTGTTATGGGGTGGTTTGCCATTGCCTTCTCCAGTCATCTACAAGAGCCCCGTGGTGCAGAGTGGAAAGCTGCAGTACTGCAGCCCATCTTTGCTCACGACTTGAGTTCGATCCTGGAAGAAGCTGGGTTCAGGTAGCCGGCTCAAAGCTGACTCAGCCTTCTATCCTTCCAAGGTCGGTAAAATGAGTACCCAGTTTCCTAGAGGTAAAGTGTTGATGACTGGGGAAGTTAGGGCTCAGGCAGTTAACTGTTAGGGCTCGGTTAGGGCTCAGTTAGTTATCAGTTAGGGCTCAGGCAGATATCAAAGAACTACATAGGGACAGGGATGGGAAGGAAGGCAGCACGGTATAGCCTGATCACATCAGATCTCAGAAGCTAAGCAGGTTGGTACTTGGAAGGGCAACCACCAAGGAAGACTCTGCAGAGGAAGGCAATGGCAAACCTTTTGCTTCTCATGTGCCTTGAAAGCCTCTTGCTGGGGTCCCACTCCCTATAAGTCGATTGTGACTTGAGAGCCAGTTTGGTGTAGCGGTTAAGAGCAGCAGGACTCTAATCTGGAGAGCCAGGTTTGATTCTCCCCTCCTCCACTTGAAACCATCTGGGTGTCCTTAGGTCAGTCACAGTGTCTGAGGGCTGGTCCTGACGGCCCTTGGCCTGTCCAGCCTGCACCCCCTCCCCCCCTTGGCGGCCGGGGACCGGAGGGCTTACCTGCTCAGGTGGCTGGCGAGGGATCTGGAGGTGCGGCGGGCGCACCGCAGCGGCCTCCATGGCCCCCCGGCAGAAGCCTGGGGCCGGGGAAGGTGGAGGCACGGCGACGCGGCCGCAGCGGCGGCACCTGGCAAGTCGAGGCGGCCCACAGCAGGAGGCCGTGGCCTTGGGAAAGGCCAGGTGGGAGGGGCCGGGGAGGCAGTGGCCCGGCCAGACGCTGGCGCAGGCACCTCGAGGCCAGCCTGGCCTGGCCGGGCTGCAGGCACGCCAGGGGGGCGGAGCAGGTGGGTGGGCCAGGCGTGAGGGAAGGGGTGGGCCCAGCCTCACCAGGGAAAGGCAGGCTTGCCTGCCCATCAGGAAAGGGGCAGGGCTGGGAGAGCCTAGGGAGTGGGAGTCAGGCCAGAAGGGCCAATCCCCGGAGGGTAGCTGGGTTAGGAAGGTGTGGCCACCGCTAGCCCAGGTGGCAAGCGTGGCCATGGGGGCATGTTCAGGGTAAAGAGGGTGGAGCTGCCCTTAGTGGGGAGGCTATTTAGGGCGGGCTGTAAACCTCGACTGGGGAGGAAGAGCGCTGAGTCGGTCCCTGCTGTGAAAGGGATGACTGGCGAGGGGGAGCTGAGTACAAGGGAGTTAAACCCAAGCGAGCACCTAAGCACCCCATTCTGAGGCCTGAGGAGGAGCCCTGGGGGGGGTTAGGGTTAGGGTTCGGGCTCTAACCCGCCGAGCCACCCGCTGTGGAACCCAGGATGGACCTGCCGCTGCCATCACCGGACTCAGACCTGCCAGCACCACTAGGGGGCACCAGGGGGCTTGACACACAGCTTCTCAGAGCTCTCTCGGCCCCACTCACCACACAGGGTGATTGTCATGAGGATAATAATAGCATATTTTGTAAACCGCTCTGAGTGGGCATTAAGTTGTCCTGAAGGACATTATATAAATCAAATGTTTTAATATTATTTTTATTGATGGTCCACAGACAGACACGAAGGGACCCGGAATCCTTTGTTAGGCAGGTTGGTGACTATTAGGGAGGCAGTTGGCTAGGGATAGGTGGGAGAATTTAGGTCAGATCCTGTGACACCAGTCAACCTTACCTTCAGGTTCTGAGACAAGGGATGACCAGACTGGGGAAGTGTAAGAATTAAATAGATAAGGTTCACACTTCCGATTTTTTTGTCAGTATAATGAAGGCAGTAGTGAAAGAATCAGAGATCCCAGTGTTTAGTGAACCTTTCTCAGATGAAATCACCCCATCTCTCTCACCAGGGGAAATAGCCTGTCAGCTCTGCAGTCCTGGACATGGGTGTGACATTGGAATGGAACTTAAGAGAACTGCAGCCCATCATAACTGTGAAAACCATTATACTTCCACAGTGTTTTACTTGTCAACCAAAATAAGCTGTTTAACAATTCTGGGGAAGAGACAGTAAACTCATTATCATGTTGTTAAAATAACAAAAATAACCACATTCAATTTATATACCACCCTGCAGGACAACTTAATGCCCACTCAGAGCGGATTACAAAGTAAACACAAACACCCTGTGAAGTGGGTGGGGCTGACAGAGCTCCAGAGAGCTCTGACTAGCCCAAGGTCACCCATCTGGCTTCAAGTGGAGGAGTGGGGAATCAAACCTGGTTCTCCAGATTAGAGTCCTGCACTCTTAACCACTACACCAAACTGGCTCTCAAATAAGAGGTCTGAATGAGTTCATAGAATCATAGAACCATAGAGTTGGAAGGGTCCATACAGACCATCTAGTCCAACCCCCTGCCCAGTGCAGGATCAGCCTAAAGCATCTCTGACAAATATTCATCCAGCCTCTTCTTGAAAACTGTCCGTGAAGGGGAGCTCACCACCTCCCTAGGCAGCTGATTCCATTTTTTAACTACTCAAGTTAAAAGTTAAAAGAGAAGGAAAGGGGAGAAAATATAAACCATCCCCTGAAAGCCTGGGCTGCTGTCCATAGGTTCACATAGTAACTTCAACACTTTCCTAATATTTAGTTTTTAATGACCATTCACCAACACACATTTATTGTATGCTACTCTGTGCTGGTCAGTCATTGAGGGCTATGATGAGTAGAGGGGTTGATACAGAACCCCACCCATCACATGGTACAAGAAGCTTTTCCACTATTGAGTCTCTTGGGAGAAGGCACATTGTGCCAAAAGAAAGTGCTAACGTTAGTGGAACAAATCCATAGAATCCAGCCCTTATTTTTCAGGTTTAATCCAGCAAAACATGAGAGGTGCAAGGCTCAAAGTTAATTGGAAGTCATGGTTTGGATCCAACCAGCATTGAGGCTGATGGGAGAGAAATGAATGAGAGGTCTCCTTTGATTACCAAAAGAACCCCCTACATTGGGAATCATGTGACCTTAATGGACAAAAGTCATGTGAGACAGATGCTGTGGTAAAGAGGGCAATTGGGTAAGACTGAGTGAAAGGGCTTAATGGATCCAACCCCATGCTGATTTATTTAGAAACCCTCATCCTCAACCCCAGAAATGTGCCATGGCTGAACCTTAATAATAATAATAACAATAACAACAACATTTGATTTATTTACTGCCCTTCAGGACAACTTACACCCATTCAGAGCAGTTTGTTTGTTTTTTATCCCCACAACAATCACCCTGTGAGGTTAGTGGTACTGAGAAGGCTCTGGAAGAGCTGTGACTGACCCAAGGTCACCCAGTTGGCTTCGAGCTGAGGAGTGGACAATCAATATAGACTGGTCTGTTTCTTCTGCTACAGTTTTTCTAAAGAAAGTCCTCTGATTAGATCAACTATCAGCTGAGCATGAGAGAGACTTTTCCCATCTTCCCCTTGTTCATCTAATATGAGGAATCAGCAGGGGCTCCCTGTTTTATTTCTTTTGACAGTTATGCATATTTCCATCAGTGAATTTGATCCTCTGCCCATCTATACTGTTAATACTGTAGACATCTTTCTGTTGTGTGTATGTACTGTGTGGTTTCTGTATACATCTTATATGGTATTTATATAGATGATGTATGTCATTGATACAGTAAGTGCATAATGTTGATTTATCTGTGCACAAATGATATTTAATGAGACTTTTTTAAAAAAAATGTTTGTCATTGTTTTCAATTCCCTGCCTTTTGCTCTGGGTTTTGAGGGTTGATGTGTATTGTTTATGTTCTATAGATTCTGTGTGCAATTTATGTTATTTATAGATGTAATGTTCCTCCCTTATGCTTCAGGTGTATATAATATATAATAATGATTTGTTGCCATGCAAATCAGTTTGAAAAAAAATGATGACATCTCATGGAAATTATTTGGTGGGAGAACTGAAGAAAATGACATGAAAATAAAGAACCGCAGACTAAATTTCCATAACAGAGAGGTGACATCAAAACAGGGATGGGGAGGAGGGAACAGTAGGAATTAGAAATCAAAATCACTCTTCGTTCACTTGACCTGATTCTCCACATCCATGACTCCCTAAATTTGCAGGTATGTGGTGGATGTAGATAATAACATTCGGTTTATATACTGCTTTTCAGGACAACTTAGTGCCCACGCAGTATGTTATTATTATCCTCATGACAATCACCCTTTGAGATGGGTGGGGCTGAGAGAGCTCTGAGAAGCTGTGACTGACCCAAGGTCACCCAGCTGGTTTCAAGCAGAGGAATGGGGAATCAAACCCAGTTCTACAGATTAGAGTCCTGCTGCTCTTAACCACTTCACCAAACTGGCTCCCAGATCGGGTTTGCGTTTGTGTTTGCTGTTTCATGAAGAGCATGGGTCTCCCTATGGGCCCCTGAGGTGCTTAGAATCCTATCACAGGCTGTATTACACTCACATTGTTGATTATTTATGGTCCACTTTATCTTTACGCAGTTTCATTCTGAGATCTTTTTTTCTCCATTTTCCTGCTAAAAGGAGGGCTAAATCATCTCAGCCTTTTGAAAGAAACGAAATACATCTGCCCTCAGGTAATTTCTCGGTGCTCCAAAATATAGCATGTATTTCAGAATCATGTTTTTTTTTCTCAAATACATCCTGTTCAATCAGGTACAATACATGAAATGTGTAGTTGCAAATAATCTTGTTCTGCCTGATGAGAGATCAAATATATTAAAATGCTCTCCAAAAGCAACATGTATTCAAATCCCCAGCGGAAAGCTCCAGTTCTGTATCTCCTGAAAAACTGACAGATATCATGCAAGGCAACTATACATCCTGTGCTTCCCTACACAGCATGGGGCAGTGGTTAGAGTATCAGACTGGGATCTGGGAGAACCAGCAAGTCTGCCATGGGGGACTTTGGGCCAGTCACAAACTCTAGCCTAACTTGCTTAACAGGGTCGTTGTGAGGCTAAAATGGAGGAGAGGAGAAAGATGTAAGCCATCTTGGGTCCACTTTGGGGAAAAAGGCAGGATATAAATGAAATAAATGAATGAGCCCCTGCCAATCAGGCCCTATTCTGGAAATAGATTTGTGGGTTTCAAACATTAAAATTTATTTGGGGGGCGTTTACATTACAGATGTGTAACCATTCCTTACCAGTTTTTCACATTTCTGTGTTTTAAATTGATTGTCTGGGGTTGGAACTGCATGATTTTTTTTCAAAGCAGTGCTGCTTCTCTTTTCAGTTTCTGGCAATACAAAATATGTGATGCTATGTCATCATATTCTGAGTTCCACTCTTGTGGAGGTGTCACTTCCTACCCTAGGCTTGCCAAGTCTGGAATGGAAAGATTCCAGCCTGGGGAGGGCAGGGTTTGGGGAGGGGAAGAACCCCAAAGGGGTATAATGCTAACGAGTCCACCTGCCAAAGCAGCCATTTCTTAAGGGGAGCTGATCACACTTGTCTGGAGATCAGTTGTAATTCTGGGAGATTTTCAGGTCCCCTCTTGACTTTAGCGAAGCTGCTTTCCCCTGCTCTCCGATCCCAGTTGCTGGCTGCTCTCACTCATCCCATTACCACATAGTGAAAAGGGATATTACTTCCTTCATCCTCCTTCTTTCACTGGCCCTGCCATGTGCTGACTGAAGTGAGCAATTGGATACATCTTTCTTTTTAAAGTGACCATAGTAAGTCATTCAGGCTCTCTCACAGCCTTTGGCCTCTTGTGAGACTTCCTTCTCTTATAGGAAGTTAGACACTCCCCTGGTTCTTGCTGCAGCATATCCTCTTCTGTCGCTCATTAGTGACCCGCTGTCAGCCACCAGGTAAGTCCTAGGGGTGCTAGCCTTCAAGTGGTGGCTTGAGATTAGAGATGGACTCAAGAGTTGTAGAATACTGCTTTCTTGATGATTGTCTTATTTTAGATGTATTTTAGATGAATTTTTGCAAACCACGCAGAACTCATTGTTGCAAAATGGAGTTAAAAAGGTGTCTAGAAAATAATCATATGAATTGGCCTTACCTAGATTTTCAAATTCATTTTATTTATAAATACACAATTTAGACATATAATATTGAATCTTAATTGATGTCAAACTTCTTTTCATTTTAACTTTTTTAAAAAAATGTATCAGGCAATGTTCAGGTTGTTAAAAATATTAATTCAGTCCTATAGCTTTGTTTGTTTGTTCATCATGGATTTAATCTCCTGTATAAATTATTTCTCTTGCCTTTTTTCCCTAGTCAAATAACTCCGAGCTCTAATCTTATTTTTCCTCTACATATTAGATTAATTACCAAATATTACATCCAATGTTTGTTTGCTGAACAAAAGAAAAGAGACTAAGAGGACAGGTAAGGACGGCGTACATTGCACCAATCTGTCTGTAAAATGACTGTATTGATTTTTATAAGCATAATGGCATTTTACCAAAGTACATAATGGCTTGTAGTTTCGCTGGGTTTTCTTTTGTAGTCACATTAATCTATTACACCAAAATGTATACATACAAACTCATACAATAAATCTAATGAGATATAGCCATTGTTAATATCTAAGACTTTTATAACAGAAATACTGGATTTGAATACATCTGGAAAGTGGAGCAGCTATCTCAGACAGAACCTAGCCTTATAGGGGCAAGTGAATGTTCTGTATTTGTTCCTCATTTATAATTGTATCAATGATTTTAGTTCTCTGCTTTTTGTTCTTGGTTTTGTAAATCTATTTGCATTGTATACCTATGCTTTATGGTTTTATATGCAATTTACATAATAAGAACGTAACATACTGTTAGAAAATGTGCATTTTTTAGAAGGGAAATTCAGTGTGAGGAAACAGGAAACAGTGTCAAATTAAGGAATCATGAGTTCCAACTCATGCAAGAGACTCAAAATCACCATGGGCATTTTCAGGTCAAAGGAGCAGGGCTTAGAAATTCAAAACCATCCCTGCAGGTCACTATTCGAGGACTTAAAGGCTGATCACAGAGCTTCCACATATCACAACAAGCCCCAAAGACTTATTTAGGATTTTGTCTTGCATAAACTGACATTGTGTATTCACTGAGATAATCTGCAATGGATATTTGGGATGCTTGGTGATGTTGAAATTCCAACCATATATCCTTCTGTGACTAGATCAATTGAAGTCATGTAAGTCTTCCTAGAGAAACAAAAGTGGTATGAAGAATAACCTCAGATGTCAGAGCTCGTTCAAAAATGGTAAAGACCCTTGCAATGTATCACACTGATAGCTACAGATGCACTTTAATACAGCACCTTAATAGTGCTTAGTGATTTACAGTTTCATCCTAAACAGAGTTATGCCCTTCTAAATCTATTGAAGTTAATTTACTTAGAAGTCTGTAACTTTGCCTAGGATTGCACCATCAGCTACTAAAATAATAAGGTGCCTTTAAAATGAATTATACTACAAGCTGGGGAAGGGGGGGGGGTAGAATACAAAATAAAAGGGATTGTTGGGGGGGCGGAAATGAACTATAGCTTCTACATGAAAAATGCAATGATTTTTTTTAAATAGCCCCTTCTGTGACTACGGGCAAAAATTGTGTTTTAATTCTGATTTGGTCATTTCTTTTTATTTGTAGAAATAAAACAGCCACAAAAAAGAAAGAAAGAAAGAAAGAAAGAAAGAAAGAAAGAAAGAAAGAAAGAAAGAAAGAAAGAAAGCTTTAACAGTGTTGAAACAGAGCATAGACAAATTCCACAACTGATATATTACACTACATAGGAACTATCAAGTCTATGGTCTCTCACCATTTACAGCAATAGTAGTGAATTGAACTCTGTGGTCCTTCATTGTTTATAGACATAGTAATGAAGTCTTTGATCCCTCCTTATCCCTTTACTGATGGATCTCTTGAGGCCACTTTTTTACAGCATAGCCCTCCCACCTGAGCAAAAAGCCCTCCTGAACAATTCAGTTTTGCATCATTTACAGAAGGCCAGGAGAATCTCCTCAGGTATGTCATTCCACAAAGTGGGCGGCCATCACAGAGAATGTTTGTGTGTGAGCAGCTGTTGATTTTGCCCATGTGAAGGGTGGTACCTGCAGAAGGCCCTGTTTGGATGAGTAAAGTTGCCATGCGGGAACCTTCTTAACAACTTCAGGAAGATAATTTCAGGCGGGCAGCTGTATTAGCCTATAGCAGCAGAACAAAATTCAAGTCCAGCAGCACTTTAGAGACCAACAATTTTTTACAAATTTTTTAACTTCAGGCATGTTATTTCATAAAATAATAGAAGCCACTGAAAAAGACCCAGATCTGGAAGTGACCATCCTAACTCGTGCAGACTAGATCTAGAAGTGACCATCATAACTATCCTGCAGACCAGATTTAGAAGTGACCATCATAACTATCCTGCAGACCAAGGTCCTGTGGTGTTCTGTTGTTTGTAAATTATGCAGGAATTGTTATTCTCTTAATTAACAATAATTTATTAATATTATGAACCTCAGGACTATATTCGTAGAGAGCCTTTCTGATTACTTTTCATACCCCTCCCTTAATATCTCTCTGGTTGTTTCTTCCCACTCATTTCTTAAAGGAACCTTATCCCATCCTCATAGTCCAAGGAGCTGAGTTGTCTTCCTGGGGCAAACACTGGGAGAGGCAGTCCTGCAGGTATGAGGATCCCAGACCATGAAGCAATTTAAAGGCAATATCCAAAAACATGGTTGTAGGGACCAATATGGCTATACATCATTTAAAGGCAACAACCTGCATATTGAATTGAACTTGGAAACAAACAGGGAACTAGTGCAGAGATCTCAAAGAAGGTAGAGGGCTTCTGCAGTTCGTACCAGTTGAAGCTGTGTTTCAATTACTATTATCCCTACCTATGCCAGAAATAGGTGGAGGTAGTAAATATTATGAACTATAGTGGAATTTAAATTGTCTGTTAAGCCATTGATATTGGATTGGATCCAACCAATTTTTCCGCTGGTGAAAGAGTCCCCTTGGCCATCCAAAACTATGTTGGAGATCATGGGAACTGCATGGCATCATGTGGGACAAAAGCTGTAGTAAGAAGGGGAATTAGGCGAGACTGAGTGAAAAAGGTGGCTGGACCCAGTCACTAGATTTTTTTTAATGAATGTTTTGAAATACATTAGAAGAGAACTGAAGGGAACAAATTATTCCAATTATTTAACATCTCTGTGATAATACTTGAATAGATCTCATTACAAAATATTAGTGGTGTTAAAAGGGTTAAAATTATACACAAAGAGATTTTCAGAATTTTCACATAGGAGTGGCAAGAAAAGATCTGAAGATGATATATTTGAGACATTAGTGAAATCTCAGCTGGCAAAGAAAGAGGGAGAAAAGCATGTTTTAGCCACAGGTCATGTAGGGAGATGCCGCACATCAAATTGCTAAAGATAAACACAGAATTTGAATAACGGGAAAAATAGTTGTGTCTCATATGCACAATGAGAAATGCATTAGGCAAAATAAATGACTCAGTGCTACATGTTCTGGAAGTAATGAAACAATTGACAGGAAAGGGGAAAATCTCCCAAGCAAAAATATTTCTTCAGAGTGTGACTCTGTATGTAGTAGAGTAAGTAGATATTTAAAAAGTCAATTTCATCCTTATAACCATCACTCACTGGTAAAAGATAGTGTAGACCATGGTAAATGCCCCCAAACAAGCTTTGTGACACATTTCCTGACAGTTCTTGGTACACCTCAAGAACCTGTAAGTCCCTTCAACAAATCATTAAATTTAACTGTAATTACTGTCACTCACTCGCCATGCTCATGTTCAGCCTACTGTTGCCCTGTGGTTTGAACAGGTTGGTTGAGCCAAATCACAGTAGTCTCAAAACAGAAAAAAAGAAGAAAGAGGAACATGTCTGATTGCTGCGGATCTGGGCCATCTGACTGGCCATGGCCACCACTGGAAACAGGATGCTCAACTCGATGAAGAGGAGTCAGGTTGTAGCAGCTCAAAGGAGGAGCGAGATCAAAAATAGAGCATAAATGGCATCGTGTAATTCTGTGATGTCACTTCCAGAGCAAGGTGTGTTCTATGTCTTAGGCTATATTTAAATTACAACAGAAACCTGTTAGCAATACCAGACTGAAATGTAGACTAATAATAAAGAATAAGATAGTCAGGATGGTTATTTGGTCTGGGACTCAGGCTCAAAGAGATCTTCAAAAAAACCAGTAACAATAACAGTAACAGTAACATTCACGACAACTTAATGCCCACTCAGAGCAGTTTACAAAATATGTCATTATTATTCCCACAACAAACACCCTGTGAGGTGGGTGGGGCTGAGAGAGCTCCAGAGAACTGTGACTAGCCCAAAGTCACCCAGCTGGCTTCAAGTGGAGGCGTGGGGAATCAAACAAGGCTCTCCAGATTAGAGTCCCACGCTCTTAACCACTACACAAAACTGTAGACACTTTTAAATGTTTTAACATTTGATAAGCGAGAAGGCCCAGATTCAAAGTGAAAATTTGCAAGGACGATCTTGTACACTGTGTTTCGTGAGGACACCTATCTGACACTGATGGACATTATATTAAATAACGGTCCTTCTTTTGTTTTCATGCCTTGTCATTTTTTTTTTATTTTTATTGTGGCTAGGGGCCTAGGAAACTAGAAGTGGCCCAGGTCTCTCTGGACCTCTGAGAAGGCCTGGAAGAGACCTCCACTTAGTATTTACAGAGTCAATTGCTATTGCGACTAAATAGCCAAGATATAAGCCGTCACATCTGGCATTTGGGGTCAGAGTTTCAATGTTTCTGCACTCTTCTCACCACTCTACTTGACAAATTGCCAAATCATATGTTACCTGTGGCTTTCAAATATATGCTGATTAAACCTTTTGGGCTGAAAAAATGTGAATAGCCCAATGTTTAGAATGACCCAGAGATTCCAGGCTTCCTTCTAGATGGGATATATTCATAGTGGCATGAAGAAAATGAGATTTTAGAACTCCGCTTCTCGTTCAGCAACCATGTGGCCAACCAACACTGTCCATGTTAAAATCCATAAACTGACTTGCATGCCAGTTGTCCCTTTAAAGGTGTTTGGCCACAGGAGCTGTTCGCCTAACCATTTAAATGATTTTTTTTACAAATATGCTTGTTTAACTTCATCACCTTCTGTGGGTTTACTCACAATTTTCCAAGCAGCCGGAGACCAGAATTGGGTTTTCCCTGTGGTCCCCCCCCCACCTTGCAGTGACTCCTTGAGCATATTAATGAAGAAACTGTGCTTAACAAAGTAACAGCAGGCTAATGTGTATTTCAGGATTGTTTATTGGTTTGCAAGTGACATAATTCCTTGCTGGTTGCTGGTTTGAACTCCCTAGGGGTGTTTCAATATGCCCTAAATGAGGTTGGGCTGGGCCTGCCGTATGTGCCTCTAGGTGTCTCTCTAGCGGTGGCCTTCTCAAAGGGAAGCTAAAATGCTTTGTAATTCATTGAGCTTCATCTTCTCAGCTCTGAAACCAATAACCATTTCCATTGCATTTTAAATGCAAATAGATGAAGACATATTTCACTTTTATTTGCACTGTTTTATACTTTGAACTCAAAATCCCTGAAATAGTGCAGAAGAGCTTCATCTGAAAGGATCTAATATCATGAGAAATGTAGCTGTGGAAGCAAGCACCAGTTTTTGTCCTTACATGTTTTACACTGGAAGCCCAGGCAGAGAGTCTCTCTACATGACAGACAGAGCTCCATGGTGCAGAGTGGTAAGCTGCAGTACTGCAGTCCAAGCTCTGCTCACGACCTGAGTTCAATCCTGGCAGAATCTGGGTTCAGGTAGCTGGCTCAAGGTGGACTCAGCCTTCCATCCTTCCGAGGTTGGTAAAACGAGTACCCAGTTTCCTGGGGGTAAAGTGTAGATGACTGGGGAAGGCAATGGCAAACCACCCCATAAAAAGTCTGCCAAGAAAACATCATGATGCAACGTCCCCCCATAGGTCAGTAATGACTCGGTGCTTGCACACCGAGCAGTTCAAATGCCTTTACCTTTTACCCAGACAGAGAGTCCCTCTACACGAGACATCTTACATGAGAATACTCAAGTGTAGGGAAATACAATGCTAGCCAGGAAGCATAGTTTAAAAAGACAGAACAGAAGGCTCTATTAATTTCACCTCTCTACAGAGCCGCAAAGATCGCTCCTCAGAGGGTTTGTTAATTTCCTCTTTGCCTCCCCAAAGACTGTCAATTTCATCTCCTCTTTCACATCACCTGCTACCTAATCCTGAGGCTGGGACCTTCTCTGCATGCCAAAATAGTGCTCTGCTACAGAGCTCTGTTCCCTCCCCTTTATACTGGGCTGAGATGGTAGTGGTGGAGAGTACACTATTACAAGGCTGTGAGCTGGCATGAAACCCAGAAATGTGTAGGACGACATCAATTGTGAAAGACGGCCAGTTGCAGAGTAGAAGTGGCCTGCATGCCTTGAGTAAATCATTATTTCTTTTCAGCCTGTGGTTCCTAATGAGACTGTTGGGAAAGAACAGACAGGATGTGTGAATGAGCACAAACAGAAGGCACTTTGCAGATTTCCAACAATAACCATGCTATTGATAGGACTTTTAAAAGCCCCACCTTTTATAGAGCTTTCAAAACCAAGCAGCAAATCTAGGAAGTCCATCTTACTTTAGCATGCAGAGTTGCCATACTCTTTTTCTCTCCAGACACAGAAACTAAAGGATTTTTGACAAAGTTCTAGAAATGCCTCTGATATAGTTTTAATGGTTATCAAGTGCCTCTTTTTTTATTGATGAACCGTGCTGTGGAGCAGACTTGGAAAGCGAGATTCAGAGCAGACGGGATGGGAGAAGCAGGCAGAAAGAAAAGGTTAGTGGTAATAGCAATTCAAATGCCTGAAAAGCTACACGATGTAATAAGGGATCCTGACATCTCCTGAAATCTATGATTAGCTGAAGGAAAAGATTCATACAGTGTGAGACTATGTTCAGTGCTACCCACAGTCTTTGTCAAGTTAGGCACAGATATAAGGAAAAGAGCATTATTTACACAACAGAGCCCAGCACTGTCAGCTGAGGCAAAATAGATTTGTGGTGTGATCCTAAGCCGAGTTACACCATTCCAAACCCATTGATTTCAGTGGACCTAGAAGGCTGTAACTCTGCTTAGGGTTGCACTGTATAGCTTTCAAGGGACACATTTCTTTGTTTCATTAACATGACATCTTTTCTAAAGATAAAACCAGCAAGTGGGGGAGAAAGGAAAGAACATTAGCAGCATGCATTGTCACCTTATGTCCATTAAAATACAATCACAATTGCTAAGTATTCCAAATGAAATCTTTGACTAGCAAGTAATTTTTAAAAACAACAACAGCAATGCAACATTTGAAAGGAAAAGGACAGGAAAGAACTGACTCTTTTTTTTTGGAGGGTAGGGTGTTTGTTTGGTACAAACATGTTCCATCCTCATTGAAAGAAAATACAAGATTAACAGAATTGGCATATTTCAATCAGACCCGTACGACATAGTGTATGCTAAATTTTTTATCATCCCACTAGCTCTCTGATTCACTCAAATGATAATATAGCAGGATGGAGAGAAAGCCAGGTATAAGAGTGTCATTTAAGGACTATTTCCATATAAGACATTTGCTGCTCTGCACGATCAGTTCCAACTATCCTCAGGGATGTATAATGATCAAACTGCATATACAGGGATACAGCTGGTATACTGCCGGTAAAAACAATTTCCATGATTTGTGACAGGCTGAAAAAGAATCATATCAATTGCCAAAATTGCTGGTATCAATGTACACCTGGTTCTCACGCTGCATTATGCACTCAGCACATGCCCAAGGGAGGACTGAGTGCTCCAGCATAGATCATGGGGAGCAACTTTCACAACCTCATGAGACCAAAACTGTGATAGATGGGACATTAGACTGAAGGTTCAATGCTGTGACCCTCCAACCATCATGTACTACAACATAATTGAAACATAAGAGTATCTACCTGGTGTACTTCTGAAAGCGATCTCTAGCTTAAGGTAATGCAGTGACATTTGTCTCCTTGCCGCTTATAATTCCCTGCCATTACAACTTGACAAAATGAATCAATAGCATATGTTTTCACTCACATTCTGAACACCCTAGGCCGCCAGTAGCTTGAAGGGAACACTTCAGAACTTCTTCATTTTTGCTTTTGTTCTGAATATCCTTGGGTGGTAAAGAGATTCTCAAGTTTGCCATGTTACAAGACTAAAACAGCCAATTAATATCTAAGAAGTGTCATCATAGGGGGATTCCACATGATCGACTTTGATCGGACTTTCTGAGCAGTCATACTGCTGTGGAGTCGTACACATCCACCACTCTCCGATTCCACATTAAGGCTTTTGTTTCGCATTGACATTTCATTTCATCATGTTCAAAGTCCATCGTGCAGAATTTGCCAGTATAAAAATCAATTCCTCATCGCTTTTTCTGGGAGAGTGTCGACAGACGTGCGTCTTCTTCATTTTTTAATTCCCCCCCCCCCCAAAAACCGTTGCTACATATAAACATTGCATCAAACAAACACATCTGATAGGTCAGAGCATTTCCCGCCAATATCGTGGAATGAGTATTGGTTATTGACATTTGGAGGGGAAAATTTTTACCGATGACCCTGCTTTCCCTCTGCCTCAGAAGCTGTCAGCTGTCAGCAAGCAATAAGTAACAAATTTAAATGTATGGAATGAAAACTATTTAATAAAAGTGGAAGAATTATTTCTCAGCAGTGACTACAAGTGGTAACCGGAAGTCATGTCCAAATAAATATGTAATGACAGATAGTTTGCTTTTAGAGTTCAAAATCCTTATGGCCATCTGCAGAGAAATCCAGCACCGATGAGTGATGTATGAAGCCGATCATTATGAAATAACTGTTTGGGAAACACGTTGGAAAAACTAGTGTCAGTTTCCATTAGACAAGAAGTCATCTCCTGAAAACCCCCCAGTGGCAATCTTAGGAAGGTGAAGGACTCTTTGCATTGGCAAGACAAGGTCTTATTTAATGATTTCAAACTCTAGGCCTTTCAAGACAGTACAAGAACTCTGCTTAAAAGTTCATTCAGGAGAATGTTAATGGCATGAACCTTGCAGAGTTATGGCCTGCTATCCCAACCTTCTCAATACGTAATAGCCATAATTTGGAACTAATTCATGTCAATTTGTAGCTGTGCCACAAAGCACAGAGCAGGTTGCACATATGTTTATACCACCCACACTCAAAATTTGGCAAGGATAGCTAATTGCCACCCCAGTCGGAATGAACAGACAGACATCAAGCTGGATCTAAGGGCCACTTTATTAACTTTATACAACTAAAACAAGCCAAACAGCGGCAAGGACCTAAAGCGGTACAGGTCAAGCCACGGGGTCCCCCATAGACCACCGCCTTGGCCTATCTGGGTGAGCCCCGAAGCCCCGGGTGGGACCCATCCAATGGAGGGGGCGGACCCGGCTGGCCAGGCAATTTGGTCACCCCCCCTTTAAGCTCCTGAACACCTCAGCTGTATAGCAGTAAGGGAAGGACTTGCAGGCTGGGGTTGCCAAAGACAGCCTGCCTCAGCCTCTGGCAGCCGTCAAAGCAGTACCAGACCTTTAGGTAGGCCCCTCTTCCCATCAATAGGGAAGCGCCAAGGGTGCTCACCATCCCGCACCCTACTCCCACTCAAACCAGCCAACGCCCGGGCCAAGCCTCTGCTTAGGCCCTGGCACCCCACTGGTGGCCTAACGCCCACCTAAGCCCTTGCTGCAAATCACCTAGAAAAGTCTCATTGCCTGTTTGAGACAGGTGCACCCCATCACCTCTGTAGAGGTCAGGAAATTCAGCCGTGATCCTGGGGTGAGGCAGATATACGCCCAACCCCTCCTCCAATTCTATTTGGATGGCCCCATTGGCCTTCATCCTGGCCCTCTCAATGGCCTGGCGATCCTCCGCCTCCCTCCAAACCCGCCGAGGGATCATAGCTGACCACATGATCAGCACCCCCGGCCACTGAGACGCAATGAGGTGCATATCAGATTGCACCTGGGAGGACAAGGCCTTGCCATGCATGAGGCCAAGATCATTTGCCCCTAAATGAAGAACAAGGATGTGGGGTGGCTCATCACGCCCCACTCCAAACAACAATGGCAACAGGCCTGACCACCTCAGGCCCCACCGGCCTAGCCATTCAACCGTAGCCCGGTCACTTAGTCCCAGCTGGGACCCAACAGGCATTCTCCGTGCTTGATGGGCTGCCCAGAAGACATAGCTGTGCCCATAAATCAGGATATGCTGCCGTCCCCCGCGTGACACAGGACCTAAGAAAAAACACCAATTAGTCACACTTAAAACTGAGAAAGAGGATGCACATAGGAGTGGTAGGCAGAAGACCGCCACCTGCCCACCTTCTGAATAACTTGGACAGAATACCCCAGGGCAGCTGCTGTCGACGCAGCCCCAATTTTAAAAGAATGTGTGCCGAAACTCACCCCCCGCAAACCCATCTTAGACAGAGCCCTTTTAGTAACTGCCCAAAACTGGTAATGGGTTAAAGGGGAACCATCCTGGTGCCGGAAAAGGCAGCCTTGCTCCTCACCCCACACTTGCCAGTATTTCCTCAAAGCCCGGACGGGACACAACTCCCTATCAGAGCAAGATCCCAACCGGATACATACCCCTTTATGCCTCTGGTCCGTCTTGGACCAGCAAATCGTAAGAGTGATGACATCCCCTTCAAATTCCAGGTCACCTGCCATAAGGGCCTGACTGGACTTATCCTTGCTCGATGCCACAACAAGCTCGCTGACCCGTAAGGCCCCAAAAAACGCAGTTAAGGCAGCCGCATGGAAAAGCCTTACCTCATATCCTAACCTGCAGATCTTTTTCCAAACAGCACTCAGGCTTTTAAGTACAGCAGGCAAGATAGATTCACGCGGGTCTGCATGAACCACATTCTCCTTGGACCAACCCTTGAGCATCTTCCGCACCCGGAAATCATCCGTGGCCTCAGGAAATCTCCGAGCCTTGCTAACAAAGGCCAGGGCAGCGAGTTGCCCTCTAATGGACTTCACCGCCAACCCCCGGCCCTTTTGCCTAATGCAAAACCGAATAATATGCTCGACAGGAATGGGCCAAATGCCATCAATACCAGCTGCCTGCCTAAACTCTTTCAACTGGCCTACTGCTCTCCAATATGCTCTCTGTGTACTGGGTGCAATGGCAAGCTGGATGGCACGACACGCTTCGGCCTCCCAAGCCTCCATAGGTCTGGTGGCATCACTGTTGGTTGTCGATCGGCCTCCGGTGCAAGCTGCCAAAAACGCTCCATCTGTTGGCGAGACAAAGCATCTGCCACACCATTGTTACTCCCAGGAATGTGTCTGGCCTTAAACAAAATATTGCACCACAGGCACCGCAATGTAAATGCCCTAACCAGTCTCATAACCCTTGGGGATCTTGAAGACAAGGAGTTGACCACATGCACCACTGCCTGATTGTCACACCAAAAGTGGACAGAGTGGTTATCCAGCTCCTCTCCCCACAGGTGGACCGCCACCAGGATGGGAAAAAACTCCAGAAAAGTAAGGTCCCTAACCACGTCCGAGGCCAGCCAATCAGGCGGCCACTGCTCAGCGCACCAGTGCCTCTGGAAATAGACTCCGAAGCCGGTGGATCCCGAGGCATCAGACATGACTTGCAACTCAGCCTCGAGTAATAATTCATCCCTCCAGAGGGTCACCCCATTAAACCCATCAATAAATTTGGCCCAAACGTCAAAATCTGCACGCATGCCCCTTGTAACCTGCAACCGGTGATGGGGTGCACACAAGGGAGCCATAGCATTGCATAATCGACACAGGAAAGCCCTACTCAGAGCGACAGCCATACAAGCAAAGTTAAGATGCACCACAAGCTGCTGCAACTCCACCAGAGATGCCTTACGCTTAGCCCTAAACTCCTGAAGATGAACTCTGAGGTCGTCCACCTTGCCTACAGGCAATCACATGGATTGCTGGACCGTGTCCAACTCGATCCTCAAAAAGGTAAGTACTGTAGAAGGCCCCTCCGTCTTCTCGTGAGCCAATGGAACCCCCAGCTCCTCTGCCAGCTCAATAAAAGTAGCCAAGAGCCTGGCACATTGAGACGACTCCACCCACCCAACGATCAGGAAATCATCTAAATAGTGGGCGGAGTCACAAATATCTGCACGGCATCTCAATTCTCACTCCAGGAAGGAGCTGAAGAGCTCAAAGGCAGTGCAAGAAATGGAGCAGCCCATCGGAAGGGCACGGTCCATATAATACTTGCTCTCAAATGCAAATCCCAGAAGCTCAAAATCCCTGGGGTGAACAGGGAAAAGGTGAAAAGCAGACTTAATGTCGCATTTCGCCAACTTCGCTCCCACCCCGCATCTACGCACCACCTTGACCGCTTGGTCAAATGAGGTGTACTTAACAGAACATAAATGTTCCGGAATGGCATCATTAACTGAATCCCCCTTTGGGTAAGACAAGTGATGAATGAGGCGGAACTCACCAGCCACCTTCTTTGGCACCACCCCCAAAGGCGACACCCTGAAGTTGGGGGTCGGAGAGGCTAAAAATGGCCCCCAAACCCACCCTTCTGCGCACTCCTTCTGAATTTTGTTTCTAACAATGTGTTCTTTGCCCTGAACTGAAGGCAAATTGTCGGCCATGAACGGGGCCCTAGGTCCTTGAACTGGAATTTTGAAACCGTCCCTAAACCCTACAAACAAATAAACTGCATCCTCTTCCCTTGGGTATCCACGCAACAGGTGTTCAAGGACCCTCAGCCTTACCGGGCTGGGGCCCTTTTCCAGAGGCTTGTTGCCCTCCAGAGCTGCTCCTGGTATGCTTTCTGCTGCCCCATCCTTGTCTGGCTTTGGCACACACATTGTATGGCTGCGGACCTGCACAAGAGGCGCACTCGTGCTTGAAACGACAGGGTTTTCTGATGCAAGTACCCTTGTATGCAAACTTCCAGCAGAGCAGCCAGGGTTGAACCTGCTGCCCCACCCCACTGCGGGTACTGGTCGATTTGGAGTTGCGATGTACTACGTGGCCGCTATCAGACCGATCCCCTAAATTCGGCTTGGCTGGGGACATCATCTACAACCACAGTTGCTGGTGGATACGGTCCCACTGGAGACTAGGGTTCATAGCCGCCCTCATACGGAACTCCTCATCGTACTGCATCCATGCAGCGCCTAAGAAGACCGTGTAACCCTTCAAGATAATGTCCAAATATTGGAACAGGGACGCAGTCCAATTGGGCTGCGCCCTGGCAATTACCCTGACATAGATTAGGACGCCAGGAAGCCGATTGTTCCACGTCCTATCCACTCTCCTCCTCCTCAAATGCTCTTTATCCCTGTCGTCCATCTCATCTTTGTCCTTCTTCTCCAACTCCCGGAAAAGAAGGGAAAAGATGTCGACGTACTCCCCACGCAAGATTTTGTCCCTTGTGGCCTGTGTTAAATGGTGTCCCAGGGGCAAAGCTGTGTCCCCAAACGGCATGGCACTAAAGGGAAACTGACCGTAGGCCAGGGAAGAATAAGGATAAAGGCTCCAAGGGGCAGCAGGACAACCTGGCCAACCAAATGGAGGGCCCAAGTATGCCAGCGTTCCAGGACCTCCCCAAGCTGGGGGGGCTACAGCTAATTGCTGCTGGCTAGGTGCTGAACCCTGACTGGCTAATGCTGCTTGACCCCCACCTGACGGAGCAGGTGCCTGAATAAAGGGTGTCTCTTGAACCGTCCCTGCTGACATACCAGTGCCGCCCTGCACCCAAGACCCCCAAGGCCAAGGATAGCTAAAGTGTGGTGCAGTATCCTTACCACTGACGTCCACAGGATCAACAGCCACAGCAACTGGAGGCGAGTACACAGGCCACTCCTGATCCAAGTCCACCACTGGCTCCTGCGATTCCGCTACAGCCGCTGTCTGTCCACCGCTGCCTCCAGCTGCCAAGGATCCAGCCGCACCTTCTAAGACAGATAAACGCCACAAAATATCACGGTTAACAGCATTCCTAGAAGTGCGACGAATCGGTCGTGCTGCGCTCACGGCTTGCTTAGCAGAACCCGCACCCTTTTAGCCTGCTCTAGGGACACCAAACGCTTCAAGATGTCCTGCTGACTGGCGCTGGCTTCCTCATCCTCCGAAGAGGATACAGCTGGGGGCGGTCGCTTAGTGCGAGCCCTCCTAACAGGCTGCTTCCCCTTAGAGGTACCACCACCCTTTTTAGGAGGCATTATTATTCCAATTTATAAATTTAAATTTCAGTCTTATTTAGGCAACTATAACATAATCCCCAACTATAAGGATTATTTACTTAACCAGCCAGCCCAAACCCAGAATGGCTGACAACTCCTTCCACTGTAGCACAGCAGTCCAGGGGGTCAGCAGAAACAGATGCAACAATTGCAATAAAGAATACTGAACAATCCAACCACTAAACAACACTACCCCCAAGGACAAAATGGCCACTGCCACAAAATGGCTGCCCAGCCTCGGTGAAATGGCTGCCACGGAACTAGGCTGTGCCACAATGCCTGGAGAAGTGGGCATGCAATGCCAGATTCTGAGGCTCCCCCCTGGCCCGCTTCCTAAACCCCTATCCCACCAAAGGAGAAGAAGGCAGGAATGCAAGCAAGCCGAGGCATTCCAATGGGTAGCACGACAGGCCCCCAGTCCTTGCAAAAAGTGCCACAAGCCCGATTGGCTGGGCACTCAGACGCAGCACAGCTGTGCTGCGGGGCTCCCTATCACCCCAAGGTGCTGGCGCCGTGCAAAACGGCGCAAAAAAGGCGGGCACCAGTTAAACGGCCACTAGCCACACTAATAACCACCCACCCAACACAGCACCGCAGACCCCCAGCACCCCTTCCTCTAAAGGCTGCTAATCCTGCAGCCAGGAAAGCAGCAAGGAAAAGTGGAGGACACGCCGCCCGAACAGGGCCGAGGTGAGCTGTCCAGCCCACTCCAAACCGCGCTGCCGCCACCTGCTGAGGCACAAGCGAGGCCGGCAGATGCTGACAGGCCCGCGGTAACGCTCACTCCGACGGCTCGCTGCTCCCAGCGAGCCAGCGAGCGAAGTGACTCTCGGCCGCACTCTAGGCCTGCTCCCCAAGTCGCTCGGCTGCAGAGATGTCCTTCTCTGCCGAGCGACTCGCTGCAATGAGGCTGGGAAGGGCAGAGCAGCCAGTAAGGCTCTTGATCCGCCCTCCCAGCCACCCCTTATTTGGCAATGGGGGGTGGTGCCGTCTTCCTCCTCCGGAGCGGCAATAAACGGCCCCTGGCCCAGCAGCGTTGCTGCATGCCAGGAAAGGGCTGCATTCTTGAAGCAAAAAGCTCCTTCACTTGCAGAACGTTGTAAAAGCTGATCCTTGTTCTGTGAGGTATAGCCATGGGTATGACTAGACTACCTCAGGAGCCCCGTGGCGCAGAGCGGTAAGCTACAGTACTGCAGCTAAGCTCTGCTCACAATCTGAGTTCGATCCTGGTGGAAGCCAGGTTCAAGTATCCAGCTCAAGGTTTACTCAGCCTTCCATCCTTCTGAGGTTGGTAAAATAAGTACCCAGTTTCCTGCGAGTAAAGTGTAGATAACTTGTGAAGGCAATGGCAAACCACCCCGTAACAAAAAGTCCACGAAGAAAATGCCGTGATGCGATATCCCCCCATGGGTCAGTAATTACTCAGTGCTTGCACCTTTACCTTTTTTTTATGACTACCTCATCACATGGAGGCAGCATGCAATGCCTCAAAACAAGCCATGGCTATTGTAGGCTAATAGTTACAAGAACAATAAATGCTACATCGTTTACACAGAGTGCCCTTGGATGCTTGGAAATCCTCCACATGCCATGGTCTTATGGTCATATCTCTGTTGGTATCAGTAACATCTGGCCCCAAATGGCCACATACATGAGCTGTTTCCAGGTGATTCACACAAGCATGGTAGCATCTTGTATCAGTGAACTGCCAATAAGAAGATGTGCCTGTGAGTATGATCACACTGGGTCAGATGTTATTTCTTCCGTGCAACTGCATGTACTAGGGCATGTTGCCTAGAAGTTTTTTCCAGCATCCAAACTAGGACATAGCCTGACAGAATTGGAGAACTGAAGATAATGCAAAATGTATTTCCTTTTTGAAGGCATATTTTGACTTTGTAGAGATTGGTAAAGCCACTTTGAGTTGTCCTTGGGCATAGCAGCTTGCCCTTAATTTTTCTGAACTGAATGGTTGGATCTAGGCCACTACTATCAGAACATTCAAAGGGTTGGGTCCCATACCAAAAATGGCAGTTCATGGTGAGTCCAGCATGTCACCAGCCTACAAAAAATGGTCACATGCATTGATACTGGGTATTATCCAATGAGAACACAGCTCTCCTCCTCTCTCCAAAATGTTGCTGGTGGGATTCAGAGCAATCTGGAACAGTGGTGGGCGTACAGAGAGGATCTTAAGTGGGTAGTGGGGATTGGTGAAAATTGCCCCTCATCGTGGCAAAAGCAGCCTTTTGATGGTGGAAAAGTTATTCAGTACAAGCCACAGGGTTTGTAAAGGAACAATTCTTCAGATGATGAGTTTGTGCAGTAGGGGGTATATTCTTCTAGGGAGGAACTAAGTCAGAAGGAATGGTTTGAAGGACTTAAGCGTGGTGAAAGGCTTTAGAACTTAATCAAATTTTATTTATTTAAAACATTTCTATGCCCCCTTTCCACCCAAATAGGGCCCCCAATATGACAAACATCATACATGAAAACATTTCAACATTAAATCATTTAAAATAGATATACAATAATTCAGTTAAAACCTATAAAGACCCATTTTTAAGTCATCATGAATCTCCACTATCCAGGCACTTGTATATTTTGATGTTCAGAATATCTCTCCTACTTTCTAGTTTTGAGAGCCAGTGTTGTGTAGTGGTTAGAGTGTTAAACTACGATCTGGGGAACCCAGCTTTTAATCCCTATTCTGCCATGGAAGTTCACTGGGTCAGTCACACACTCTTAGTCCTACCTACCTCTCAGGGTTGTTTTGAAGATAAAATGAAGGAGAAAAGGACAATGTAAGCTGCTTTGATTCCTTTTGGGAAGAAAGTAGAGTATAAATTAAGTAAATAAAAATTACAACTAAGCTATCAAAAAGAGCATTAAAAAAGAATAAAAAAGGAAGCATAACTCAAAAGAAAAACATGACTGGCTTTAAGAAATTTAAAAAGAGTCTAAAAGCTGTCCAAAATATGCCTATGTCCCCCCTTTTTTGTAACACAAGAGCATAGTACCAATGTCATTTATTTCCAACTTTAATCAGCATCTCCAGATTTAAGATCTATTGCTTGCACTTCAAAGGAGAGCTTAAGAGTGAAAGCTTGAAGACAAAAGGTCGTTTTACACATTGTTCTGTAATGTAAACCACTTCAACTGAAAGTGAACTTATAATAAAATTCCACTTGCAGTTTCTGAAATTATTTCCTCCCCCCTTACTGTATATAAATGTATGTTATAGAATGGGCTTTAGCCATTTTAGGAGCAGGCATCTTAGGAAAGTAATGTATATAAAGTAGCTTTACAAGATCTTGAAACAATTCAAAGCAAGTGAAGAAGACAAGAATTATTAAAGGAAATGCTTAAAAAGACTGAAAGAAACCCAAATTTCTGAGATGGCTCAAGCAGACTAAAAATGAGTATAATAACAAGCCAATTCTAGAGATGTATTACCAAGGTATATGTAAAAAAAAAAAACAACCCTTATTTCTGTTACAAGTTTTGTATTGAAATGTTTTTTTTAATGGTAGAACGGAGTTTTTACAGATTTTGAAATGTCTACATCAGCGGTTCCCCAACATGGTGGCCACTGGTATATTTCCTGGTACCCACTTGCTTCTTCCCCAAAGCATCTTTTCCCCCAAACTAAGACCACCCTGACATTTCTCTACTTCATTGGTGTAAGAGGTGCTTCAAAGAACCCATAAGGCATCCCTTGTGTGCCTGCAGGAAGCACCAATTCTGGAATCAGCTGCCTACATTTGGAAACCTCCCAACACTTTGTGATTGGACCCAGCCCCCTATGGCAGTCATTTTGTTGTGGATCCTAGTATCTGCTCACTAAATTCCAAAAATGCCCAAGTTCAACAGGTTTTGGGACCTTTGATCTACATCAAAGTCATTTAATGTAATAGTACACTGTCATAAACCCAGTGTTGAGTCTTGTAGGAATGTACAATTTTTTTTTGTATTTCTTTTTGTTTTCAAGTGTTCTCTAAGTCTTTTCATCATCAATATATCTACCAAGTAAAAATTGCAAGAGGGATTCCTGGGAGAAGAGTGTTTGGTGTGGTCAAAGGGGAATGGTCCTTGAGAAGGAGGGGAGCAAAGGGGGAAAGGGTTTGGGGGGGAGCCGGAGCAGGAGCAAAGGGAAAGATGTATTGTCGAAGGCTTTCACAGCTGGAGAACGATGGTTGTTGTGGGTTTTCTGGGCTGTATTGCCGTGGTCTTGGCATTGTAGTTCCTGACGTTTCACCAGCAGCTGTGGCTGGCATCTTCAGAGGTGTAGCACCAAAAGACAGAGATCTCTCTGTGTCACAGTGACTGTGACACTGTGACAGTGACAGTGTCACTGTGACACTGAGAGATCTCTGTCTTTTGGTGCTACACCTCTGAAGATGCCAGCCACAGCTGCTGGTGAAATGTCAGGAACTACAATGCCAAGACCATGGCAATACAGCCCGGAAAACCCACAACAACCAAAGGGAAAGATGTTTGGAAGCTGGTGGCAGCAAAGGGGAAAGGTGTTTGCCTCAGGAAGGTGGAAAAAGTTGAACAGTGGCGGTAACTCCTATAGCACAGAGCTGTAGAAAGCAACGTTGGCAGCTGTGGAGGGCCACCCAGCTTAACTAGAAGCTGTTAAGGCCTAGCCTGCTTCTGTAAACCTGGTGGCGTAGAGGGCCTCCTGGCTTGTGCTGTGACTAGGGGCCAAGCTACACATGACGAATGACACTTGAACGGCAAGTGTATTTCTCCCTGTTCACTTGCCCTCCACTCAATCCACTTGCTGTTCAAGTGTCATTCGTCATGTGTAGCTTGGCCCTAGGAGAAGGCTGCCCAAAGTCAGCAGTAGCCACAAATGGATCACCTCCCCACCCCCATCATCTTTGTGCCTGAGAGAAGAATCCTAGCAGGTAATCTCTACTGTCCCTACCTGCATTTTCTGCAGATGTGCAGCAAACATATTTGTTTTGGTGGGGGATTTAAATCCCCCAATGTAATATTTTAAACTTTACAGATTTTTTCTGTAACCTATTTTCATTGTTTGCATTGTCAATTTGTTGTTTCTTTTAGGCCATCTGGACATCATTTTTATATTTTTAGAAGGGAATGGGACATTATTCAATAGTAGAACATCTGCTTTATATGCAGAGGGCCCCAGATTCAATCCCCAACACTGCCGATTAAAAGGACCAAGTAGCAGGTGAGGTGAAAGACTTCCACCTGAAATGCCTGAGAGCCGCTGCCAATCAGAGTAGGTAATACCTTGATAGATCAACGGTCCCACTCCATACAAAGCAAATTCTTTTGTATTCATATACTATGTGCAATTGATAGCCATTTAAAAGCAAAAAGAGGTGGTGTACTCTCCTTCTTTGGAAGTTTTTAAGCAGAGGCTAGATGGCCCTCTGACAGCAATGCTGATTCTGTGAACCTGGGCAGATCATGAGCGGGTGGGCAGGAAGGGTTACATCCGTGCTTAGTTCTTGTGGTCTCTTCTTACAAGCCCAGGGTAAGGCTGATCGCCACGTTGGGGTCAGGTAGCAACTTTTCCCAGGCCAGTTCAGCTAGGGATCCTGACAGGGTTTTGTCATCTTCTGGGCATGGAGCAGGGGTCACTGGATGTGTGCACGGGTGGGGGGGAGTGTATGGGGAGTGTTCATTACTGCAGGAAGGAAGGGAAAATATGTATCCACCCATGTCCAGCTACACCATGGCTTGTTGCTGTTCTATGGCCTAGTTTTGATTCCTTCCCCTCCCAATTCTGGTGAGGAAGAATAGATGAAATGAAGGTTTGGGTGCATAGAGCCCTTGTTCCACTGAATCCAGACAGAGGAAGTACCTGCTGTTATATGATAGTACTGAGAGGCCCTTGCTTTTGTCTTGACCAGGGGCTGCACTTTAATGCCTGCCATCCTTATGCCAGATTGTATAATAATGTTTGTTGGCCATGTGGTATTGATGACCTGTGCTATTTTACCTTCGCAGCATCCTGGGTAGTCTGGTTTACGGTTAAGCTGTCTGTATCTCATTGACTTTTACCTAATATTTGTCGGACAAATTTGGAAAAGGTATTGTGGTAACAAGGGAGAAGGGCAAGAAGCTTGATATTGACTTCCTAGGCTTTTTTCAGTCAATAGACACAGAAATAGACACCGAAATATACTTGCTTTCTCCACTTTCCCAATATTTGCAGATAATAGCAGATGCCTGGAACATTTTTTCCCAACCTTTTGTCTCAACACACTGAAGGGTCAGAAAGATCCACTTTAATTTGTGTGGTGTTAAAATAGCTACCGTATAAGACACGCACCTACTCTATCCCCTGTGCATTAGTTCTCACTTTCCAATAGATATGGGATACATCTTGTTCTCTTTGTCGTATTTGCTCTCAAAACTTGCAGCATCAATGAAAAGCAACATTCTTTACACACAAACATACACAATGCCTTACAGCTTAATCTTAAACAGATTTTTTGGAAACAAGTTCCATTGATTTTCAGTGCCACTTACTTGGGTAACAAATGCTTAAGATTGCAGGGGGGTTGCACCTTTCTCAGATGTCTACATGATATACAAAATATATATAGTTGGATGCAATCATGTATATGTAAATATTGCAACTGTTTTTGTACAACATGCTAATGTGGAATGACATACATCAGCATGCATGGAAAAGAACTGTCCGGTTACTGCCTTCCCATACACCTAAATGGCATATTTTTATTCAGTAGCTCAGGGTCTCTCCTTTCCACATTTTACCCTAAGAACATGGGCTCTCCTTTCCACATTTCATGGCTCTCCTTTCCACATTTTACCCTAAGAACAACCCTGTCAGGGTGGGGCATTTATGGGGATTTGAACTTGGGTCTCCCAGATCCTAATCCAACACTCCAATCAGTACACAACCCTGGCTCCAGAATCAACATCTCTAGTACCGAAAGTCACCCCAAAGAAGATTTTACAGCAATTCCAGAAGAGTTACAATGAAGTATGAACTGAACTGTCCCATGGCATCAAAGGATACACCTCCATGCACCTTGAGATAATATAGTTAGCCAGTAATATTAGAGAATTCAAAGGGATATAGGGGAGAAGGTTTCTTAGCCTATAGAACCTAAACTGGTTAACTTTCCACAAATCAAACCCAGATATTTTAATATATTGATAAAGCTGGAGCACAAGTATGAGGTGCTCCAATTGACCAACTTTGTTCAGGTGTCACTGTATTTTATACAGATTACTCAATCAGTAGATTGTAGCAGTTTTAAGACTACAAAAATTAGAACCAGGGCAACACATCATTTTTTAAGGCAAGTTTATGACATGGTCTCCTCCCAATACACATGCCTGATCCCATCCCATACTTACATTCTCATGAGTAATGAAAGAAGAATATACTGTTTCCCTATTAATAACCTCATCTCAGTTGCAGTTCCCACCACAAAAGCAGGGTCTGAGATAGAAGAAAAATACAGCATCAGAGCATGCTAATGATGTCTTACTCCAAATTTCCTCAATATTACTATGCAAACAGACATGAAATGAGATGGAACTCTACCAGACCACGGAGAACCAACTTCAGCATCTTCCAGTTCCTCCAAAGATCAGATCTCTACAAGAGGAGATTTAAGGAAGGGAAAACTTCATGTGAGATACAGTTAATTGCTCTGAGAAGAAACCTGACCAGATGACCGGACGATCATTCCTGTTTCCTGTTGCAACCATGTTCTATAATGGCAGCTGGGAAACTGGAGCCCTAAAACAAAGATAGTCCCAACATCATCCTGTATATCAGCAGGGTAGAGCTGGAGTTAACTTGCTTCTAATAAGAGCATTGTTTATAAAGTTCTTCCCAATAAACCACTGTTGTCCCTAACTGTACTAAGTTTATTCAGAGCAAGCTGGGAACAAGCCTCTTGTTAGGCTGTTGCCTGAGGCTTACCTGCAAGAAACTTGAGTAAGCCAGGCAATGAAGAAAGGGAGACCTGTCTGACAGCACTTTCATAAACTACACAAGGTTTAGGGGTGGAAGTGCTTAGTATAAATTTGGTACATTGGAAACAGAAAGCTCTGATTACTCTTTAGAGGATTGTACTTGTTTGCACAAGGTATCAAGGTGGCATAAAAATGTACAGGCCTCAATACATATCCACACAACAACCTTTTTGCTCTCCTTTCAGTTCGTCAAGCAATCATAAAATTCATGAGAAGCACACATAATTGATTTGGTGATCTATTAGACCACAAATGGCTGCAAATGTATAATAACTACGCTAAATTGCTCGTGCAGAGGATTGCATTAATATTTATATCCGTGAATGGGCAGATTGGGACAATTAGCTTCAGCATACCTGAAACCCGTCGTGTCTATAAAATGACTTGAAATGGAGATACCTAAAAAGATATTATCCTTGCCTAATGCTTTGTTGGGTCTTTTTGGTCTGATTCCGTAAGCGTCAGCATTGAAGCAATGCCTCAAAGGATTTGGAGAATAGATTCCAGGACTGGGGGATGACAGAAACTTACACCTGTGGCTCAGTGATAACTCACATGCTTTGCATGTAGAAGATTCCAAGTTTGCTTGTTTTATAGTGAAATCCTAAGCACAGTTACTCCAGTCTAAGCCCACTGAAATCCATGGGCTTAGACTGGAGTAATGCTGTTTAGGATTTCACTGGACATCTTGACTTATATGGCTTTATAACAATACCTTTAAAGGGGGGGGGGTTAAGACATTCCTAGAGGAGAGATCAATCAATAATTAATTGCCATGACAACAAAGGGAACTTCTATATTCAGAAGCAATGTCAGGAAAACGTTTTGGCCTCTATTCCCAGTTTATTGGTATCCCAGAGCAACTGACTGGCAATTTACCAGAGCAATTGGTTAAAAAGGTGGCTGAATGGAATGGATCACTTGTCTTATCCAGCAGGGCTCTCTTTATGTTATTTATATTGTTTATTTACAAAATTCAGCCCCTATCAGGGCCAATAAATTGGCTAACTGACTAAAACATACATAACAGAAACACATCTTAAAAACCATTAAAACCAAACAAAAACACATCATTGAAACACTTAAAACTAAGCTAAAATACACATAGAGCTAAAGCTATACACATAAAATACACATAGAGCTAAAGCTAAGCTAAAATGCACATACATAAAAACATCAGTAGGGGAGATGGTATGACCACTACTACTCCTTCCCTCCTTGAATTTTAAAGAAGGCTAGGAAGGTGCAAGCTAGTGTGATATAACGTGTAGTGGAGAGGGCCCCCTGGTGGGTTTTTTTGGACAAGAAACTAACAGAGGTGGGTTAGTTGTTGTAGATTTTCTGGGCTGTATAGCCATGGTCTTAGCATTGTAGTTCCTGACATTTCACCAGCAGCTGTAACTGGCATCTTCAGAGGTATAGCACCAAAAGGCAGAGCTCTCTCAATGTCAATGTGTGGAGAAGATTTAGCAGGTTATTATATCTACTCAGGAAGGTGGGTTTGGACTGAGTCATCCTGTAAGAGTTTCCCAGGGTGTGGAATGCTAATGGGGGAAGCTTCACTGTATCCTGAGGAGGTTCTTTTGTATATGGATTGGTAGTTGATATGCTAATCTTATCTGCAAGGCTATTGTAAGATGTAGAGTATTTTGTTAGTATGATGTTTTTCAGGACTGGAAACCATGCCCTATTCATCCTTAAACTCTTTTCTTTAATGTTGAAATTGAGCTTATGCTTATGAATTTCAATGGCTTCCCTGTGCAATCTGACAAAGTAGTTGGATGTGTTGTCCAGTATTTTAGTGTCCTGGAATAAGATACTGTGTCCTGTTTGAGTGAGGCTATGTTCAGCCACTGCTGATTTTTCCAGATGGCCAAGTCTGCAGTGTCTTTCATGTTCTTTTATTCTTGTCTGGATGCTTTTGTGGTCCCGATGAAAACTTGTCTACAGCTGCAGGGTATGCACCTGCAGAGGTGAGGGGGTCTCTACTGTCTTTTGCTGATCAATGTGATTTTCCATTGTCTGCCTCTGAAACCATGGTCTTCCTTGGTCTCCCATCCAATCATTAACCAAGGCCAATCCTGTTTAGGTTCTGAGGTCTGACGAAATTGGGCTTGTCTGGGCTATCTAGGTCAGGGTGATACAACAGTAAAAAACACTTATTTGGTGGTTCTGCTAGCTCTGAATTTAAACTTTAACCACTTGTCCTCTGAATTCCACTCACACCCCTCTAACCTCACTATACATAATATAAAAACAAAGCATATGACTCACCTAGGTCATACCCAGCCATAGGTCCATAGAGTGTTATTCCAATAATTTTTACCCTCTTTGTGACCCTGCCTCCTTGGAGTAAGCCTCACTGAATAGCCTAGAGTAGTGTTTTGAGTAGAGCTGCTTAGGGTTGTTTTCTTAGTTACATGTGATCTCTAAATATAATCTTGAGAGGAACTTTGTGTTCTGAGTTTAAGGGGCATTTTTACATGACGTGTTTACTTCATGGTAACCACAATGGAAGAATTCTGACATAACCACAGCTTTGCTGCTTCTAACATATCAGTATCTTTTCAGTCCTACTTTACTTTCCTATAAATACATTTAGGATTGGGGTGTTGGTTCACCTGCAGCTATATTGCACATTTACTGTTATAGATGGAAGTGCTGAACAGCCAGGACATGTTTCTCAAACAATTTTTCAACAATAATTTTCTGAAAGTGTTTCAGTAAAGCAGCTGGTTTTATTTAGAAAGAATGGTTCACGTAGGAAAATGGATCGAGAGTCTGACTTGACTCTTGAAAAATCTTTGTAAAAAGACTAGCAGTTCTCAAGCAGAGAAACTTCAAAGGAAAATTACAGCACAAGAAGATTGCTGAAACTGAGATTTTTTTTTGTAGATTTAGAACAATGGATCCTCCAAGGTTGAATCAGGACACTGGATTTTTCTTGCACTACAGATGCTAATTTTCTGCACTTTGCACCAAGGCTCTATGAAGCTAACTACAACATATACTATAACTTGCTTCCTTACACTCTATTTACAACACCCCACCCACCCTCTGTCTGGATTATAAGAACTCCTTCCTTTTTCCACTCCTCGTATCTGACGAACGGACCTCTAACTCTTGAAAGCTCGTACCCTGGAAATCTAGTTGGTCTTTAAGATGCTATTGGACCCAATTTTGTAAAGAAAAGGCTCCCTGGAGCCACAGCTTTCGCAAGATGTCAGCTTGTTTGAAACTGTCTCATGACTTTCAAGTTCTGGTTTCTGTTTAATCTGGACGACTAATCACCCCTATATGAGGTATATTACACAGACATTCCCTTCCCCACCCCACTTCCTCAGCTCTTTCTAAAAACAAGATAAAACTAAGGTTTCCTGTTGACTATTTCTGATACAAGGCTGCAGAAATCTGGATAGTCTGTATCTCGCTTCTCTTTTGTGCTCTTCCCTCTTTGCTTGTGATTTTACAATGGTTTTATAAGGATTTTTATGGATTTTATATGCAATGTCTTACAGTTTATTGTGAACTGCTGTAGAAGCTTGGCTATATAGTAGCACATAAGCCTTTTAAAATAGATAAATAATGCAAGATGTCTGAAGTATTTAGAAAATGTACACCATGCAAGTTCAGCTGTATCAGAAACAGATCTTCATTCATACTGTAAATAGTTGTTCTCTGTTTATTTAAGTATTTACACATCCCATTTTTCTCTTCAGTCGGGTCCCAAAGCAGCTTACAATACAATTTTTGTCTCCTCTGTTTTATCCTCACAACAGCAGCCCTGTGAGGTAGGTTAGGCTGAGAGTGTGTGACTGGCCCAAGGTCACCCAGTATCATCACCCAGTGAGCACCATGGCAGACTGGGGATTCAAACCTAGATGTTTCAGACCCTAGGCAGACAGTGTAACCACAATACCACACTAGGCCATTACTATAAGCTACAACTTACCAGGTCTAAGCCCCCGGGCTCAGGAACTTGAAGCAAAACACAAATAAAGAAGAGAGCATTTAATGTATTGTCGAAGGCTTTCACGGCCGGAGAACGATGGTTGTTGTGGGTTTTCTGGGCTGTATTGCCGTGGTCTTGGCATTGTAGTTCCTGACGTTTCGCCAGCAGCTGTGGCTGGCATCTTCAGAGGTGTAGCACCAAAAGACAGAGATCTCTCTGTGCCACACTGAGAGACACTGAGAGATCTCTGTCTTTTGGTGCAACACCTCTGAAGATGCCAGCCACAGCTGCTGGCGAAACGTCAGGAACTACAATGCCAAGACCATGGCAATACAGCCCGGAAAACCCACAACAACCAAGAGAGCATTTATTTGTTTGTTTGTTTGTTCTTTTACAGTTCCTCTTTCTCACTGACACTCAAGGCAGATTATATTGCATAAGTCAATACCACCAAGAGCTGAGATATTCAATGAACAATGTAATATTGAAGATATATGTTACAGAGCTGAAACAATGCTGAAACAGAGAATAAGCAATTAAACCTAACATAGTAAATAATGTATACATTACCCAGCAGGAACATGCCTACTGAAACAGACAGTAGTATAAACTAAAGTCCCTATCCTTTTACTAATGCATCTCTCAGAACCATTTCTTTACAGCAGCAGCTTCCCTGCCACTTTGTTTCCAAAGGGCTGTGCAAAATACTTGGGTTTTTTTCTCTTTGCAAAGCCTGAAACATGCTTTGGAGGGAAAAGCAGCTATTTAATCATTTCCTGGCTTTTAAAGCCTGGAGGAAAGAGCAGTAATATTATAATGTTGCAATGCTACAATGTTACAACATTGCTACACTTTCTAGCCTTTGAAAAAAAGAGAGAGTGTGTGTGCATACCCCAAAGGAGGAAGGGAAAACCAGCCATTTAGCCCTTTCCTAGCTTTTAAAGCCAGCAGGGAATAAGCAAACTTCTGCAAACATGGGAAGCAGAACAGCCAGCAGCTTTTTTCAGCTGATGGGGATTCCCCTCCCACCAGCTGAAAAGTGGCTGGGGTTTAAAAGGGGGAAACTGGAAGCTCACACCCCTATTCTGCAGACCTTCTGCAGCCCCAGAAGTGACATTTGCACGAACCACATGAATAGGTTCGAGAACCGGGGCAAGTTCATGAAAGTTTGTGGTTCGTGGTTCGTGAAACTACGAACCACGAATCTCTTGGTGTCTTTTTTCCCCATTCATGCCCATGTCTACTTCTAACCTCATCAGAAAGGACATTTCATAAGATGGGGGCCACCACAGAGAATATGCATGTATGGGCAGTGGTTGATTTTGCCCATTTGCAGGGCAGCACGTGCAAAAGGCCATGTTCTGAAGGGTGAAGCTGCCATGGTGAAGCATAGGGAAAGAGGCAATCCTGCAGATATGAGGAACCAAGGCCATGAAGGGCTTTGTAGCCAAAACCTTGAATTAAGCCTGGAAATTGATAGGTAGACAATGCAGTGACTGCAGAATGGGAGTAATATGCATGTTCCACTTAGCTCCTATTAATAACCAAGCTGCTGGGTTCTGCACCAATTGGAATCTTTGAGTTGACTTTAAGGGGAAACCTGTGACAACTAAAAGACTTCTATGCACACACAGAGTATAATAACCCACCACAGATATTCATTATCTATTTATAGATCCAGAGGAGTTAGCTGTGTTAGTCTGTAGGAGCAAAACAGTAAAGAGTAACGAGTGTTGCATCTGACAAAGAGAACAGTGGTTTTCAAAAGCTTATGCTACAATAAAGTTGGTCAGTCTTAAAGGTGCTACTGGACTCTTTACTATTATCTATTTAGTAAATTTTTATCCCACACTCCCTCCAAGGACCTCAGAGCCCCATATACGTGTGTCTTTTCCCTATTTTATCCCCACAATTACTCTGTGGAGTAGTGTGACTGGCCCAAGGAAATCCAATAAGCTTTGTGGGTGAGTGGGGATTTGAATTCAGGTCTCCTAAATACTAAAATGACTCTCTTGTACTGCACTCTAACCACTACACCTAGAGATAGAT
The DNA here is from genome assembly GCF_028583425.1 of Eublepharis macularius. NCBI lineage: Eukaryota > Metazoa > Chordata > Lepidosauria > Squamata > Eublepharidae > Eublepharis > Eublepharis macularius. Next base: position 118,292,233 of record NC_072796.1, on the reverse strand, counting down.
TCCACACACATAAAGGAAAATAGTGTGATTTGCAGGAAACATTGTGCCCTGGAACTACTTCATGATAGAATCAGACGAATCAACAAAAGGCATCAGAAAGCATAATCTTTTCACTGATTAAAACTATATTTATGCTTTAATTCTACATCATTAGAATTATTTGTTAGAATATTTACTGATGTTGGCAGCTGTAAAAAGGCAAAGGATAACATTGCAGGGAATGGTGTTAAATAATCATACCCAAAGTTGCTAGAATTGGATACAATGCAATAGATGCCAATATGTTACGCATTGGATGTGCAAATTCATGCTTGATGGCCAGCAGCGTTTCCAGTCAGGAAATTAGCAAGCATGGTGCTCTCGTTACTGTGTGAAGCATTCTGTCACATTGCATTTCACTGAAACTAACCATTCAATCCATTACCAGTGAAAGTAGCCAGGCAAGAAGAACAGAAGGGTGGCCCTACAGAGCATTAGATGGGACCGCTTGCAGATATAATTCTCATCCCACATAATATGGCTGGCCCAGAGGAGGTTCTGAAAAACAGATGAGGAGGAAAATATCCTACATTTTGTCCCACTTTCGCAGTGTTCCTCCCCTTCATCTGAGCAACTTGCCTTACAATTGGTTGTAGCTGTTTAGCAAGCCAACACTTCTTTACACGTTACCACCACCATATGAAGGCCAGACTGAATTTCCGATGGCAATTGTTATTGTGTAAGACTATGCACACTGTGTTATTCGCTTATTTACTAGCTTACTTCCTTCCTTTTACCTACCTTTCTCCCCAATGGGGCCCCAAAACAGCTCACATTGTTGTCCTCTATTTTATCCTAACAACCACCCTGTGAGGTAGGTTAGGCTTAGAGGATGTGACTGGTCCAAGGACCCCCAGTTAGCTTCCATGGCAGCTTGTCATTCAAAACTGGGCTTCCCTGATCCTAGTCTGACACTATGCCATGCGCTCTCTCTCTCTCTCTCTCTCTCTCTCTCTCTCTCTCTCTCAAAATACTTATATCCTGCTTTTTAAAAATACTTTTATCCTGCTTTTCTCCCCAGAGGGATCCAAATTGGCTCACAACAGCAAAAAAAAAAGTCAATATAAATAATCAGGAAAAAAACCCAGCTATATCTTGGATTGTCCAGGGTTCCATAGCTGGATCATCCAAAAGGACTGGCAGTGAGCCATGGGCTGAGAGGGCCAACAACCCCAGGCTGTGGCCCTGTACTCTTGTCTGAGAGCTTGAGATTCTGGTGTGCCCAAGTTTTATAGGCACCTGCACACTAGGAAGGAGAGAAAAGCACAGGGGGCATGGCTCAGTGGTACAGCATCTATACCAGGTTCAATCCTTGGCATCTCCAGCTGAAAGGATTAGATAGTAGGTGAAAAACCTCAGCCTCACACCCTAGAGAGCTGCTGCTAGTCTGAGCAGACAGCACTGGACATGATGGACCAATGTTATTATTCAATATAAGGCAGCTTGATATGTTTAGATGTTATGCAGCTGGCTAGATGTTCCCCCAGCTGTGCAGTAAGGCAATTAAAGTGATGGCATCAAAAATATCCAATATTGTGGTCTCTGGTTGTAATGTGCTGAAAATTGGCTACACTGTAAAGATTTGCTTTACACAAATGCTTAACACATAGACATGGCCACTTTGTGGAAAGAGATCAAATAGCTGTCTGTGGCAAATGTAGTTTGAAAACTGGCCTTCAAATCCTAGACCAGCCATTTGACAGCCAACAGAGAACCATGTGAATAGAATAATCCAAAACAATGGGGAAGGAAAATCTCATGCAACCTCTGTTCAGCATTACCAGTTTATCAATAACTACAACAACAATGGTGCTTATATACCAGTCTTATAGACAGATTAGTGCCCACTAAGAATGGTAAACTAAGTCAGTGTTATTATTATCCCACAATACAGATGGGGAGTTGGGGTTTAGAGGAGTGGCTTACCCAAGGCCACTCACTAAGCTCATAGAAGTAGTAGGATTTAAACCAGTATGCTCCCCCCTCCCCGGTCCTTTTATGCTCTCCCTGATTATATTAGCCATAAAAGCCTCTTTTGATTTTACTTAATGACATTCCTACATCCAGTTCTCTTTGACCCTTACTAATGATCCTGAAATCTTTGTAAACTATGAACTGCAAGGATGTTGACATTTAGACACACTTCTTGTAGATTTCTTGAACAGAATAAAAATTGTGATCCATTTGGAGAGGGAAAAGAATGAGTTTAACCAACACTTCCTAGTGCAGAGATTGCCTCACACACAGTTGGGAGGTCTACGGGACTTGTTACGTTCATGGTGACATAATCAGGAACATCCAGTCAGCTAATTCAAGTATGATCTAAATCAAGGCCTTATCCAATGACATCACTACTGGGTTGTGCCGGAGGTGACACAATACTGTGCTGCAGGCAATTTTGTGATATATCTGGCTAAGGCCCTGCAAAGTGAGTGACACTCTGGCATTCACCAAAAACTCTATGCCATAGAGTCTATGGTTTAAGTATAGAGTTTGGGGCAAATGCTAGAGCATCACTCAACAGAATGACATCACTCCCAAATCATGCCAGAAGTGATATAATGAGTATGGCATTGATGGTGGTACTGATTCCCCCTCCCCCATTTCCTCTAGAATTTGTTTAGTTGAGAGTGGGGAGACTGGGACGGAGGGTGGAAAGTGTCTGACTGAAGAGGGCAGCCAGGTCTCCCACTTCATTGTCGTTTTCTCCATTTTGTTGTTTTCTGCTTCTGTTGCTCTAGTAGGGCTAAAAGTGTTTTTTAAATATTAGCATAATAGCAAACTTTTTTTTCTGTGAAGGAGGAACTAACCCTCCTCTTCCTGCCCATAGCTTTAGGGAGACCAAGATGCAGGATTAGCTTTGAATGAAAGAAGCAAGCAACCCTGAATCAATGGTAAGGATCAGAGAGTAACTGATAAAACCCTCCCTCCCTAGGTCCCTGCGTGCATTTTCCTGGTACTGGAAAGACAAACCTGAATATAAGATGAACCCCCCTCCCCCCCCCAGATCATACACACACATACACAATATGTTACCATAATAAAATTTTAACTTCTATGTACATTTAAAATGACTTCCTCTCTCTCTCTCTCTCTCTCTCTCTCTCTTTCTGATTGTACACCTGAAGAGGGAAGAACTACTCTTTCTTTTGGGTAAATACAGTATGTCTGAAGAAAAAATAATATCCTAGACAAGGAAATTGTTCAGTATGGGAGGAGGAAATGTGATGTCAACCTGTAAATATGTGTGAGAAGAGAGATCAGTGGTTCTTAACCCTGGTTAAGGTTCAGTGTTATATACTGATTTCACTATAATAAAGTTGTTTCAGAATTACCTTATCTTTAGGACTGTTTCATGACCTAAAAAGAAGATATCAATGCAAGGAAGCTTTCACTGACGCATCTTACAGAATGTATCTACTGGATCCAGTTTGGTATAGTGGTTAAGAGCGCAGGACTCTAATCTGGAGAGTCGGGTTTGATTCCTCACTCCTCCACTTGAAGCCAGGTGGATGTCCTTGGGTCAGTCACAGCTTCTAGCTCTCTCAGCCCCACCCACCTCACAGGGTGTTTTGTTGTGGGGATAATAATGGCATAGATTGTGAACCACTCTGAGTGGGCATTAAGTTGTCCTGAAGGATGGTATATAAACTGAATGTGATGATGATGATGATGATGATGATGATGATGATTATATTGCCACTATAACAATGAGCAAAAACATCTGCAAGGAATGAGTTGACCATTTCTTTATAGGTATAAAAAAACTTTCTCAGAAGAATGTAGTTTCTTAATCCAACAGCAGTCGAACCTTGGTCAAGATTTTGTTTTTCTCTTGTGTTTGTTAACTTCTGAATTCATACTCATCTCCTAGTCCAGGCCCTGTTTTTAAGCACTTTGCATTCAGCATGGCTATCACCTTATAGTCAATTTTTTCCTTAATATGGTTTGCACAGCAGTAAAGAATATAATTTACTTGGTCCTGTTGTTTTATGACCATCAGCTATTATTATTTGTTTAAAAAAAGAATTAAAATATGCCACAGCCCAATAAACAAGGCATTCTTTGCTTGTTTTGCTGATACTAGTAAACATTTGTGCTTACATAATTAGGCTGGATAGAATTATAGGCCTCAAAATAATATCTGAATGTTGCTATTCCTTGACTCAGATAAGAATATAAGATGGGTCTGGTAGCATCAAGCCAAAGGAACTGTGCGAACTTAGGGCTGCTAGGATTCACCTAGTAACCAGTAGACATGGGCATGAACTGCATTACGAATGTAAAAAACCCACGAACCGCCCGATCGTCCGTTCACGATCTGGCCTTTTGTGAGCGTCCATGGCCAATGAACCAGCGTTTGTTAGAGGCCCGGTTCGGTGCGTTCTTCCGCAGTTCGTGTAGCCAGACAGTCAGGCACCATCAATCAATTCTCTTGGAAACGGAGCTGGGGAAATGCCTGAACTCTTTCTGCACTCCTTCTGTCACCCTGGAAACCTGAATGGAAGCCCAACTTACCTTGATCGGCAGGTCTTCCTTCCAACCATGGAGCTGCAAAGTGGTTACAACCTGGGAAAAGACACCAGGGGGAGGGAGGGGTGTTTTGTAGCCATGGGCACTCCAATCTCATCCCTGCAAACCCTGATAGGCAGCTCTGACAGCCAACCACAGACCTCCTGTGTTGCTCAATTGGGCCTTATAAAAAGCAGTGGGCTCCCAGGCTGGGTTTCATTTTCAGCGAGCAGTGGAGTGTGACCAAGCTGTTGCTGGCTACTTGCTAGCCTTTGGGGAGAGAGTTTAATTGAGCTTGGATTTTGGGGATAGGCACCTATCTCCTCTGGTTCCAGGGCTGCTGCCAGGCCCTGGGGCCAAGCTCAGTGGGCACCTCAGCTATAACTCCAAGATCCCTATTGCAAACTTGACCAAACTTGGGTAATGGCTGGAGGAGAGCTTGTTAAGCACTCCCCGGGAATATGGGCTCTCTAATTCCAATGGGGGCCATTCTGATGCCCACAAACCATGAACCTCGAACCAGTTCAGCAACGGGAAAAGTTCGTTGTGGTTCGCTGGTTCAGGTTCATTGTTGGCACCGAACCATGAACCGCTGGTTTGTTAATTTTTTTTTGGTTCGTGCCCATGTCTAGTAACCAGCGGGAGTCTGCCGGGGGGGGGGAATTGGAGGGTCGCAGTCAGCTGATAGCATTACATCATTCTATGGAAAACTCAGACGTGATGTTAATCTGTTCTATGGATCACTGGAACTTCTATGGTTTCCCCATAGAATTTCCAGGAACTCCTAGAATGTACTGACACCATTTCCATGTTTTCCTTGGAAGTGATATAATGCCATCAGCCAATAACATTTTTTTTCTTCTGCTAGAGCAGCAGCAGGAAATGGGGACCCAGTGTGAAGTTCTTCCTTTCATCCGTCGGACTCTGCCCTGAAAAGAAACATTTTTTCTTCTCAATTCTCTTCACTTGGTTCCACTCATCTCATATGCTCTTGCCCTTATTGATTTATGTATTCATCCATTTATTTCCCACCTTTGTCCCCAGTGGGACTCAAAGCACCTCACAACACAAAAATAAAACAGAACAATACAAAAGAAACAAACACACATTAAAGAAAGAAACAGTACTATTAAATGGCACCAGACATAATTATAAAATTATGCCCCCTTTTCTTTTTATCTCATCTTTTGCCATTGTGGATCTTTCCATTTTGTCCATTTTCATTGCAAGTGTTTCTGAATTTTGTTTGTTTGTTTTATGGCATTTGTAAAACATTGCTATATTATTTCTAAATTTTATGCCATTTTTACATGTTCTACACATCACTTATACACACACAAAAACAGGATTTATTTTTTATCAATAGTGGCATGTATCCAATCATGCTGTTCTTCTAGCAGAATGGCATTATTGGAAGAGGAGGAAGCAATTTCCATGGATTCCTCTCCCACTGCAGATCCCTATTTGGCCCCTACACTGTCCACTGCCACCCCCCCCCCCCCGAACAAAATCATGCAGCACTTACCAGGCTGCTATGGGGGGAAGCGTGGGTAAATTCTGCTCCATGAAATCCATGGATGGTTGGATATACTCCAGTATTTATGATGAGTTTCATTAGGATGACTGCAGAGCCACCTGGGGTGGGGGAAACCCGTGTAAGAAACTGGAACATTTAAATTGAAATAGCATGGTCACAAAATTAAATATCAAATCCCAATAAAGATCCTTCTGTGTTTACTTCCTTCTAGTTTGACCCAAACCTATAATGTGGCTCCCTGAAAATGCTAGAAAGGATGTTTAAAAAAATACTTGCAGCAGTCATCTTTAAAAAAAAATCTGTAACATTTGACTGTTTGAGAATATAATCTTTTCTAGACATCTTAGAAAACCATTATCAACTTTAAAAACCTAGAATGATGTGTACAGAGCCCAGTAATTTGAAAGACAGCATTGTTTTCAGTGGTGACAAAAACAGCCCTTTGAAACGCCGTACTATAATAAGCTCTTCTAAAGCAATTCAAAGATATGTATAATTTCACCATTTATTTGAATAATGTCCACAGATGTGTTTGCACATCTTTCCATTGTTGTTAAATTGTTGTCAGTGTCAACACCCCATGAACATATGTTCCAAGGTATTTAAGTCCATGAATGACATTAAAGACAGCCAGTTTGGAAGAGTGGTTAGGAGGAAAGGCGGGACTAAAATCTGGAGATCCGGGATTGATTCCCCACTCCTCCACTTGAAGCCAGCTGGATGACCCTGGGTCAGTCACAGCTCTTCCAGAGCTCTCTCAGCCCCACTCACCTCACAGGGTGATTGTTGTGGGGATAATAATAACATACTTTGTAAACTACTCTGAGTGGGTGTTAAGTTGCCCTGAAGGGTGGTATATAAATCGAATATAATTATTAAAGCATATGTAATTAAAATACTTAGAATAGATAGGAATGTAGAGAACGTTAAAGAAATTTGGGGAAACTATCGTTTAAAGCAAATATATGTATTTTGGTGGAGAATTTTGGTAGATAATTTAGTGAGCACCAATAAAGGTGTGGATTTAAAAAAAATAATCTCAGAAGACTCAGTGTTAAATACATTTTGGATTCTGACGGTGCAATCCTAAACAGAGTTATATCTTTTAAGTCCACTGATTTCAACATAACTATACTTAGGATTAGGTTGTGGAGTGGTATCACCCGAAATAGACATGTGTCTACCCTCTGTCCTTAAGAGACATCCCTCAAAGCATACCCAGAGTACAGATCAGCACCAAAAGGGTCAATGTATAACCTGGGGTCTATTCCTATGTATACCAGGGTCCCATGGGTAATGCTAACCTGCACTGCTGTCTGGAGGCAAGGAGAGCTGAATGAGGATAACATTGATCCAGACAAACACTCCCAGTCCAACCTACTTTTCAGGGTTGTTGTGAAAATATTCTGGAGGCAAGGAGAATGATGTAAGCTGCTATGGGTCCCCTACTTGTAACTAACAGGATGCTACAGATTTCCTGATTGATCTGACATTTCTAGATGTTCCTAAATATGCTAGTGCACATGTAAGTGTAGATGAGATGATAAAGCATACAACCTGTCTGGAATAGTGAGGGATTTGAGGTGAAAAACATCCAGGTGGAACTCCAAAAGTAGTCACAATGATCGTGCTTGACAATGCTCACAGGCTGATAATGTACCTGAGGTAAGGTTATGCAAAGTGCATACAGCATGGTAGCAGTATATTTAAAGTACATTTTAAAAGTGCATAAAAATGCACATGGCATGAAGAACAAGTGAGTAGCACCTCTTGGTGTGCTACCTTTAGGGCACCTATACAAGAAGTAAATGAAGCTAATTAATATGGACATTTGGTATGTGTCTTCATTCAGGTTAGGCAGTATGGACTAATTTGAGCTGGGATTGGAAGTTTGGTTTCTTGAGTATGCAATGGGAGAACAAGGGATGGGTGATTGATTAGGTACCAGAGTCTAGAAGATACAGAAGTGGACTGGCAGATCCCCATAATATAGACTTTTGATTGCTAGTGACAGGACTCTGCTAAACATAGAGTTGGATATGGCATTCTGAGCATGTTCTAAGAAAAGGAAGTCTATAACTTGCTAGCAGTTCTCTGCAGTTTTGACGTACAAAATAAATCAGAGCAATGCAGTATACACTAGAGTAAGTTGCAAAGAACTGTGATTCTTATCAAATTTTAAGACCTACTGGTCTATTTGAGGGTTTACATGGGAGTGACTTAAAAGTGATTTGAGTGACTACACCAAACAGCAAATAATATTGCAATGCCCATAAATCTGGGAGGGAGAGAGAGCGAATCCAGCAGAATCCATTTGTTCTCAAGCCTTGGTGGTTTTTCCTGTGCAATGGGTGGGGGGACCCTGCATCCAGAGCACCAAATTCTTCCATGATCCCAAAGTTCTGATGCCTTGCTCCATGTACCCAGGCTGCACTCAGCCCTCAAGGGTGTGTGGTACCATCCTCCAGATACCCCTAAACCCATGTCAGATCCTGGAAGCTAAGCAGGGTCTGTATTTGGATAGGGGACCATCAAGGGAAATTCTGCAGAGGAAGACAAAGGAAATCTACTTCTCCTTCTCACTTGCCTTAAAAGCCCCTTGTTGGCGTTGCCTGTCAGTTGTGACTTGACGGCCCATACATACATAATAACCTCTTAAACACAAAGTATGAGTAAAGATACACAAAGATCTCTTGACTGAGGTAATCATTGAAGATTGCCCATCACTGGATATTTACCATCATGAAACATGATAATCTTTCAAGGTTATGGAAATCTAATGACAGAATGATATTTGTCAGTGCTACACTGGAAATAAGATACTGTTTCCTTATGAGGAGGCTATATCCTGTCAAATGTATCACTACACAAATGCTACATGACAGTTTTCTTTTCTAAAAAAAATCTGCAAGTGGTAACATTTGCCAGTAGGATTCCATTTCTAAAAGCTTGTTACTACTGGCAAGCTAGGCCTGTCAAAGCTAATGGAAATTAAAAGATATTCCAAACAAAGACAAATGGGATTTATATTTTGTGTCATTGCACTCCTGTTGTGTCACATACATTCTGAGGCCACTAATCTACATCTCCAAAACATTCTGTCAACATAGGAATGGGTTAAACAAAGGTTGTAAGCCTAAGAACATCTTCCTGGAAGTAACTCCCATTTAATAATATGGTACTTGTCAAGCTTCGGCATAGGCTTGATGGCACAGAGCGCCGGTGGGCCTGAACTACAGCTCCAAGGCACAGACAGAGACAGCACAGGTTCCATCTCTGTGGAAGGAGGGAATGTATACATCACCCTTACTCCCTCTCTACCACTTGCAGGCCTGCTGAACCTGTCAGAGTCCCTGCAGCCTCCTCTTACTCCCAACTTTCCAAGGCTTCCACCCTCCTTGCCTGCTCTTCCTTCTCTCCATCTCTCTCTGGCACTTCCATCCTCTCACTCACCTAACCTCCTCCTCACTCTTACAAAACCCACCTACAGGGTGTGGGTGGACTTCCTTTATATCCCTTCACCCATTCCTGGCTCCACCTGCCAGCCACACCCCCAGAACCCTAGCCACAGCCCTGGCTGTTTTAGCAACCACAGGTGTGGCTGCTTTGCTGGCTGCCCTGGGCAGCCACACCTGTGCCTCCTTTGCTGGCTGCTGGGCTTTTTTTGCTAATTGCTTACCTGTGGCTGCTTTGCTCTCAGCCCTACCTGTTTCTGGCTGATCCCTTCTAGTCTGCCTGCAGGGTGGAGGTGTGGCCCTGTGCTGCCTTTCCTCTAGTGCCGGTAAAGTTGCTCCTGGCTGGCTTGCTTGCTGCTGGGTGGCGTTCCCTGCTTCCTGTGCCTTCCCCCTCTGGTCTGGTCCCCTCCTGGCTGTCCTCACTCTCCCTGCCTGGGCCCCCAGCCTTCCAGTTGAGGGTGGGGCTAGCTGGCTTCCACCTACTCCATCTAACCTCCGAGGCTTGGGTGCTTCTTTCCCTCCCTCTGGTGCTGGTGGGCTCTGGCCCTGAGTGCCTGTTGGGGTGGCTGGGAAGCTGTTTCCCAGCTGCCTCCTGTCCCCTTCTCCTGGCAAGTCTGGGGTCTGAGCCTTAGACCCTGGACAGTACTTATTTCTAACTAGAACTGTTCAGACTGCCTCCAAAAGGACCTATATATGTGCATCAATGATGCATACTTTGCCTGTGGGTGGCTGAGAAATCTGATTCTTTTCTTTTCACAATCACACACTTTCTATGCCTACCATTGGAAATTATTTGGTTTTTTCCCCTATGATTGCTTGAAATGTTTATCCCCAGAAGCAAAATTGTCACTAAAAGATATAGCTGCAAGAGAAATGTTGATTAACTGATATTCTTCCATTATTCTCATAAGTGATATGTGTGGTGCTTCATCATCCGGTTCTTTTGGGGAGGGAAATATTTGGGGTGTTTTCTTTAAGTGCTTTCTGGTGAAAAATAGCTAAAGTTCAAACTACAAAAAAATTGCCCGAAGCTTAGCCGCGGGGTTGCTGGAGAATACATATTATAGCAAGTTGTTAATCATCTGACCATATTCCTAAGCCAAAGAAAAGACTTCAGATGTGTGGGTGTGTGGTTGCAGGCAGAGCACTGGCAGGCAGGAAGTGCACACTGATATTCTACTAGGAATGGCTACTCAGGTTTCAAAACATGCCCAGGTACAAACTATTCACAATCCTGAAGATCTTTATTAAGATCTCCAGTGATGGAACTGAGCTGCAAAAAGGAAATGGATTGGCCTTTGACAATTGGGAAGAGAAGGTTACTTTCCTCTTCCCAGTGTTTCCTGGACTGGAAATGAGCCCACTGGGGTGCACTAATGATAGGAATAATGTGGGTGTCTGTGTTTTTTTTTCCCTACCAGGGATTACAACAACCTGAATGGGGATCATTTTCCATCAAGGAAATATTATGGGGAGAAGAGGTTAAATGTAATCTTTGCTGGCTGCATGGCCCCATTGCAGATTGGCCAACCCACTCTGTGGCTACAATTTGAGGATCCAAATATGGAGCACCATGTGATTTGGTCTTTAACCCGCTATCAGATATGCTCTCTCCTTTGCCCCCCTATTTTGCCTGTGTGTGGGGGGGTGGGGGGGACGCCTTAATTGAAAAGATGTTTCTTGAGTCTGTCTAGTCCTTGTCGCTCCCCAAGACTGGCTATCTTACTGTAATAATATTACTTAGCATGATACTTGAAAATATTAAAAAAAAACACAAATATCTCTTGAATGTTCTGAAATGACTGGTACCAATCAAAAGGTGGTTAAGTCAGTGTCTAAAGACAGAGCAAAATGTATTGATACAGGTATCCCAAAGTCATCAAGAATATAATCTGCTGTTTTCAATATTATAGATTCACTCAGTACAGCTTTACCAGATCTAATGGATGTCACGGACATGTCAATCCTTCTTCAACAGAATCTCTAGCAACCATTCAATGTGTGGCATGCCAATAATGGAGAACATTCAGAGAAGCACAGCAGTGCAGATTCTCTGATCTCAGTATATGACTCTGCACATTTATAAGTATTATTTAGTCACTTGAATATGCAGAAGCCTCCCTGCATATATTAATTATGGAGACACTCCACATAGTCTATTTTCTCCTCAAACTGTCCTAATGAACAATCCTATGCAGCGTTATACCAATCTAAATCCATGGAAGCTTAGAAAAGTGTGACTCTGTTTAGGATTGCACATTTTTCCCCAATGTGGAGCAACTGAGATTGCCGTGGTTTGCCATTTATGCAGTGCCACAAAGGACAAAGCACATTATCAGACTCAATAATGGGAACACAGAAGTAGGGCAGAAGGACATTGGTACTGCAGTGGGATGGGATGTTATTACCCATCTTCATTCTTGAGAGAAAATAGGAAGTGTTGGAACTCAGAAGTGAAGTTGCCAGAATGTATAGAAGGGGGTATTATAGATGTGCGTTGATAATACCCATTCTTTATTTTATTTACTTTATTATACCCCACCTTCCTCCTCAATGGGGAATGACTCACATCATTCTCCGTGGGCCAAGCTACACATGACGAATGACACTTGAACGGCAAGTGGATTGAGTGGAGGGCAAGTGAACAAGGAGAAATACACTTGCCATTCAAGTGTCATTCGTCATGTGTAGCTTGGCCCCTTGTCTCATTTATCCTCACAACAACCTTGTGAGGTCAGTTAGGCTGACAATCTGTAACTGACCCAAGGTCACCCAATGAGCTTCCATAGCAGAGTGGAGATTTGAATCTGGGCCTCCCAAATTCTAGGCCAACACTGTAACTGCTTTGCCAGATTAGCTCTCTTTCACACAGAGACTTCTGACCCAGTCTTTTAGGACTGCAATCTGTTGTCTTTTTGTGTGTAGGGGCTTGAATCAAGTTTCAGGCTTCAGCTCATTTATGAAAGGCGCCATCATGAAAATATTATCTGAGATGGAGTAGCACATAGTGAATACTACAATTTGTTGTCTAGGAGAAGTAAGGTCATGAACAGTATTCCAATAATATGGTGCCCCCCCCCCCATATCAGTATCCAAGAACCTCATAAAATGAGAAAATGACACCTCTGGCGTGCACCCATAGGACAGTCAGCATGGAATGTGCAAAAATAGGAAAACAGACTGTGAAACATTTGGAAAAATTGATTGATAGCCACCGTTGCAGGCAACAGCTCAATCAGTGGACAGCCCCTTCCTCAGGAGAATAAATAACAAAAGAAGTACTTCTCCTCATGACACTTTTGTTTACATACCATGTTTGAAGACAGTATGAAAGCTGAGGATGCCTCCAGATAGATAAACATCCGATAAAGTCCCCCAAAGGAAAACTATGCTAATGAAGTGAATCAGCGCCCAATGTCACAAGGAATTAAGTGTGCATTCATGATTAGTGGGAGATTTTATGTGTTTGCTATGACACAGAACTGAGAAGCCAAGTTGCCCATAGGAATGCTCAAAATACCCACCATTTTGGCTCATGTTATATGAGCAGGAAGCAGATTTTTCAATGGGATGTTTGGCAGTTTTCAGGCAGCTCGACCCTGTATCAAAGCAGCATGATGTAGTGCAATGAACAGTGTTTTAAGTATATACATTGTTGCATAGCCCAATGGGAGTCGTACTCAACAGACCAGTTATTGTTGCCTGCTCCTTGGCAGCCAATCCTATAAATAAACGGTAAGAAAATGGCATGTGCCATTTTCACACCACATGGGAGTTTCAGTACCTCTCCCATGAGTCATCTAAAATGCAATCCTAAGCAAAGTTACAGCCTTGTAGGCCTGTTAACATAAACAAATGTACAAGGGTGTAACTCTGTTTAGGACTGCACTATTAATTCCATGACCATTCATGACCCTGGGGGGAAATCAGTTTCAACCACTGTAAAGATGCAAAAGCAGCTTGCAAGACAGAAGGAAATGAAACTGGAAGACTATGCTCTTTGGCAGCTGCCCGTGGCAGATGGCAGTGAGGCAAAGTTTTCTAAGGCTTGGCTCAGCCATTTGCCTGCTGAACCTGCTTGCTGTGAGGTTTGTGGCATCCCTATCTTTAACAGCAAATTTTGCCAGACTGTGTGTCTCTTCTGACAATGGTGGTAGTAGGAAGCCTTGGGTAAGCCACTCCTCTCAGCACCGGCTCCCCAGCTATATAGTGGGGATAATAACAACACTGACATTGTTCGCTGCACTGAGTGGGGCTCTCATCTATCTAGAAGAGAAATTTATAAGCATTATCATCATCAATGAAACAAATTCCCAAGATCCAACAAATTAGGGCTGAAGCCTTTGGAAACCTCTGGCAACTGTGATTTGTATCAATAGACTAATGACCTTGACAGCATTGTTATGGGAAGGGGAATTTCTTATTCTGTGATTCACTTTTTTTTAGATCTAGCTATTGATTCCTCTTTTTAATAAGGTATTTCTCTTTCATTTCTCCTTGAAGGTAAATCAATGCACACTTTTGCAACTTCAGCTCTTGCAGTTGTCTTATGTCACACACCACAGGGTGGTGCTCTAGGAGGAAGACAGGAAAGTTTGGAAAGACATTCCCTGCCTCTGAGTATCTACCAAGTGAAATTCTGATATTGTGCAGAACCTTCCTTCTGGCCTCTCCTCTCTTCAAACGTATCCTTGAGCAAAATGGAATTTATTAAAAACTGACTTCAAATTCCTAAAAAGTGGGAAAGATATCCAATACTGCTGGATATCAGGGAGCAACTGATTAAAGAGGAATCGAGGCAATTTCTCTTAACAATTCTAGACATTTCCTTCTACATTTTGGCAAAAGTAAAATATTCTGACCAAAGTGCACAAATGTATAAAACTGGGGTTACAGTCTAAATACCAGTAAAATAATCTGATGTTAAATCATTAATGGCACCTTGAGAATATCAACATCTTTTGGGGGTGGTGGAAATATCAATTAGAATGTAATGTGGAAATAAAGAGGAACTGCTCTGAATTCGGCCATGCCTCCAGGCAGCTTCGCTGCTCAAGGAGGGGGCCGTACATTGCTCTCCTGGATGGAGGAGAGCAGAGCAGCGTTCCCGGGCATCCGGGGCTTTCTCGGGTGGGCGGAGTCAGCAGCCGTTGCTGGCTGCTCCACCCACCCAAAGCCAGTCGTGTTTTGTCGCTCGGCCCACCCTCCTCACCCTGTTTGGTACAGGATTAGCCGGTTGCCGTATTCGGAGCCAGGTAGGAATTTTTTCCCCTTACCCTTAATTGGAGCCTTGGGTGAGGGGTTTTTTGCCTGCCTTGTACCAGATTTTGGGTGATGGAAATTGGCTTAAGGCGGTGCTGTCTAGTGGTGTCATGGGTGGAATAGAGTTTGGTAAAAGCAGCGGGCCGGTGAGCACCCTTGGCGTTTCCCTATTGGTAGGGAGGAGGAGTCTGCTAGGAGCGGCTGGTACTGCTTGTGATGGCTGCCAGCGCGCGTGGGCAGACTGCCTGGGGAACCCCACGTGCAAGTCCTTCCCTCACTGCTGTACGGCTGAGGCTTAGGAGCTTAAAAGGGGGGAACCAATTTGCCAGGCTGGCCGGGTCTCCTAGCCATCCAGGTGGATGGCTCGCACCCGGGGCTTCGGGGCTCGCCCAGACAGGTCAAGGCGGTGGTCTGGGTTTGACCCCGTGGCTTGGCCTGTACCGCTTTCCCCTGCCGCAGTTATATTAATGTTGTGTTGAGGTTAATTAAATAAAGTGGCCCTTTAGATCCAATAACTGTGTCTGTCTCTTCATTCCGACTAGGGGGGCAATGTTTCTCCCCTAAAATATTCTGAGAAAAATTAAAGATATTTTGAAGACTGCATTCTAGAGCAGCTGTTTCATTACCTGCATATCATTAAATGAAAAGGGAATCACTTAAAACTTCCCTATATTAAAATTCAGAGACAGTAACTGACTTAGAAATAAGTATTTATGAATTCATGAAGTATTAATCCCTAAATCTGTTGCACTACAATTGTTTTTATTGTGTGCGACTGATTTGTTGTCCAAGAAAATCAAGTGGTATTACTCTCTTGCATTATGATTATTTTCATGCCAAACCAGTTATTTGTACTGCCTCTCTGCTGTACTCTTTCAATGGCTTGATGTTTCTAATTTTGTTACATTATCCTGTTTTATAAGGCCTTACTTTGCTTTGTAATTACTTTGTTAGGTCTGAGAGGAGAGAAAATTGAGAGATCTATAAAACAAGCAGGAGGAAGTTATTCGGGATAATTAGAAAAGCAAAAAGGAAATATTGAACACAGAACTAAAAAATGTTTTAACCATCAACTGGCTTGCTGGCAGTTTGCAGGAAGAAGATGGAGTACATTGATCTGTATTACTAAATAATGAAATGGTCGGTGAATTTATTATCCATATTTTACCTATTGTGGAACAAATTTCGAGTGCAGTAGCACCTACATTTCATTGCAATATACCATAGGAAAATGTTGTTGGTTTTTAAGGGGCTACTGTACTTGAATTTTGTTCTACCATTACAGACTAACATAGTTACCCACCCAAACTTGCTCACGGTGAAATAATTCCCCCCTAAATTCTGGATCCATGAATATCAACGGCAAGATTTGACTCATGAAGATAGGCTTGTGGCAATTTATACTCAGTGCGTAAGGACCACAGCAACAGGTCCATGCCAGTTTAAGTTGGTGCAGAGATGTTCCTGCGGAATTAGACTCGAAGGCACGATGCCAACCTTCATACACATGCATTCTTCATTTCCTTAAAACACATTCATGCTGTCTCCCAACAAAAGCATCTCAAGGCAGCTGACAGTAAAACAATGAGAAAGACTGTAAATGACGGACACTGATAAAAATTAATATAATTGATAAAATAACTACAGCCATTAAAATACCAAAGAAAGACAGAACTATACTACATGGATGAATGGTGTCAACCCAGCCCATCTAAGGAAACTTCATCAGATTATACAAATAGCAGCATGTAATGCTCTTTGATAATAATAATAATCTTTTACTCAAAGTTTTAAAATAAACACAATGAAGAAACACCTGTTTACTTCAAAGGGATCAGTATCACATAAAAGAATCATTCTTTCTTTTCTTTTCTTTTTAGAAAGAAAGGAAATAAACCTTCACATAGATGTCTGCATCTGTGGTTCTCTTTTATCCATAAGATTATATGTATTGGATGGGATAAATTTTTAAATATCCTGATTTAGAGAACGAGTGTGTTTAATGATGGAACTGCTGACATTTTTGCAATGAAGAAAAGTCTCTTCAAACTAAATTAGCGATACACATTGCTAAGCGGAGTCAATAGACTTCAAAGTGTAATTAATTCACCCTAAGCTACATCTTGTGTCAAAGGCAATAAGCAAGGCCGCTTTTAAAAAAAAGACTTCTATAACTGGCTTCAGACAAGTGACTGATTCCTTAATAGTTGTTGATGGATTAAGATTTCAAAGGACAATGGAAAAACACTCCTCTATAATGAGGTCTGATTACAGCAGCCCCAATGAAGCTGGCATCAGATTGTTTCTGTTCCACTGGTCAGCAACAGCAAAATGAGCAATCTACTGTTCCGAGCCTTGCTTAATTGTCATGCTTATACATTTTCAAGAAATCATTAGACAGCAACAAGGGTTGTCTTGAAAGGGGGAAAAGGACTTGAGCATACAGACAAATACTGAAATGGAGCTTTCAAAATTAATTTGTTACAGTATTAGCCTACCCTTATCCCAACAAATTCAAACTGGGATGTATGGTTCCTTCCCATGCTTAGGCCTGGGTGGGGGATTACCTGCTCCACAGCTCCAGTTTCCAGTGTCCAAGGAATTGAGGAGTGAAAGAAAAACTGGCCTCCATATAGAGCTGTTAATTCCAGATTGGGAAATTCCTCAAGATCTGGGAATGATGCCTGGAGAGGATGAGGTCTGGGGAGGGGAGGGACCTCAGTGGGATACAATGCCATAGAGTCCACCCTCCAAAGCAGCCAAAGCAGCAGTTGTAATTCCAAGAGATCTGCAGCCTCCACATGAAGGTGGGCAAACTTACCTCTACATTGTGACACTGTTGGAATTTCTCTAGTTTCTATGACAATGACTCTAGAGAGTAGGGGAGGTAGCCTAGAAGGTCATCCATAAGATACCACATCCTATCCAAACTTCTCCCTACCCAGGCACTGCCACCAAAAATTCCTCGTTTTGTCACAGCAGTGTTAGGAAGCTCTAGCCATGCTACCCATTCATTCATACAACAATCCTGTTAGGTAAGTCAGGTTGTGAGATCCTAATTGGTTCAAGGTCCCCTAGCAAGCTCCATGGATGAGCAGAAATCTGAACTGGATCTATCGAGTACCTTTATTGGCATAACAGGACATACATTTGCACAGTCAGCAAGGAGACCAAAACAAAAAACAAAAAAAATCCCTTGCCCCATCACTTAAACCATTCCTCTCCTCTTCGATGCACAACAAAGAAATTTAGCCACAGACTCGATGATCCCAGGGTTACGTGTGGATAGTAAAAGGTGTGTCTTACTGTCATCCGATTGACCTTCATGATTTTGAAGCAAAGGTTCTAGATAAACAGCGCGAATATCACAATACAATAAGCAGTACAGGAGAACATGTTCAGTACTTTCCATATCCCTCAAGCCACAGGCACAATTCCTTGTGGAGTAAGGAATTTTCTTAAATCTCCCATGGAGTACTGCAGAAGGAAGAACATTAAAGCACTCTAACATAAATGCTCTCTGGGGGTGAGGGGAAGTCAAACCAGAAAAATACTCTGTCAAAGAACCATTAGAGGAAATCCCCCATCTCAGAGGGGAACATCTACCAGAGGCTCCTAAGTTCTTGCATTTCAATATCCACAAGTCTTTGTTTAATCAAAGCAAATGCAGACCTCTTGGAAAGAAAAACAAAGCCCGATTACAGAGATTTTTTTTTCTATATCAGCTAACCATGCAGAAGACTGGGATTCAGCATGTATGCAATAAGACTGTTGGGGCTGCTCCTGAAGTGCAAACACAGCCAGAATGTAATGGTTAGAAACCAGGCTTTTGTCTCTAGGCATCTTTGGTTGGTCTCCAAACAAAAAGCTGCATAAGGCACACATGATGGCAGCCCTAAAATTTTCCTTAGGAAATTAGATTGTATTTGTTTGACTTCTTTATTAAAGGCTGTGATCCATATTGGAATTCCATAGAGCAGTTTAGCACTGATTTTATGATTAAACACTGGGATATATTGATTTCCCTTAATGTAGAAAACACGAGTAATTGCTAAAATGTTGTTGTTCACAGATTTTATCACTTCTTTTTTGTGAGTTACCCATCTAGCTTTATGGTGGAAATAGACTCCTAGGTATCTAAAACTTTTGACCTGTTCAATCACTCTCCCTCTTATATTCCACTTAACTGGTTTCCAGGTTTTCCCAAAAGCCATGATTTTGGATCTGTCAAGACTACATGATGTACTGCACCACCTTGTTTCTCGTGCAAACATAGCCCACAACTGAATCAAGTTTCCTCCAGTTCTTCTACCACAGGGAGGAACAGCCAGCCCAGCAGCCATTTCATGGTAACCCAGGAAGAAGATGGGTCAAGGAAAAGACTTAGTGATATGGTCAAAGACCTTAGGAGCAGAGCTGGCAGGAGAAGAGGTAGCCTGCTCCCATTTCATCCTGATGTACCTGTGAGAATGAGACCAATGCCAAGGGGCATGAGCCCAGAAAGGAGTGGAGTGAGTAACTAGAAGCAGACAGGTAAAAATACACAATGTCAGACATTATATAGATAGACCATGTGGTGTAAGCACAGCACTATGGAAACTTATAAAGATCAGCAAGGAGTGGCCAAGCAGGAGTCCTAGCAAACATGGGTAGATTGAGGAGAGGTTCCTAGAAAATACTTTGTGGTCCCGGAAAGTGTGAGACCAGGAATAAGAAAATCAACTGGTAAATTTTCTCCTGACACAACCCATCTCTTTCCTTTCTGGAGTTTTTTCTGATCACACAATGAATGGGATAGGAGAGGGTGGTTTTTAGCTGTCTAGTGCTTATTAAGCCAAAGGGATTTGCTGTGCTGCACCTTTAAGACTTTTTCAATGCTAAGCTTGTAGCCAGTTCCAACCTTCATTTTCAGCACAGGCTTTTCTATGCCTGAAAAGCAACTTCTCTAAATACTGCAAATGTCTTTTCAGTGGCTGCCTTTTCAGCTTCTTTTTCTATCTTACCACCTCCTCAGCCAGAGAGAACAGCCAAAGACACACAGAGAAAGCTGAATTAATATTTTCTATTGGTCCCACCCTTTGACCCTTTTGCTCCACACTTTGCCGTCCTTTGGCTCTCTGCCCCTTGTCCCCACTAACCCTAGGCTGAGACCCCTCCCACCAGGTTTATGCCTTCCAAGAGCTGGCAAACCTATTGTTGGGCAGCTGCGGGGTCCTGCCCTTGTGCTTTTAAGCTGAGGCCTGCAATTTTATTTAATTGTTGGGACCCCATTGATCTTCCCTGGGTCTCCATTCTCAGCATCACTAGCCTGCGGAAGTGACAGTGGAATCCCTGGCATGACAACGTCACAGCAACAGGAGTTAAGAAATTATAAATATAAGCATACATTTTTGTCTAATATTTCACCATGTATAGGAGCACATGTGCATAGCAGCAAAATTCCATTAAAAATTTTCTAGAGGCCATTGACCCTATGATCATGTCAAGGTCACTTTCACATACTGTTTTCTCAATACACCCATGTTCATTGGTAACATTGCCATGTATGCGGAGAGGAAATGATACATGTGGAAAGAAGCTACAACACATTATGAACTATGAATTGTGTAATTATGAAATTATGAAATTTATTTTACAACTTCTCTTAGTTAAACCATAACTAAGGAAAAGTGAAATGCCACAGAGAACTCACGCAAAAGTGAAGGAACACAACGACTATAGTACATTCCTCTGTGCAGCCCTAATCCCATCTAATTTCCTAAGGAAAATTTTAGGGCTGCCATCATGTGTGCCTTATGCAGCTTTTTGTTTGGAGACCAACCAAAGATGCCAAAACTATTTTTAGAACTTGTTTAAAATAACAAAATGGAAAAATAGTTTTTAATTTGTTGAAAGATGCAACTGTACAACTTGAGTGCCAAAGTTCTAATCTAACGATTGTTTCATTAAGTGGCAAATTCTCTCAAAGTCAGTCTCCACTTTCCCAGCAATGACTTACAGTTTTATGACCCTGTTACATTTAAAGTGTGTACTTATTTCAGTTCTTTGGAGGTTACACACTTCCCCTCTCCCACACTAGAGCACAATTTAAGCAATCTTATTGAAAATGGTTGCTCCCTCCACCAATGGGCTTAGACTGGAGTAAGTCTGCTTAGAATTTCACTGTAAGGGAACAATCATAGAGCCAAGCTACAAGTGACGCCTGACACAGGTTGGACACTTGTCAGCTTCCCTCAAGTTTTGATGGGAAATGTAGGCATCCTGGTCTTGCAGCTGTAATAGAGAGCCAAGCTGTAAAACCAGGATGCCTACATTTCCCATCAAAACTTGAGGGAAGCTGACAAGTGTCCAACCTGTGTCAGATGTCACTTGTAGCTTGGCTCATACACTCAGATGTAAGTCCCACTATATTCAGTGAGGCTTATTCCCAGAAAAGTGGGCTTAGGACTTAAGCTTTAGAGATCAATCCTGAGCAGCTCTACTCAGTTTCCTTGTCAAGTATACTCAACAGATACTGTTAGGATAGCGCTGTAACAGTGCCATTCTATGTAAGGACTCAATGGGATTAGAAGGGTGTTGTTCTGTTTTAGGATTATACTGCAAAGTGTAGCAGAGGCACACCTTGAGTTGCTAATACAAAAGAAAAACAAATGAACAAATGCCTTCACCAGTTACCCTGTCCCACTTCAATATCCAACTGTAAAAATCATTATATTGGATAACTGGTACAAAAAGACGTCATATAAAGTCCTTCAGTTTGAGTGTGTGTATGTGACGCAGAGAGAGCGAAAGCAGCATGCTAGTGGGGTTTGATGGAGCTGAACAGCAGTAGAAGTGTCTAAGATATCAAGAAGAATGGTTACAGGAAGCTGGGTTGCAAATTAAATGCTAAACCATCTGTGTCAAACTGCAGCCACTAATAGTGGCTCTGTGCTAATGTCTAAAGAATAATGCATAATTTGCCACCCCAGTCGGAATGAAGAGACAGACGCCAGTGTTTGGTACTAAGGGCCACTTTTATTAAGTTAACGATTTTAATAACCATAACTATCAACTGCGGCAAGGGGAAACTAGCGGTACAGGTCGAGCCACGTGGTCGCACCTTGGACCTCCGCCTCGACCTGTCTGGGCGAGCCCCGAAGCCCCAGGCTTAAGCCATCCACTGGATGGCAGCTACCTGGACAGCCAGGCAAAGTTGGTTCCCCCAATCAAGCTCCCACACCTCAGCCGTACAGCAGTGAGGTAGGACTTGCACACAGGGTTCCCCAAGGCAGTCTGCCCATGCAGCATGGCAGCTGTCAAGCAGTACCATCCGCTTCTGGCAGACCCCTCTTCCCCAGAATGGAGAAGCGCCAAGGGTGCTCACCGGCCCGCTCCCTATTTCCCAATTCTATCCTGCCAAAGGATTTAACTAAACAGCTCCACCATGCCAATCACCGCAACCACAGTACCGGTACAAGGTAGGCGAAAAACCTCCGCACCTGGGCCAATTAGGTAACCGGAGGAAAAAATTCCTACCTGGCTCTGACTACAGCAACCGGCTAATCCTGCACCGATACTGGGAGAGGAGGGTGGGCCGAGCTCTTTCCCGGGCGACTGACGCCTACAGGGGAGCGGAGCAGCCTAACGGCCAACAAGCTCCGCCCCCTCGCAATCCCCGGATGTCCAGGGAAAGCGCGCCTTCTCCTCCTCCTTCCGAGGAGGCAAATGGCGACCCCCTGCCCAACAGCCAGGCTGGCGGCAGAAGGGGTCGTTTTCTTTTTGAAAGACATTGCAATCTTCACTGAGTTATTGGTGTCAGGATCAGTTTGTCTCCACCAGAATTGTTATGAGGAATTCTCTTAATTCCTCTTCAACCAGTTACTCCCTGAAATCCAGCGGTCCATTTCTTTCCCTCTTTTTAGGAACCTTGAGTCAGTTTTGTATCAATTCCATTTTGATCAGAATTTCACTTAGCAAATGCTCAAAGACAGGCAACGTCTTCCTAAACTTTCCTGTCCACCTGCTATTGCACCATCCTGTGGTATGTGACACACACACACACACACACCAACCCTGCAATGGATGAAGTTACAAAAGGATGCACAGAGGCATAACAGATAAAGAAAAAATCAAAGAGAAATGAAACCAAACTTCTTTGGAAAGAGAAAAAGAGAGTGAATTGAATTAATGAATATATCTTTAATAAGTGAACTTTGGAAAAAGGAATTTCGCTCCCCATAAAAACACTAGACTTCACATGGCCATTTGATGTAATGGTGGCTTGCAAATTAAGTACAATATTTGCTCAGCCTAGTTCAGTGCCATTCTTGGCAGCTCCACATCCTCAAAGTCCATGGTCTTCATGGGACTTAGAACTCTGCTTAGGATGGGGCAGTTTATAGGCTTGATATCTTACAATAGAAAGTGCTATAGAAAATGTTAATATTAAAAATTCTGTCCCCAATAAACAAAAATATAATAGTAGTGGCAGCAGGTTAGATGCTCAGAACCATGAATGGGAGTTCAGTCCATGGAGTAGATGCCTCCTTCCCATTTCTGCAGCCCTTGGCCATCGAGAAAGCCGTTCCTGAAGGACACACAGAAACTACATGAGATGCAATGCAAGGTTCAGTATTTTGAATGGAAAACCTGCAGAAATTATGGACCATTCCTCTCTCCCACCTACCCTGCCCAAATGGAAACGCCATCTGTTCATGGAAGAGCATCTTTGGATCCAATCCATTAATATTAATAATAGAAAGATAAAAGGTTGGGAGGAAAAACTATCAGCATTGTCTTTGAGATAGCATAAGAATGGAAAGATAAAACATTTAAGGTCTTGAATTTTCTCTTCTTCACAGCCTGATTATCATCTGATGTGACAGCTGGCATAACAAACAAAAAAACCCTCCCTAAAAACATAATTTATACAGTCGTAGTTCAAATATTTGCATTAAGACATCTGCCCGGGAGTAGCAGCATTCTGTGCTTCAATATATTACCGCATTTCCTTCTTTTAAAAAATATGTCAGTGCTTTCCAGTGATCTGGTCTTATTTTTAAAAAAATTTCCATGGCAAATAGGCATTAGCAATAACAGTGAAATCTGAAGCTCTCCAGAAAGATCAAAGCATGAATTGTCATGAGACAATATTGCAAACAGACAATACTGAGAAGTTCCATGACAGTTTCTTGTTTCAATCAGTTGCGAGAAGCCATTGAGAGATGAGTTTAGAAATAGTCTGCATACATTTTGTGAGTTCATGCCCATAGATGCTGTACCTAGAAGACAGTAAGATCATGCATCTTAAATATTGTATTTCATTAAAATCAAAATGGAACTTATGTTTAAATAAGTGGCAGGATGAGAGAACCAAGAGATCTAAAGGAGAATGCAGGAAAGGGTAGCAAGACTCAACCCGAGAATGTGTGCTTTGAATTGAAAAGGTTCCTAGAATCTCCCATGCGGAAATCTTCCTCTACCTTGAATGCTGCAGCCAGTCTCAGAGGAGCCAATGAGTGCTTCCTATTCAAAGGAATGAGTATTGGCCAGTTTAGCATAGTGGTTAAGAGCAGCAGGACTCTAATCTGGAGAACCAGGTTTGATTCTCCACTCCTCTGCATGAAGACAGCTGGGTGACCGTAGGACAGTCACAGCTCTCTCACAGATCTCTCAGCTCCACCCACCTTACAAGGTGATTCTTGTGAGGATAATAATATTACCGCTCTGTAAAAGGAAGCGGCTGACTCACCAGCAAGCTGAGTTGCCACCTGGGGCCGGACGGAGTGGAGGCGGGACGAAGAACGGAGGCGGAGCGTCCATCCCGCGAGGAGCAGCCGCATGGTCAGTGCCATTGCTGCTCGAGCATCTGCAGGAACAACATGCACCCTCCCACCCTCCGCATTTTCAGAGCTTTTGAGGGGGCTCTGTCACAACTTTAGGTGTTGGCGGTTTTTGAGGCATTGGGCTGGATCCCAGCAGGGTGAGCGGGCCTGCGAGCTGCTCACCCCGACGGATCTGGAGGCACGGGTCGCCAGGCGGGGCCGGCGACGGAGCAGAGGTGCCGTGATGGCCAGCGGCAGGCTGGCGGATGATGCATCGGTTCGGCAGTGAGGCCTATGATGCCAACGGGGATCCAGCCCAGATGCCAGGCCAATGCTTCATATAGCTGTAATCAATAAAGTTGTGGCCATTTATAACCCACACAAGTGTCTGGTGTGTTTATTCAGCTGCAGCGCAGTCCGACATAGCCCTTAGGTGGCAAACCACTCATAAACTGCTGAGTGGGCATTAAGTTGTCCCAAAGGGCAGTATATAAATCAAATGTTGTTGTTGTAATTATTATAGGTCCGTGAAATTTTCAAGCTGCAGGGCTGGCTTGACTTTCACAGCTTGAGAAAAACATAACTGAAAGAATTATTCCTCATATGACCTCTCAACTTCCATTTGATATCTGTGGGTGATTCTTTGCTTGACTTTCCAGTAAGAGGGGCTCTTTTCGGCTATTTCCTAAGATACTGGAATGAGCCCTCTGAAATGGCCCATTCTGAGCACCATCACAGAAAGTGCCAATATATCAATAGCCACTGAAGAAAATGATACTTTATAACTTAAGGAGCTGACATGTTTGGGATCTTTTTGTTCCAATATGCATCCCCTTACACTTGCCTACATTGAACTTCGTTTGCCACATTGCTACCCGCTCACCTAATTTGTGGAAATTCTCCTGGAATTCTTCACAGTCAGCTTTGTTTTTCATCATCATGAATAGTTTTGTGACATCTGAAAATTTGGCCATGACACTGTTCACCCCCATTTCAAGATCATTTATGAACAAATTAAATAGCACCAGCCCTAATATTGATGCTTGTGGGGCCCCAATGCTTACTTCCCTCTATTGCAAGAACTGTCAACTTATTCCTACTCTTTGCTTCCTGTTATTTAACCAATTTTTAATCCATAAAATTATTCAATCCTATTAAACAATGACTGCTAAACTTATTCAGGAATTTGGTGAGTCACCTTGTGAAAAGCTTTTTGAAAGGCCAAGTATATAATGTCTACCAGGTCACCATTCTCTTCATGCTTTTCTCTTTCTCAAAGAACTCAAATGATGGTAAGGCAGGACTTACCGTTGCAGAAGCCATGCTGATTTTCCCTCAGCAGCCTTTGTCCCTCTATTTGCCTAATAATTCTACCTTTGATTACACTTTCTATTATTTTGCCTGGGACAGATATTAGGCTAACTGGCCTGTAATTTCCTAGTTTCCCTCTGGACCCCTTTTTAAAAATCGGTGTAATATTTGCTACTTTCCATTCTTCTGGTATAGTGGCTGATTTTAGTAAGAAGCTACATATACTAGTTAGTAGCTCTGGTTAGAACAATCTCACATTTGACTTCCATCAGAACCCTTGGAGGTATGCCATCAGGACCTGGAGACTTATTTGTTTTTAATTTCCCCTATAGGCTTAGAATTTCACCAATCAGCACCTCAATGGAGCTTCCTTTAAAGGTGGTTTGGAAAGTTCAACTAGTATGCAATGCAAGCAACGTGTCTCCTGATGAACGTGGGAAAATACAAACACATTAGATCTGTGCTGTTTTACTTGCATTGCCTTCTTGTTACTTCCTGGGCCCAGTTCAAGATTCTGTTACTAACTTTTAAAGCCCTTCATGGCCCAGGTGCCTTTTATCTCAGAGATTTATAAAAGAGACAACCTTCCAAGAGCCAAGCTACAAGTGACGAATTACACTTGCCTGGCAAGTGAACAGACTCGCGTGTATTCCTCCCTGTTCACTTGCCATTCACTTGCTCTCCACTTGGTCAAGTGGAGCGCAAGTGAATGGCAAGTGAACAGGGAGGAATACATGAGAGTCTGTTCACTTGCCAGGCAAGTGTAATTCGTCACTTGTAGCTTGGGTCTAAGAAACAAGAAAGAACAAAGATACAAGAAAGTACTAGAGGGAGGGGGGAAACAAAACATAGTGAAAATTCATATTTCTTATAAGTAGACAAATTTTTAATTAATGTGGAAGTAGGCTCCAACTAGTCTGGAACCAAATCCTGTAATCCCTATAGACAGATGCCCCCTAAATATGAGCCTCCTGAATAACTTATTTTTTTGCCTCCCTTCCTCAAAAAGAGAATAAAGGATTCAGAAAGGGGATACATTTGGATGGATCAATTATCAGCTGAACAGCACAACCAGTTAAATCTCCCAGATCCTTCACTGTGGGAGCCCTAAAAGGTTTCTCAACGAAATTGACGGCATTTGGACAAGCCTACCCTGTCTCTAAATGTGGCCCAATAAAACTGCCTTGCTTTTCTTTTCCGCCCTGAGCCTGCGAAAGCGGGGAGGGCGGAATATAATTAAATTAAATTAAATTAAATTCTTGCACAAAGCCCTGACCATCACCATCATCTCCACAGGCTAGCCATCTTGATCTATCCACATACTAGTCAGTGTACGGGTTCCAGTGCTCAGCACCAAAGGAATTCCCTCCCCACATGCCTAGTCTGGACAGCCATGGTTGGTTTTCTTCCCTACCTCTCCCAGTCCTTAGGGTGCTGCTCACCAGTTCAATGCTGCCAATGCATAACCTGTACTGTTGCTGCCAAGGTCCTAGTTAGGGCCTAACCAACCCACTTGGGGAAAGTTCTATTTAAATGCCCAACTCTTCATAAACAATATGAAGTAGGCAAGAAGTTCCCTCCCAAGGGTGGCCTTGTTCCAGGTGGGGCCTAGAGTTCTCCCAGAATTACAATTGATCTTCAGGTGGCAGAGATCAGTTTCCCTAGGAGGGAATGGCAGAGGGTTAACTTTGTGGAATCACATCCCTGCTGAGTTCCTTCCTCTCTAGGGTTTAATAATAATAATAATAACAACAACAACAACAACGTTTGATTTATATACCACCCTTCAGGATGACTTAACATCCACTCAGAGTGGTTTATTATTATCCCCACAACAAAACACCCTGTGAGGTGGGTGGGGCGGAGAGAGCTAGAAGCTGTGACTGACCCAAGGACATCCAGCTGGCTTCAAGTGAAGGAGTGGGGAATCAAACCTGGTTCTTCAGATTAGAGTCCTGCGCTCTTAACCACTACACCAAACTGGCTCTCCTATTGTTTGCCAATAATAGGTTGAGAAATTATTGGAGATTTGTGGGTTGTATCTAAGGATGGTGGAGTTTGGAGAGGGAGTTGAGAAGGACTGGGATGTTATATAGTCCACCCTCCAAGGCTGCCATTTTCTCCAGGGGCACAGATGCCTGTGGTCTGGAGACCAGTTGTAATTCTGAGCAGTCTCCAGGCCCCACCTGGAAGCTGGCAACCCTGCTCCTCTCCTCAAACTCTACCTTCCATACCCCCCCCCCAAAATCTCCAGGAATTGCCCATGCTGGAAATGATAACCTTATCTGTCCCTAAGCCAATTAGAGACAGAACCCTCAGAATTCCTGTTTTCTTCCAAAGAGAGGCTATCTCCACACTTCTTGTCTGAAGAGTGGGGGAGACAGGCAGTGTCCAGATGCAGAGGGTGGGTCAGTTTTCGATAGCCACATTTTCAAAGGAGTGGGATGAAAAATGGACTCCATAATATGACAAGAATGAGGTTTATGGGATTATGCCAGTTCTACAAGTAGGTAAGCAACCGTTGAGTGATCAAATCTGCACCTATTCATAAAACAAGAACATATAACAAGCCCTCACCTATGCAATTTACCATCATAAACAATTCCCACCATGTACCTTGAAATCAACACATTCAGAACCAAGTATGATCAAAGGTCCCATGCTATGGTCTACTAAAGAAATGAGAATTAATAAACTGAAGTCGTTTTGTGCCTTTCTTTGCTCTTTTCCACCCAATCTCTATAGCTTAAATTCTTAAGAGACTTCTGTTCAAAAGGCTCTGTATAATTATAAAGAAATATCAAAGCTGAAATACTCTTGCTACAATGATTTTAGAGGGAAAAATAAATAAAGGGAGAAAAGAAATCCAAGCCCAGCGACAAAATTACATCCTTCAAATTGCCTTTTCTAAGAAAAGGGGTGGGGGAGGTGTTCCTTGTTTCAGAGAGAGAACATTTAACAAAACATAACAGAAGCTGTCTTGTTTATGCTTCCAGACAAGGCAATTGCTGCAGTACAATGGTGGCATCTATTGGTACATGCTAAATCTGAATGTCTCAAGTGGAAGAGGATTTTCCTTTTCTCTCTGCAAAACTGATAGTTAATACAGTTAAGTCTGTGTTTCTGCATGCAGAGAGTAGCTCTGGAATGACAATCCCCGTGCAGAGATGACAGTGTGATTCATAGCAAAGGCTCTGAGATTAGCAATTTCTGATGCAGCAGTGTTGCTACGTGGACAGACTAGGTACACGGTCTGAAATTCTAGGAAAAGAGCAAGTCTTTGAAGAACCCCATGTCATTCGATTCCCCTAGACTCTAGGAGGTGATTTCCACCAAACAGCAGTTCACCCGACCACCTCCCTTTCCCTCTCCCCCCTGTTCCCTGCATGAATCACTTGTTAAAAACTTTCTGAACAAATAATCAGAGAAATCTTGTGCTACTTCACAGAGATCTGACTGGGGCAAAGAAGAGTTTGCCATTTTCTAACCTTGATTATTTCACAATGCACCCGCTGTAATGTGTGTGTGTGTGTGTATTTTGCAAAAAATATCATGCCGTAACAGTTGAGAACAGTGAGGAAGAACCTTCTGATGAGTTTATTCACATGTGAATAAAAATAGAACACTCTCTCGTTTAAAAGAAATCTCAACCAAAGAATGGTCATCTTTATGCAACTTTGATGCCCCCTCTGAAAGTAGTCTAAAACTGAATTATTATGAAGGGTAGTCAGTGCTACCAATCCTCCATATGGTAAACTAAAAACTTAGGAAAGTCTAAGGTGCAGGAGTGTGCACTGGAAAAAAGCTTCCATTTCAGTTTCAGGTCTGGGAGTACTGAAGTAACTAGGTACCACTACAAGTATTTTTCTGGCTGGGGCTTTGCTGGCTCAGATCTAATCCGTTTGAGTTGTTGTTGTTATCATGAGTAGACATGGGCACGAACCCCCCAAATATAACGAACTCATGGTTCGTGGTTCGGTGGCGCTGATGAAACTGAACTAACGAACGGCAATGAACATTTCCTGCTGACGAACCTGTTCGTGGTTCGTGGTTCGTGGTTCGTGGTTCGTGGGGGTCAGAATGGCCTCTGTTGGACTTAGAGAGCCCATATTCACAGGGAGTGTTTAGCAGGCTCTCCTCCAGCCAGCAACCCAGCTTGGTCAAGATTGCAATAGGGATCTTGGAATTATACCCTCTCCGATCCAAGGCCCCCAGGAAACTTGCACTTGATACAATTAGAGCCACCAGTTGACGTTGGCCCAGTGTACAAGGGGTGTACTCGAAGGGTTTGCAAGGATGAGATTGGAGTGCCCATGGCTACAGAACACCCCCCTCCCCACTCCCTCCCCTGGGTGTCTTCTCCCAAGTTGTAACCACTTTGCAGCTCCATGGTTGGAAGGAAGACCTGCCAGTCAAGGAAAGCTGGGCTTCCATTTGGGTTTCCAGGGCAACAGAAGGAGTGCAGACAGAATTCAGGCATTCCCCCGGCTCCGTTTCCAAGGGAATTGATTGATGGTGCCTGACTGTCTGGCTTCACGAACCGTGGACAGACACAATGAACCGGGCTTCTTATGAATGCTGGTTCATTGGCCTTGGACACTCACAAACTGCCGGATCGCGAACAGATGATCAGGTGGTTTGTGGGTTTTTTGCGTTTGTAATGTGGTTCATGCCCATGTCTAATCATGAGTTTCAGCCCTGTTCTTTGCAGTGCAGGTGTCCAGGCTCTTTGAGGCAGCTGGTTTTGCACTTAACAACATAAAAATTACCCAGAACACAGTCCCCACTCTAAACTATTGATACACACACACACAGCTATGGACCCTGAAGAAGGTGAGTGTCAACAAGTGCACATTATAGCAAGAAACTGGCTGGTAATGGCTAGCAGGGTGGAGGCAGCGGCATTAGAAACCATTCTGCTTTGTGTTCACTTTTTCTATAGTGCCAATAATTTATTATTTTGGTGCCATATTTCCTTGTGCTTACTCCCAGGGAAGTGGTTTTAGAATTGCAAACAATGATTGATATTTTCCAGGGCTTTTATCAAGTTTGATTGATTGAACAGACCATTTGTGCATGCACCCAGTGGTACTTTTCCTCACAGCGACAATCCAAGGGCTCTGATGGGGGTAGGGGAGTGTCAAGGAGCCACACAGTTTGTCCCGTGAGTTCCCTTCAGGATGTGAGCGCACAAGTAACCAGTCTACTCACTTTTAAAATATATTTACATGGTTTATTAGACCACAGAAGGACAAACAACAGGCAACAAATATCAGAAGTCAAACAGACATAAAACAACAAAGCTAGTTTACACTATCTAAGAATTTCCACAGTCTCCAAATGATGCCAACTTACATTTGAAAGCAAACTTCAATGTAGTGTGGTGTGTAGCTGCAGGTCTTCCAGCATAGATTTGGACCTAGCCTTCAAGGTCCCTGACACCTCCTACCTCTAGAGTAGTAATGCAATTATACTTCTTTGCTCCAATCCAAACAAGCCTTCCAAAGACTATTCCAGTATCTTACATCACCCTTCTAGGTGTTCCCCCTCCAAACGCTAACAATCACAGAGCTAACAGCTTGAACTTCGAGCCGAAAAGGCCAGAGCACTTGATTAATGGCATTCACAAACAAAATTCTATCCATTACTTTACACAATAACCCCTAAAGGGAAAGCAAAATACTGGCTCGCTTCACAGGGAGAGAGAACAGTACCTGGGTACCACCGCAAAACAAACCAAGTTTGGTGTAGTGACAGGACTCTAATCTGGAGAACCTGGTTTGATTCTCCACTCCTCTGCCTGAAGCCAGCTGGGTGACCTTGGGTCAGTCACAGCTTCTGAGAGCTCTCTCAGCCCCACCTACCTCACAGGGAGATTGTTGTGGGGATAATAATAGCACACTTTGTAATCCACTCTGTGTGTTATGTCGTCCTGAAGGGTGGTATAAATCGAATGTTATTGTTATTGTTGTTATCATAGTTAACAGCATTGCTCGTTTGTTAAAGATCATGCCATTTAATAAGGTTTAAACACATGGGCACAGATTGGAATTACATCTCCATTCACATCCAAAGATACATCCAGCCAGTTCAAAAGGGCTTGAAGGAACATCATGGCACAGATGGGGATGTGCATCTTGATGCTCCTCTGCATCAAATGGGATGGCTGTTTATGTACAAAAAAGGCTCCATACTCACATTGATCTCATTAAATTCTGGAATTTGCTGTCACAAAATGTGATATTGAACAGTACTGGATAAATGGCTTTACACAGGAGGAGAGGACTATCAATGGCTATTAGTGATGATGACTAAAAGGAAAGGCAGTAAGACACTGAATATTATTTCTTCGTAAGTAATGGCAAGAGAAGCCAAGTGGTAGCCTTCCTTTGACCATTTGGTTTGAATACGCATCTGTGGGGAAAACAACATGGTAGACCTCTAAAATGGTCATCTTATATGGACCTCTTTTGCTGAACAGCTAAGTAACAGTCCATGATATGTGAGAGGGAAGAAGAAGTAATGCAAGTTCTAGTCTTTTCTCCTTCTCTCATTTATGGCTCCTCCTTTACCTTATTTCATAAAGAAATAAGAGTCCCACAGTTTGACAGTAAAAACATGCTTATATTTTCACCCGATGTGCAGTTATTGGAACAACATTATCGGCAGATAGGTTTGTCAACCTTCAGGTGGGCTTTGTCAACCTTCAGGTGGGGGGGGATTCTAATTGATCTCGAGACTGCAAACAAAATGGCAGAATCTATGTCATCATATTCCTTCTGAACTCCCTCCATTCCCCAAACTCCACCACCCCATTGACACCAAATCTCCAGGAATTTCTCAAATCTGAATTGGGAACCCTACTAGAAGAGTTTTTGTTTCCCCCATGGCTGTTAAAGGTACATGCGTTTTACCAGTGGAAACAAGCTAGGGATCTACATGCCACTTACTATGTTTCTGCCACTCATTAAGAATTCAGAATGTTATTGGAGCCTCCTAAAAAAATGCTTCCACCTTACTGAAACTGTTCCTAAATCCATATTATTTTCACTAGGACTGAAGATGCATTTTTATAAAGTACTCTAGTTTAGGCACTGTAGAAATACATGACGTAGAAACTGTTTCACAGGGCCTGGTATCTGTCTTCTAGGAATAGATCACTTTTGTACTCTGATCAATGAATGGAAGACAACGCATGTGTCTGTAGAGAAGTTCAGCTCTAGGATGTTTTATGCACTCTGTCCAGTGGGAGAGAGGCTAAGGAGTAGACATGGGCACAAACCAGAAAAAAAACCAAATCATGGGGTTCGTGGCTCGTGGGGTTTCCACGAACCACGAACTGGCACAGACTGGCCCAGTTACAAACCAGTTTGTGGGGTTTAAATGCCCCTTTCTGACAGGGAAAGGGGCATTTAATCATTTAAAGGGCCCTTTCCTGCCACTTGCAAGCAGCAGGGCCCTTTAAACTCCACAAACCCCACCACTGACAACAGCAGTATGGCATCAACCAGTTGCCTAGCCATTGAACCAGAACTGGGAGCAGGGGGACTATCACACAGGTCCAGCAAGTGTTTTTTTTTTCCTGTTTGATATTGGTTTCTGGGGAGTACTATTAATAAGACATGGTTTTGGGATTGGCAAGGCTGTGACAGGGTGGCAGGAATAGTGCAGGGTGTTGTGACACAGACTGGAAAAAATAATGTGCATTCAATGATGAAAGGAGTTTACCCAATCTAACCATGTATTGGCTGTTACAGTCAGAGAGGTTTGGGGGTCCCTTGGTGTTGTAGATTATCATCTGATCTCTAGCAACCATACAGCATGAGGGAGGGAATAATGCTAGACACTTCTCAGCATAAGATCAGCTGTTCATCAAGCCAGACAATCTGGCACCTGCAATCAATTCCCTTGGCAACCGGAGGCAGGGACTGCCTGAACTCTGTCTGAACTCCTGCTGGTGCCCTGGAATCTGCTGTTGCCCCAATCTAAGCCCAATTTAGCTTGATAGGCAAGTCTTCCTTTCAAGTGTGGAACTCCAAATTTGTTACAAGGAAGCAAAGAGCAAGGGGAAGGAAAGGTTACATCAGTGCTTTGTTCTCGTGGCCCTTCTTACACACCCAGGGCAATACTTTGGGATCATGAAGCAATTTGCCTCAGGCCAGTTTGGCCAGGGATACTAATGGTGTTTTGTCATCTTCTGGGCATGGAGCAGGGGTCACTGGGGGTGTGGGGAGGAGACAGTTGTGAATTTTCTGCATTGTGCAGGGGACCCTAGAGGTCCCTTCCAACTCTATGATTCATGATTCTATTATTCTAATCTACTGATTTTTTTTTTTGCCTCAGGCCAGTTTGGCCAGGGATACTAATGGTGTTTTGTCATCTTCTGGGCATGGAGCAGGGGTCACTGGGGGTGTGGGGAGGAGACAGTTGTGAATTTTCTGCATTGTGCAGGGGACCCTAGAGGTCCCTTCCAACTCTATGATTCATGATTCTATTATTCTAATCTACTGATTTTTTTTTTTGCATTTGGTGCATTATTCATCTGCACTCTGATAATGTTCTTTGTAGATATCTGTTTCATTTTATTATATTTTTACTTTGAAAGTACATCAAGCATTGTGCCTATGAAACAAGAATGACTTTCATGTGAAACTAGAGTCACACAGGTCAGCAATTAGATATAGATTACATTCAGTTCATTGAATGCTTATCCAAACTGAATCTTCTAATTTTTTGATGCAAAGTGATGATTTCTCTTTGTAGAAGTAACCTCTGAAAATCATACAGTCCATTTCTATTCTATGTACTTTGTACCTTATTTGCTTTCCCTGCACTATCTCTTTCAAGACGAACAAAATTTCTTCTCTAAAGCAGCTACAGATGCCATTTTATAGTTAATCTTCCATTTTAATTAAAAGACTTAATTTACTACTGGCTGCTTATTACTTTAATTCGTTCTTTTATTAAAGAAGGAGTATTATGTATATGAACATTTGTTTCAGGTATAGAGTATTAGTCATTACTAGTTCATCCATTTAGTCATTAATTACATCTGGATAAGTTTACATATAAGGAAATAATGGTTCTGAACAAAAAAATCGTTATTATATGATGATATCTATGTGTGTTGAAGGATCTCTTAAGAGTAGAGGTGGGCACAAACAAAAAAAAAGCCATGAACAGCCTGATCAGCTGTTTGTGAGCAAGCTGGTCATGAGGCCCCATTCCCGACGAACATGTGTTCGTTCCAAGCCCTGTTCCTGGTGTTCATCAGCCGTTCATCAAGCCAGACAGTCTGGCGCCTTTCAGTCAATTCTCTTGGCAACAGTAGGCACAGACTTTCTGAACTCTGTCTGAACTCTTGTTGCCCTGGAAACCTCAATCTAAGCCCAGGGGCACCTTCACCCCTGACTCAGCTGCTTGTTAGGGGTTTCCCTGAGTACTTTGAAGATAAAGATGTGAAGGTTGCACTTGATCTGAGAGCAAAGATGAAGCCACAGGGATTTCAGGAGGGGTGTTAGAACAATGAGAGAAGTTAATGATTTTTTATGGCTATGATGCAAAAAGGAACAGAGGAGTAGGGTTGCCAACTCCAGTTTGGGAAATTCCTGGATATTTGGAGGTGGTGCCTATGAAGGGAGGAGTTTGGGGAGAGGAAGGAGGATGTCCTATGAGTATATGATACTATAGTCTTCCCTCTGAAGCTGACATTTCCTGTGAGGGAATTGATCTCTGTAGTCTGGAGATCAGTCATAATTCCAGGAGAACTCGAAGCCTGCCATAGAGGTTGGTAACCCTAGAGATGAGAGATCAGGAAGTTACAGTAATTAAGGTGAGAAATAACTGGAGCATGAGCAAGAGTTTTTGTCAACAGGGTATAGAGGAAGGGCTTAGAACAAGATAGTATTTGTGTATTTCTGATGCTCTTTTGTGTTATGAGCTGTTGAAGGAACAGTATCTCCCATAAAATGTGGTACGGAATTTATATTATACTTCCAACTAACCCCTGACAATGTAAGAGAGCACAAAGGTCTAAATCCCAAAGAATATTGCAGCAATGTCATGAATTTTTATATGCTTAAGT
This sequence comes from Eublepharis macularius, assembly GCF_028583425.1. Lineage (NCBI taxonomy): Eukaryota > Metazoa > Chordata > Lepidosauria > Squamata > Eublepharidae > Eublepharis > Eublepharis macularius. Next base: position 118,256,227 of record NC_072796.1, on the reverse strand, counting down.
TAGTATGAAGAACATGCCTTACTCTTCTGACAGAAAATTGTTTGTGTTATTTATTTATCTCTCCCAAGTTCTCAAGGGCTCATTCTTTATGCACTCAATATGTAACTGGGGTTGGAAGTTTTCAGCCAAGGATCAACCTCTTAGATTAGGTAACAGAGTTTAAAAGGACTAGAGGCTTAATATTTCAGTCCCGTGCTTTCTGAGACACTCATTGCTTTACCCCACAACGTGGGAACTCCTTTGCAGAGATTTTCAATAAATATACAGGCAACAGCAAAAGAAAAAAAATCTATTGCTAGTTAATTCAAAGCCCAAATATCAGAGAAGCAAATATTGTTATCCATTATTTACAAGTCCACCATCTCACAGAAAGCTGTAAATGTGAGAGCAGGAAATGGAAATATAATTTAGCGATTCCATCTTGCCCAAGATGATTTGCTCGAGCATATTGTGTGATATTGATTATGCTACTAAAAACTGTGATATATTCAGAATCACAACCAAGTGGTACTTTTTGATCATATTGGCCTATCATGCGACAGGACAAAGGTGGTGGCAGCTTCTGGAAAGAAGAGCAAGAAGGAAATAAAAGAAGGGTTGTTAGATTAAAAAGAAGAGTGAGCCGATAGTTTCCTTGAATTATTCAGCATTCATACATGGCAGAAGAAATCCACACCAAAAATATTTTTTCTCTCTCCTTGTTTGACTATTGAGATTTTTCTTCTTGATTTATTTTATTTATGTTTTTATATCCTGCTTTTCTCCCTGGTCTGAACCCAAAGTGGCTTTTCACATCATTCTCTCCACCACCATCTTATCATCACAGCAACAAGCTTGTGAGATAGGTTATCCTGAGAGATAATGATGGGCTCAGAGCCACCTGCAGAGCTTCCATGGGATTTAAATCCAGTCATCCCAGGTCCTAGTCCAGCATTCTGACCACCAGGCCATGCCAACTATTGGTTGAAGTCTTCTTATTTAAAAGCTACGATGACAGCATTTAGAATATTAAATATAAATACCTAAATGGAAAGAAATCGAAAAGAAAATGTTTTTTTACTCCTCATGGTTTTAGAGAAGCTTGGGGGGAAATGAGCAGGAAGTATTTTAAATATTAGCAGAACCAAGAAAATTTTGAAGTCAGGTGCTGCTGTGCTGGAAATCCCCACCATGAGAAGAATTAGACTAGCTAAGGGCAGAGTGTACCTCACAGCCCCTCTCAGAAGTTTTCTTGAAGCTATTATAGTCTTTCAGGAGCATCTTCTGCTACCACTAGAGTGGAATTTATTACCTTTAAATCCCTTCATGGCTTGGGGATCTCATATTACACTATATCTCCCAGTATACTTCCATGTGCCAACTATGCTGTTCAAACAGCCTTCTTCTTGTGGTACCCTGCCCTCTGTCAGAAATGTCCATATGGTGGGTCAGAGAGGCTTTTACTGTGGCATTCCTTTGGAATGGTTTACTAGAGTGGATGCAGGGGGTATCTTCACTTACTGCATTCAGGAAGGTATTTAAACCAGTTTTATTTCAATGGACATTTGGTGGATGGTAAAATGTCTTTGGGAAATGTGGCTGTCCTTTTTTATCTTGTTGAATTATTATTATGTTGTGTTTTATTTGTTTGCATCTTGTTTTTTTGTAAGCTGCCTTCAGTCTATGGAGATATTGTGGGATATATATGTTTTAAATAAAATAAATGTAAAATAAAATATATTCTGGTCTGCTGTTGCGGCCATTCCTGTTGTCTGAGGCTAGATGAGTGGCAATTAGGGTTGCCAGCCAAGTGCTGACAACTGATGGGAGGCTTGGGGAAACAGGGAAACAGAAATAGCTATCACTCTGATGGCATAACATCATTTCCAGCACAATCACAAAAGTGGCCATTGTGTTGGGGCAATGCTGTAGGATTCCAATGAAACTCTATGGTTTTACTATACTGTTTCAGTGGAATCCTAGAGCATCACCAACATGTTATGATGTCATTTCTGGAGTAATACCAGAATTGATGTGATGCAACCAGAGTGATTGTGATTTTCTCAGTATTTTCCCCCTCTGCCCTACCAAGTGGTGGCAGAGGGCTAAGGGCTACCAGTGGGAGGTCTGGCAACTCTGATGCCAATCTAAGGAAGGGCCTTCTTGGTGTTGTGGCACCAAAATAATAGATTTCTCTCCCTAAAGAGATTCGTCTTTCCCCTCTATCATTGTCTTCCACAAGTGTTCCCTCACTGACGCTCTTTTATGTATATGAGTTTTAAATGTCTGTGTTATCTGTTTTTGTTTTAAATTGTTTTTATAGTATGTGTTTTAAAAGCTTTGTTTTAATGGGTTTTTTTGCTACATTGGGTACCTTAAGCTATGTAGAAAGGCAGCATAAAAATGCTTTAAATAATCAAACAGCATCCCCTGTGTTAAGTTCTTCCTCCTGCTCTAATGTGTAGGACATATGTTCAGACAGCATTTTGTGCATTTTCTTATCCCAACAGCCAATGAAGTGCATTGAAAAACACCCTGTATGATGATATCAGGAATGCAAGGAAATTTTATTATATGTTACCAAAGGGGAGATACCTACATAACAGCCCTGGGTTTATCTTAGCATGCAATTTTATCCTAAGTCCTTCTTTCAAAGGGCAAATGAGTGGAGCAGAGGTAATTGAGTTGGTTTTATTAGCTATTGCTGCCGCTTAAGGTTTTTTTTTCTCCCAAGCTGTACTAGGGTTGTGATTTTGGTTGGCTTTACTGGGATCATATTATGTTTATGGTTTTATGAAGTGCAAGCAGCCTTAAGCATTTGAAGTGGCAAGGGAGAAGTTAATAAAACTTTTTTAAAAAGATAAACATGAAGAAGGGAAAAAAATGAAATGACAAAGATTCTGAAATCCTAGTATTTATTACAGTGCTGGTGTCCTGGCTCTCCTTAAAATGGTAAGGATGTGTTGCAGAGTGCAGATAGGTGGGCCGCATTATGATATGTCCCCTGTGGAGGGGGGGGAGATAGAAAAATAGTATTTCTGGTAGAAAGCTAGACTCAAACCCCGACTTCCATGCAGAGGGGTGTGTGGGGGGGGGGGCAAGCTACACATGACGAATGACACTTGAACAGCAAGTGTATTTCTCCCTGTTCACTTGCCCTCCACTCAATCCACTTGCCGTTCAAGTGTCATTTGTCATGTGTAGCTTGGCCTTACATCTGTATGAAGAAGTATTTAGTCACACAAACACCACCCAAAGTGTTACAGCCATAGATTTACTACCTTAGTGAGGATCAAACTTTATGTGATGCTCAGTTATGTAAGGCATATATATTTTATTTTGTGAAATGCACCTGTAGAGGCTGCAGGCCTTGATGGCACAAAGAGAAGGGATTTTGAATGTATTTTTACTTCATTTATACCCTGCCTTTCTTCCCAATAAGGGAGCCAGGTCTAAGTTCCCAGATCCACCCGGAGCCAAAATATTTATCAAGGAAAGATGGTAACATGCCTTTGCTATTGCCAACTGTTAAGTCACGTTTGCTTGTTCTTCAACAAGTAGCAAAGCATTTGGAAAAAGAAGTCCATTAAAGACATTAGGACTTGTCACATCATTTGCAGTGCGTTCTGCTTTGTTCGTATCCCAAGCCAAATACAATTTCTAGGCTGAGAACAGCAATGAAGTTTGAGAATCCAGCAATGTAGAACAGGTTTAATTAAGTGATGTGCATTCTAAATAAAGGGAATGGTTTTGCTTCTTGACATTTTAACCAGAAAATTCAATCACAGGAACAACGAAGCATAGCCATTCTCCCTCCCACCCTTCCTTTTTGGTTAGCATTTTTATTCACTTGTCTGATATTTGGGTATCATTCTGTCAGTTTTGCAGAAGACTTAAACAATGTGCCTGCATATATTTAGACTGGAAATTGCTCCACGTGTTATTTCATCTTATCTCTAGTACTGAAGGATCTGTCTTTCTCTTTCTAGCATTGAATGCTAACTTTGATAGCTAGTAAATGCCTGTTATCATTCTGATACTCAGGCACATTTAAATCATCCTCTGAAGGTGTTCTGCTAGGCATTCTTAGCAGGGATGCTTTGGAAATTGTTCCTTGTGAGAAATTCTTCCAAGAATATACCATTCTGATCCAAACTAACTTTTTCATGTTTAATATGTTGTTATCCGCCCTGAACCTGCTCGCAGGGAGGGCGGAATAGAAATTTGAAATAAATAAAATAAATGATATAATCCCCAAAATATGGCTGGGAAGCTGGGGCTGGGAGGAGTGGCTTACCCAAGGCCACCTGCTGAACTCATTGCAGTCATGGTAGTCAAACCAGCAGAGTGCTGCTGATTCACAGACCAACTACTTGACTACTATACTAATGTATACTATAGGCATATCTCCACAAGCAAATATCACAATAAATCATTGGAAGGATATGGAACTTGACGATCTTCTCGACTACTAAACAGAATGAATATCATTTGTCCAATTCTAGTTACTAGAATCAAGCTGATCCAGATTACAACATGGCATCAAGTAATAGATTTGGCCCTTTCTTTCTATCTTGTATTTTTATGCTAGCTTTGCATGATAAAAAACCAGCATCAAGCGTCTCAATTAACATAACAACAAAACAATTTGTACCTTTAGACAGATTCACCATTGTCTCAAGTAGGATTAAATAATGATCAAGTATATGTTTGAAGTGTTTCCTCCTAGAGGGCCTCTGTGGTCTGTTGAGAACAAGAGAAAAAGAATTTCTGCCTGTAGCTCCCAATAAATCATTTTGAAGATTTAGCCTTTGGTATATCAAATGGTTTTATACTTGATAAAGGTGATGCCTGATCAGAATAGCTGAGTGCAAGTTGTTGACTGCTTGTCCTTCAGTTCTAAATTAATATCATACGTGTTAATGTTAATGATGCAGTGACCTAATTATATTGCTGTGCATAAGAATATCAATCAGGGCAAGAGAAAAAAAAGATAATGCACATTTAATTCTCCAGTGGTGCATTAAAATACTGTGACCGAAAACTTGTCCATAGATTTTAGCAATAGGAGTGTACAAAATGAAACAAATGAGCTAGAAATGCACAGGGGAAATTGCTGTTTTGTTTAGTTAAAGCAGCTTCCAGGACAGTGAGCCAGATCTGGGAAATCAAGTTATAATGCCATCCTACCACCAAAAAGTTTGTGTGTTTCATTTTGGTCCTTACCATGCAATGGCAGCAGCAATTAGGCAAGCACTGGTTCTGCATGCCAGCATCTTGTTTTTCTTAACTACATTCACCAATCATATCCCAAGGGAAGAGAGCCCTTTTGTTATATCACATAGTAAACTCTATTGGCAGGAAAGGAGAATGTGCACAGTGCACAAGTGCATCTTTTCATTGGCACTACCTAGACAATGACATTGTTTCTCTGCCAATCGGGTGCTACTTGGATGCTGGTCTGTATCCTCCACTTCTATCCAGGCACTTGGACGGGCAGTCTCTGTGAAGAAAAGTGCTGTGGGGAGGGGGGGGTGGAGTGAAAGTGGACTTTTCAATCAGTCAAGCTTGATAAAAGCCATGGAAGTTTTCAAACATAGGCTGCAATTCTAAAGACATTTTCCTAGGAGTAAGCACTATTGAATAGCATAAGAATTAAATCCAAGTAGACCTATTTAGGGTTGCTTCCATAAGTCTTTCAGGGGTCTCTCTTTTTCTGAGTCAAATGTGTACTGCAATCAAACTTCAGCTGCTTTTACAGTTCCCAATTATGTAACAAACAATCAAATTTTGCCCCCGCAGTTGGAAAGATGAGACAGACACAAGGCATTGGAACTAAGGGACGCCTTAATAAATACAACATCAACTCTAAACTGCGGCAAAGGCAAACTAGTAGTACAGGTCAAGCCACAGGGTCAGTCCGGGACCTCCACCTTGACCTGTCTGGGCGAGCCCCACTGCCCGGGCATGAGTTATTCTTGGAATGAGCTAGACCCAGCCAGGCAAAGCGTTCCCCCCATCAAGCTCCTAAAGCCTCAGCCATACAGCATGAGGGAAGGACTTGCACCTGGGGTTCCCTGGAGGCAGTCTGCCCAGGTGGTGGTAGCCATGAAGCATACCATCCCCCCTGACAGACCCCATTTCCCCATTGATGGGGAATTGCCAAAGAGGTGCTCACCAGACAGTTGCCTATTCCCCAACTTTCTCCTGCCAGGACAACCTACTAGGCTCCACGCCGTAAATTGCCTCAAACCCTTGCTACAGTACAAGGTAGGCAAAAAAAACCCTTTCCCCTCAATCCCAATTAGGGAGAATGGGGAAAAAATCCTACCTGGCTCTGGAACAGCAGCCAGCTAATCCTGCACTGAAACAGGGTGAGGAGGGTGGGCCGATCAAATGGAACAACTGAAGCCTTGGGGTGAAGATGCCTCCTCCAGCGCTTGTTTCCACCCTCGACTTGAAGCTGGATGCCCAAGACATGCTGTCTACCTCCTCTTCCTTCCAAGGATGCAAACTTTGGCCCCCAGCTTAAGCCACTGCGCAGCTGCTAGGAAGGGGCCATATTGCCGCCCCCACCCCATTGGAAGGATGAGACAGACACAAGGCATTGGAACTAAGGGCTGTTTTATTAAATAAAACATCAACTCTAAACTGCAGCAAAGGCAAACTGGTAGTACAGGTCAAACCACAGGGTCACTCTGGGACCTCCACCTTGACCTGTCTGGGCGAGCCTCACTGCCCTGGGCATGAGCTATTCTTGGAATGGCCTAGACCCAGCCAGCCAGGCAAAAGGTTTGGTCCCATCAAGCTCCTAAAGCCTCAGCCATACAGCATGAGGGAAGGACTTGCACCTGGGGTTCCCTGGAGGTAGTCTGCACAGGCCATGGTAGCCAGGAAGCATACCATCTCTCCTGACAGACCCCATTTCCCCACCAATGTAGAATTGCCAAAGGAGTGCTCATGATCCACTCCCTATTCCCCAACTTTCTCCAGCCAATGTGAAAGGGCCACCCCTCTTCTTAGGCCCTTGCACCCCACAGGTGGCCTAGTGCCAACCAGAGCCCTTGCCACAGGTATTCTAAAAAGATGTTGTTGCCTTCAATTGACAGGTGATCCCTAGAGCTCCCATAGAGGGTGGCAAATTTGTCCCTGATCCTAGGGTGAGGTAGGTAAATTCCACGCCCCTCCCCTAATGCCTTCTGTAAGGCCATATTGGCCTTTCACCTAGCCCAAGCCTTACTGTGGGGAAGGACTGTTCCTTCCCATAAACCATATGCAGGGGAAAACCATTCCTCCTCCAATTAACATACACAAGAGAGGACCATTCCTTCCCCCCAAACCAGGCCACTGGGGAGGACCCTTCCTTCCCCATTAACGTATGCTGGACAGGACCATTCCTTCCTCCAAACTAGGAGGTGGAGGACCATTCCTTCCTCCCAAACAGAAGTGGCAATGATTCACACAGCCCAAGCTGGGACCTGCTATCCTGCTGGCATGGTAGGCTGATCAAAATGCCCTGCCATGTCACCAGTGGAACCGTCAGTGCCTTGGCGCCCGCCCTGGCAACCCATCAAACCTAGGAAAACTGAATTAGTATGATGTTCAAAGGGAAGCAGGGGATGTATTATTATATTTGAAATGAAACCTAACACTGAACAGAGACAAGGTAAAACTTAACCTTTAAACAGCAATGAGGCCAGAATTAACACTCGAACTGGAACTGGCAGCCCGCTACTCCAGTTAAATTCCAAACGGGCGATCAACTGTCTACCACCTCGCTGTCCTGGATCCCTTTCCCTGCTGCCTGCTGGACTCCTCCGCCCCTTGGCTGTCTGCTGCCCCCTCTCTTCTTGGATCCAGGGCAGGCTGCATAAGGGTGAGGGCCAGAACAAGATGGGCATTCATGCCTGTACTTGCAAGTTTTCCTGTTACAGGCCCCTTTTGCCGTAAAGTCTCAGCAGAGGAGGTGGGGTTGCAACAGCTGCCCATCAGTTGTATGGGTGGCTGAACTTGCTAAAGGGCAGTGAATCAGGTAGCCACTATCTGACCTATCTCCTGAGTTTGGTTTTGTGGGGGACATCACCTGCAGCCATAGCTGCTGGTGAATTTGGTCCCAGGAAAGTTGCAGATTGAGAGCAGTCTGCATCCTAAATTGTTCTTCGTACTGCAGCTACTCAGCACCAACAAAGTCAGTGTATCCCCTGTAAATTATATTCAGATACTGAAATAGAGAAACAGCCCATAAAGGCTGGGCTCTACCTGACACCCCCACATAAATCAAAAATCCCAGGAGCCAATTGTTCCAATTGCAGTCCACCTTCCTCCTCCTAATTTTTTCTTTATCACGTTCATCAAGCTCCTCCTTATCCTTCTTCTCCAGCTCCCTGAAGAAAAGGGTAAAGATGTCTACATACTCCCCCTTTACTATCTTATCCCTGGTTGCTTGGGTGAGATGGTCCCCAAGGGACAGGGTGGTATCCTCGAAAGGAAGTGCTTTATAAGGCATCAGTCCATAGGCGGACAATCCAAAACAAGAAAAGCCCCATGTTTGGCATGCACCATATTGCCAATCCACTGAAGGGAGTCAAGGTGCCTGGGTAGCAGCTGTCCCCCATGTTGGCTGATGCCCCCCCCATCGCTGGTTGGGAACCTGGAGAACCCGTTACCTGACCAGGCCACCCCAGGAGACCAGGCATTTGCCATGATGAGGTGTTATAGGGGTAGGAAGGTGTTGTGGAGCCTAGAGACCTGGAGGCGGTGGCCTGACCCCAGGGTCCCCATGGCCACGTGCATGTCTGCTGTTGCAAGGCTGACTTACCCTCAGCCATGCTGAGCTGCACTGCCACAGCAACTTGCTCCCCATCTCTATGGCCTTCAGGCTCCATGTCGAACACAGACTCTTCTTCAGCCGCCTTACATGCCTCCTGGTTGGTACCAGCCACCGCTGAACTTACTGCAGACTCAAGTACAGAAATATATTTCAAGATCTCCCTCTGAAAAGCATTTTTAGATGCCACTCTAACTGGCCTGGCATGCTTTCAGAGCCGCTTGCTGGGGGAGCCACCCCTTGGGCCTTTTCCAAGGTCTCCAGATTAAAATTTCCAAACCACAACTCACACCCCCTTCATCCTCAGAAGGGGAGAGAGCTAATGGGGCCCTCTTAAGAGGCTGTTTCTTCACTGGCTGTTTGCCCTTAGAAGGGGCCTTGCCCTTCCTAGAGGCCATTTCTCCTAATGACCTTCTTCCCTCCCTGGCATGCACATTTGCCCCTTTAAGTTCCTGCCTGTTGCCAGATTAAATGAGAAAATGAGGAGTGGGAACTAGGCCCCCTGGCTGCCAACCCCTGCCTACCCACGAGGACTAAAAGCAGCCATTATGCAATGGCTCTCTTACACAAAATGGCACCCCTGTTGCTGCCTACCCACAAGGGCTGGAAACCACCATTATAAAATGCTCCCCTTACACAAAATGGAGCCCGCTATTGTTCAGAAGGGGCCTTGCACCACCAGCCTTAATAGCCCCATGGCCTGGCTCAACTTCTGAGAAATGTGCCACAGCCTGCAAGGCCTTATGGCCATTGCTTTAACTGGGGAGGGGAGGGGGAAACGCAAGGCAAAAGCCAGGGGGGGGAACCCCAGCTCGCCTGCACCCATGTGCGTGTGCACAGCTCTGCATACTGTGCAGTCCTCAGCAACTAAGCTTGGCAGGGCAAATAGATCAAAAAAAGGCGGGGTGAAGACAAGACCTGGCAGCCCCTCCAAACCCCCAAAGCCATACTCCAGCAACAAACTGTGCTGTCACCCTGTCATGCTCGAGTGATCTCCAGCGTGTGACCTCCGCTGCTCTTTCACCACCTCCACTGGGCTGCCGGGAAAGGAGAAGCAAATAAAGCACTGCCACATCTCCCTACATGCAAGCAGAGGTGACTAACTCTGCCCCACTCATGTCATCCAGAAGCTACTCCATGAATTGTCAAAGAGCAGGAGCCGCAAAGCACCTCCTGTTCCATCCGATCGCACGGAGCAACTGAAGCCTTGGGGGCGGAGACGCCTCCTATGGCCCTTGCCTCCAGCCACAACTTGAAGCCTGGATGCCCAGGAAGTGCTGTCTGCCTCCTCCTCCTTCCAAGGAGGCAGACTTTGGCCCTCATCTTAAGCTGCTGTGTGACTGCTGGGAAGGGGCTGTATTTTCTTCAGGTTTCCATGTTACTGCAACACTGCTTCCGCCATTTAGCATCCACTAAAACATGGTTTAAAAACAAATTATCCTTAAGTCAAGGCTCATGCGATCCACTGTCCTACTCCACCCTTTCAAAAACAATCCTGCCTTCCTATAACAAAAGGGAAACTTATGGTGAAAAAAATAGGTCTTTTGGGGGAGGTGGGAATTCAGAAAATCATGCTGCCTGCCTGACCTTAAGTGATGGAGACTGGCAGCAATTAATGCAAGAATATACATAGACCCTGTTTTGTAGCAGAATGCTGAGAGTCAAAAAGAAGGATTTCCTCTTCATCGTGGGAATGCAACTGCAAAGCACAAGGAAACATGGCAGCAACATGCAACAGCATGACGCAAAGGTAAGAATTTATTGGTACTATCATCACTTATGAATTCAAGCCTCCACACATATCTTTGCAGGGCTGACATCAGTATATCCTGAGGTGGGGCAGTTGCTTGGGCACAGGGCTTCTGGTGAGGCCCTTCCTGCTTATGCACCTCCCCTTCTGATCTCCTGCCTGCCATTCCCCCACAGCCTACTAGCATGCAGTCTGCCATTCATGCTCCCAGTAGTATACACCGCCCAGCATTCTCAGGTCAATGGATGAGAAAGGAGGTACAAAAGGAGGGCCTGGTTGTGGACAGATGAAATGAAAAGAGTCCCAAAATCTGAAATTGGTCCTGATCAGTTTTTTCTGAAAACCTGGGGGTCCCCCCAAGCTTGTAGAACTATTTTGCATCACTGTGGCCTCGATTCGCAAATTGGCTATTAGAATATTTAAGTGGGGGATCCACAAGGACTTGTGGAGGTATCCCATTTTCCCTTCCCCTACTACGTCTTCTTTCTCTTCCTTGTCCCTTAATTTCTGCCAACATTCTCCCTTCCTTCTGAGCAAAGTCGGAAGTGACTTTAGGGAAGGAGTTCATGGATCTGCAGCTAGAAAACAGAGACAGGAACATTATATTATATTCCCCAGTTAGGGCCCCACTGAAAGTTCATTGAAAGCATGCTATTTTTTTTTTAAAAAAAAACCCTAATGGTAAGATACTAACAAGCTGTGAAGCTCATAGAAATTATCAAGGCATGCTCTATAAATACCTTGAGCATAGTTTTAATACCAATTTCCATCGATGCAGCTACCTGTTTCTTTAAGCAGTAATGTGAAATGTAGCCCTTAATACCATTTTTTTCTATCCCATATAATTTTACTGCTCTACCTCTCAACTATATCTTCATTTTCGTGGTGTTTTCTACCTCATTCATGTGCGAGCTCTGTAACCGGCAGGCATGTTGCCAATTAGTGAACTAATGTACTGGAAGAGAGTGATCAGAGGGACTACTATTTCTTCAATAAAAGCCTGCTGAGTAAAAAAAAGAACACTTACTTTCACATAGCTTCCAATTTTCTGCACTGAAACCTGTACTGATTACCATAACATTTTGATGTAGCGATGGCTCTTGGAAAACAGAATGAGACAGAACCTCAAAGGGATCCAGAAACCATTTTATTGTATGTACTTTAATACACAAACCACTTAGAACCACTTGAATTCATTCAGAAGCTGGTTTCTTACAGTGTAATGCTAAACCAAGTTGCCCCTTTCTATGCCAATTGACCACGGGAGACTTAGAAGGGTGTAACACTGTTTAGTTAAGTAGTATCCAGAGAAATGTTTCAATGTGACTATTTTAAGTCCAGGATTCAAGAAAGCATAATAACAGTGGTTACTGTGCCAAACTAGGACTTCAGAGAACTAGGTTCAATTTTGCCATGAAGTTTATTGGATGACTATGGGCCAGTTACTCTTGCTCAACCCAACCTGTCACGCAGGGATGTTGTCAGAACAAAATGAACAGAAAAGCATTGGTCATTACACTGCATTAATTAGAAGATGGATGAGATAAAGATAGACAACTTTCCTAGCAAAAATATCTTCTTTTCAGGGCTTTTTTTCAGCTGGAAAGGTGGAAAGGAGTTCCGGCACCTCTTGAAAATGGTCACATGGCCGGTGACCCCGCCCCCTGATCTCCAGGCAGAGGGGAGTTTAGATTGCCCTCTGTCTGGAGATCAGGAGGCAGGGCCACCGGCCATGGGACCATTTTTGCCGAGGGCGATTTAAACTTTAAAAAACTCCCCCCTTGTTCCAGCTGGCCCAAAGTAATATCATTGTGTGGTCCTGAGTTCCACCACCTCTTTTCCCAGAAAAAAAGCCCTGCTTCTTTTTATATCTTTTATCCAGCCTCAACCATTTCAAAACACTTGCCTCGTTATGCCTTTTTTATTACCTGTAAATGTAACAAGTTTTTCTTTTATCTGCATAACAGATGCTGGATTATTTGTTTGTTAGTCTGAGCCAGGATAGGCAAGAGTTGATTTCCATAACGGAGTAAATATCAGTAGCATTAGTTAGATTTTTTCGTATTCTAAACTTTTGATTCATAAACATTACGTGGGATGTCACGATTCTCTAAGATCATGTTCATTCAATATATTTGGATATGCTGTTCTACTCATGCTCAATCCCTATAGAAATTCAAGCAGTCATACGTAGGGAATGACATGTGCTAAACCCAGCCCCTTATTTCTGATTCTAGAGTCTTGATATTCCTGAAAACTGCTGGGTATTTTTATTATCCTTTTTAAAATAACAAGAACATTCCATTTATATACTGCCCTTCAGGACAACTTAATGGCACACTCTGAGAAATTTATGAATTGTTTTATTATTATCCTCACAACAATCACCCTGGGAGGTGGGTAGAGCTGAGAGAGCTCTGGCAGAGCTGTGACTGACCCAACCCAGTTCTCCAGATTAGAGTCCCACCACTCTTAACCACTACACCAAACTGGTGTAGGTAAATCAAATACACATTTAGTATGTAAAAGGCTGGCTTTCATTCTTCTGCCTGCAGAAGGCAGGCTACCAGAGACATGGCATTTTCAGTAGTTGCATCTCACCTTTGGAATTCCCTGCTCTTGATGCTTATCTAGCACCTACCTACTGTTATTTGGATGGCAGGCCAAAGTATTTTTAATTCAGACTTTAAATTGAAGGGTTCCATCTTTTTAATTTTTTTCATGATCTGCTTATAGCTTGAGGATGGTTCTATGGATATTATTTAAGGCTGTTCAATGCTGTTTTATGGTCTTTTTATATCCCTGCCATGTTTTAAATGGTTTGTTTGCTTGTTTGTTTTCATGCTGTTTGAGCAGACATCTGGAAAGGTGGCTGTAACTTAAATTTCACACCCTATAAATTACTTCCTTTCCCCCCTGAATTTTATTTTTAATAACTGAGGCTTTTGAGACTTCTTAGGCGTCTAGTCCTCAATGAATGCAATGCTTGGGCTCATGATGCCACCCAGCATTCACTTGGCCTAGTATGAGGATATTATAGGCTTGAAGAGACTACACAGGAGGCTTGATGACAACAGGTAAGAAAAATTATTTCAGTGTTATGCATAGCTGGTTGTTTCTTTGCTTTCCTTTTCTCCAGCCCTCAGTATTACAGTTAGGGTTGCCAGTCCCCCGCTGGGGTCAGGGGATCCCCCGCTCCCACCCTCCACCCCCACCCCTGCTTACTTTTCTGATGGGAGTGAACGTGCCTCCCGGGGTGAACTCCCGGGCCGCACAGCATGTTCCGGGAGCCAGATCAGGCCTAATCAGCCCAGATTGGGCCACTGTGAAGTGCAGCAGCATTCCTGCACTCCTGTGCTCCACAGTGGCCTGATCCATCCCAAACTGGGGCCAAATCGGCCCGAATTGGCCTGGATTGGGCCTGAATCAGCCCAATTCAGGCCCCTGCAGAGCACAGGAGTGTTCCCAGGGTGGCCAATGGCCTGCACAATGACATCGCTTCCTGGAAGTGCCATCATTATGCAGCCTGGGAGTGTGTACATGCACACACTTTGCACGCACAAATTGTGAAGAAACCATAAATGCCATCCCTCCCACCTCCCACCTCCCACCTGGGGTGTAGGGGGACAGTAATAATATTACTGGTGAGCTGTGGCCTGAAAAGGTGTAACAGTGACAAAGCAGGTTTCTTGTTTGAGTGACTCAGTCTTATAACATGTAACAGAAACACTTAACTGGTTTTGACAGCACCCAGACCCACCTATCTTCAAAATACCTGAAGTCCTAAATAGTCTCCCTGCCTAACCAGCAAACCTCTTAACCCTTCTCGAACAACCCTAAACTGTGTCACTTGGCCAGCAGTTAAACTGTCAAATTCCTCCTTTAAAAAAAAAATCCAATCTACCATTTGAGAGTGATTGGCTGAGGCTCCTGGGGGGCAGAACATGAAATTGTCTGTCACAGCGGCATATACATTTTCTAAAACAAATAAATAAATAAATAAGGGTTAGAAACTATGATCAGTGTGAAAGGAGTAGTGGTCCAACGGATTTACTTTTTTCTAACCTATCATATGCAGATGGTGGTTTTTAATGAGGCCAAATCTGTTCTTTGGTATTGCTACAGTCAGTGTTATCCCTAGTGCTTTTTTATGTTCAGCTGCTAAATGAGATTGCCTGAAGCTTTGAAGTTAAGTGTCATCAGCTCACCAATGATACACAGCTCTATATTTCTTTAGCTAAGCCTCCAGAAGCTGGAACAATATATAGAGACCTCAGCCAAGTGGCTGAGAGAGAGCAAGCTGAAAATTAATCTAGATAAGACAGAAGTTACACTGGTTGGTAAAACTGATGTTCTGGAAGGGATTGTCCTGAGTCTGACTAAGTTGAATGGAATGAGTCTGGAAATTTAATGTGGCCAACTGCAAGTTAACATTAAACTTAATGTTGCAGAGGGCATGTGCTTCCTCCATAGCCACCCTCCACAAGCAAACATGGTTCTAGAGCAACATGGCAACTTCACAAGTGAATATGCAAAAACCCTCTTACGTCATCATGTGCAAAATGGGATAAAGCGGTCTCTTAGGTATGCTAAATTAGTCCTCAATTTGTTTGACTTTAAATGCCTAAAACCAGTACATTGAATTGGGCAAGGAAGACAAACGGAAGGCAGTGAAGATGTTAGAGCACTGGTTACCCAACGCTATTAGCCTGTGCCAGCCAAAGGTTCCCAACAGTTCTCAAAGATTTTCTTTGCACTGTTTTCCCTTTCATTTTCTATTACAAGGTTTTCCCTTGTGTCCGTGCATATTTCCTTTGCGCTATAAGGGCAGTACGGCATGCTGCAGAGAAAATAACTTAGAAATTCTTCCTAGCTGTTATTTTTTTTTCCAGATACATTTCTCATAAATCTATGTTCTATGTTAAAAATTCTTTTTTGCCATATTAGCAGTAGGCATTTCTTAATTACGTTCAAGCATATCCAATTAGTCAAGAATTCCAGGTATGGGTCAGCACTTCAGCAGACAGACAGCACCTGATAACATGATGACCTGCCAACATTTCTCTTTCTCTCCCTCACTTTTCCATTCCCAGCTGGAACTGTGTTTTCTGTGGTTTAATGTTAACTGTCACTCACCGCCACACACTGCCATTTTCACTTCCCTCAGACTCAATAGGTCTCTCAGTTCGTCTGTCACTGTTCCTGTTTATATTTCCAATGTGAACATATGGCTTAATCTTCTTTTCTGAAAGTTATACACAAGGTTGTCTATCATAAACTGTGTTCTTACTTAATTGGCACCCTAATTTATTTAAGAACTGACAAGAACTTTATAAATATAGTATTGCAGACAAGAGGATGAACACACACTATTTCAGGAATCTATGGAAAAGCAGAATGAATGGATAATATAATTGCATAAACAAAGATCGTCAGAGAGAGTACAGGAAACAAGACATTTCAAAACATGGGGAAATTGGATCACCTCAAAAACATATGCCATACCTACTACCTCTGTGGTGATATGTGGATACTAGAACTTGTAGACTGGATTCTTTATATATGTTAAATGCTCATCACTTATTTAAAACTTTTTTACATCGTCATTTTTTACTTCAACAAGCCAAGAATATCACATCCTCTCAGAAATTTCCTTCTCCTAACTAGCATTGTTCCAGTCTGGTCTAACATGAACTGTATTTTTGCCTGATTTAAAGGGTACCCTAATCTATTATTTAGGAACCCACAATAACTTTTTAACTATAAGAGAAAGAACCTGTTCTTTTCTACTTCAGATTCCTGTGGAAGAGCAGACTAGACAGGCAATATGATTTCCTGAATCCAAATAAGAGTCAGAAAGAACATACAAAACAGATAATTCAAAATTAAGTAAATGAGGCCACTTTGAAAACAATGTTACCCTGTAATGTGTACAAAGTAGGATATTGTGGGGTGCTAGGGATCATGCCAGGACACTAACAT
This sequence comes from Eublepharis macularius, assembly GCF_028583425.1. Classification (NCBI taxonomy): domain Eukaryota; kingdom Metazoa; phylum Chordata; class Lepidosauria; order Squamata; family Eublepharidae; genus Eublepharis; species Eublepharis macularius. The sequence goes on along the minus strand of NC_072796.1, from coordinate 118,239,689 downwards.
TCCAAGTTCTTTATCTTACAACCTGCCTAGATGTAGAAGCCTGAATATAACAGGGTGTCTTTGCCTGTAGTTAGAGTGGCCAGGTTGTCTGCTTTGGCAGGTAAATTCCCACCCTCAGTCTTGGTCACCTGCTGCCACTCAATAGGGTTGCAGGGGAGAAATCAGGAGGCTAGCTGGCACCCCACAATGTCACTCCCAGCTGTAGATCCAGAGGAGATAGCCATGTTAGTCTGAAGTAGTAAAATAGTAGAGAGTCCAGTAGCACCTTTATGACTAACCAACTTTATCTTAGCATAAGCTTTCAAGAATCACAGTTCTCTTCGTCAGATGTCATGGCATTACCAGAAACTATTTTGGTAAGACTTTCCTACCCCAATCTCCTAGGGGTTGTCAGCCCTGGCTGTAGTTTCCTTCCTGGCCTGAGATCACCTAACTTGGTTCCAGGATATGACTCAAGAATCCAATCAGAAGGACTCAAGCCCTATTCAACCTAGACTTGCAGGCAGTCTGACAACTTGTCAGAAAGTGAGAACCTGTCCCAGAGGCATAGCGTGGCTTCTCCTTTCCCTGCACTGGTCTGATTTCTTGGAATTTAACCCTGCCTAGCTCAGATTCTATGCCTTACCTCACCTCAGGTCCTTGCCTATCTTGAGTGGACTCTGAACCTGTTTCTCACATTTGGCTCTTGCACTTTGGTCTGCTTGCGTAGAGCTATCAAATTATACTGTTAGAAGAAGTGGTATTTTGGCAATTTGTTCTAGATTTACTCAGAAGCAATAACCATTTCCCATCCACACCAAAGGCATTTTTCCAAATTATGTGAATGTAGGCCAGACAGAGAATATCACAGTTGTCAACACAGTCAACTCAGATCTTAAGCAAATAAACTTTTAGATGTTAACAGTTTCTTAATTTTGACCTTAAAGATGCTATTTCAGAGGTCCTGGAATGCTCTAGTGCTTTCCCCCAGGACGTACTAATGTGTCACTAGAACACAAACATCAAGTGTCCTTTGCCTCTTAAACTGAAGCATATTCTAGATCCCTTACAAACGTCTTCTATGTAAGAAGCAGCACAAAATCCACAGTAAAATCTGATTTCATGTGCATGTATATGCACTATAGGGGGGGCAACATCTCAGTGATATAAACAAGTATGCAGTTGCAGTGCATGATAGTACAGAAGGAAATTTGCTCTGTTTTCTAGATGGAATCATTTTCTTTGTAGAAAAGCCACAATGTGAATGCTGGATCTTTGTTTAAGAGGCAAAGCACACTTGTTGCAGTGCAATCCTAAGAATGCTTTCCCAGTAGTAAGCCCCATTGTGTATATTTGAGTAGGATTCTGAATATTCTACTCAGTATCCTACTTAGGAGGGCAGTATTAGTTTCTTGCTTCCTGAAAATCCTGAGTGAAAGACTTAAACGACTTAGACTGCAAAGCTAAAAACACATTCCTGGAAGTAAGCCCCATGGAATAAATTGGGACTTACTTCTGAGTAGACCTTTTTAAGACTCACTCCTTTACACTGCTACCCTACGTGGACATATTCCAGTCTGATCCACTGATTTCAATGACCGTGTGTGTGTGTGTGTTATGTGCTGTCAAGTCAACTCTGACTTTTGGTGACCCTATGAATGAAAGACCTCCAAAATGCCCTATCATTAACAGACTTGCTCAGATCCTACAAACTGAAGGACGTGGCTTCTTTTATTGAGTCAAGCCATCTCGTTTTGCGTCTTCCTCTTTTCCTACTGCCTTCCACAAGGGTCTGCACCATTAGAGTTGTTCTGCTATGATTCAGAAACTGTCTATGTTTGAAGTCTGTAAGGCTATTCCAGGAATATCTTGAATAATTCTTCAAAAATATTTCACAAATTTCTGACAGCCCCTGACTCTGAGTACTTTAAACAGGTAGCAAAATGGCAGGATTTTTTTTTAATTAAGCACTGAGACGCCATCATTTTCCCTGACTATACTTCTATCTTTCCCCCTATTGAGTTATTTGAATAAAGGCCTTTTACTTCTGGGCCAGAAACTGGATAATTTGCTGCATGTCAGGTCTCATTCATTTTAGGCATGCTACGTCAGCAAATCGTTAAAGCTCAAAACAGAATGATTACAGCTGGTGTGCTTTAAAAATAGAAGGAACAGATTTGGTTGTCTCACCTGGAGTGGATTTGAGTGACAGTGAACTTTATGGGGAAATGTTGAAGTTCATCTAAACTAAGGAAGCTCGGATTAACCCCAGAGATGTAAGTCAGTTTTCAATTGACTGTGACATTACCTGGAAGATGTCAAATTGTTCTTATCTCTCTCTTATTTTGCTATATAGGCTGTTTAACAGTGCTGTATTTCATTTCCATTGTTAACCAATTATTATAAGACAACCCAAGAATAGAGGTGGGCATGGACAGGAAAACAGACCAGAATTTTGCATGGACCTGGCCGGTTTGGCGTTCATGAAACAGCAAGTCATGGGAGGCCCGTTTTCCACAGACCCACGGACTTTTCACCAGTCTGTTAGTTTGTGATCCATTAAAGCCTCCCAGTGCCACTGGCAAGCAGCACTGGGAGCGCTTTAACATTTAAATGCCCCCTTACTCCAGCTAATTGGCAGCCCACCAGTCAGCTGAAGCAGGGGGTTACAGCACTCCCCATGCCACACACCCCTCTGTGGGCCAGCTGAAGCCCAGAAAGGGCCATTTCTGTGCTGCGCAAGCTGCTGGCAAGCTGACTGGAGCAAGGCGGGGTTAGAGCGCTCCCGGCATCATTGGCAAGTGGCACCGGGAGTGCTGTACCATTTAAATCCCCCTTGCTCCAATTGTCTGGTGGCTGCCAGTCAGCTGGAGCAAGGGGAGGGTTAAAGTGCTCCAGGCGCTGGCCGAAACCGACTAACCAGTTGGTTCGTGAACCGGGCTGGACCATGAAAAGTTTGTAGTCCGTGGGTCCATGAAATGCCATCGACCACAGACCCACAGCCCATGGGTTTTTCCTGGTCCATGTCCACCTCTACCCAAGATAAATAATGTGAATTAGATAGACACACCCCTACCACAAATTAAAGAAATCCATTGCAAATGCTTCATTGGCTATCCAATGGTTCCTGGATTAAATTCAAAGTTCTGGTTTGTACTTAGAAAGCCTTTCATGGCCCAGGACGCACATACCTACAGGACCACCACCCTGATATGCTCCTCTAAAGCAGATATCATCATCAGAGCAAAACTTTCTGAAACTACCACTCCGCAAAGGATAACAGCTACTCAAACCGGAGCATTCTCTGTTGTGTCTCCTACCTGATGGAATGAACTACCTGAGGAGATCGGGAAGGATCCCACACTTTCCTCATTCCGCAGAATGCATAAAATGGAATTGTTTGGGAGGACATTTTTATGAAGGGACCAGAGTTGCCATTATAGTTTGTTAATTTTTAGTCCATTTTCATTGCACTTCTTATTGTATATATAATAGTAAAGAGTCCAGTAGCACCTTTAAGACTAACCAACTTTACTGTAGCATAAACTTTGAGAACCACAGTTCTCTTCATCAGTGCATTGCACTGTTCTGTTGCTTTGCTCTTGAGTTTTGTAATCCTGGGCTGTTTTCATGTCTTTAAAATAGCATGATACTCATTGAAGGCTGCTAGGTTTCTTGCATGATTTTTGATGCCATCTGCTTATAAAATGGAGGCAGGCAGGGATGATGGTTCTTTCATGACGTTTTGTAAATGGACCATCCCCAGGCACAATATCCGCTAAACTCTATAACTCAACTCAAAATAAATTAATGAAATACTCTATAAGACTCGTGTCAATACAAAATTATCTATTCGATTCAAAGTCAATGAACTATCAACTCTAGATATCAATTGGGTAAATTCAATAAAGGTAAGTAAACCATCAACTCTAGGCAAAATTACTACATTCAATATACAGAAAACGGACCATGTGTACTTGCTTTTGTCCAACAGTGTGTACAACTTAGGGTCCTTTAAATATCAATATGAAATTAGTCCTCTTATTCATATACCATATAATACACTGTGGTACACGTGGTTGGAAACCTGATGACGGTAGGAAAACACTGTTGGGAGATGCCGTTCCAGTCTCCGCTCCGGTCTGGGTTCTTGAGTGCGTAGAGCTAGGAGCACCTGAGATTCTTTGATTTGATATATTAGGTGAGTTCCACCTTTGTGAGAGAACAATTGTCTTGAAAGTTTGGATAATTGTTAAAAGGTAATTGGCACTGTTTTACACATGTTTTCGTTTGTAGAAAGTAAAAAATTATTTTACTGGTGGACTATATGGTGGCCCCTGAGGAAGTGAACATCTGGGAAACAAGCTGATTAATCTTTGCCGGCCGCTTGTAGGGCGAAGAGGAGAAGGGCCCTCCTGGGTCCTGCTTCATCTGCACTTCTCCATCTGAAAGACATAAGAATTCACAAGAACTTTACTCACCTGCGGGATTCAGCCACTTCTTCTACCCGTTCTTCACTCCAAGCGGAGACTGGAACAGCGTCTCCCAACAGTGTTTTCCTACCGTCATCGGGTTTCCAACCACGTGTACTGCAGTGTGTTATATGGTATATGAATAAGAGGACTCATTTCATATTGATATTTAAAGGACCCTAAGTTGTACACACTTTGAATTGAACAGATAATTTTGTATTGACACGAGTCTTATAGAGTATTTCATTAATTTATTTTGAGTTGAGTTATAGAGCTTAGCCGATATTGTCCCTGGGGATTGTCATTGTGGCATTTCGGACTCATTTCTTGGGGCAGCCTCTTCTTTCGATACAGTTTTGTAAATGGATGGCATCAAAAATCGTGCGAGGAAGCTGGAAGCCTTCCATGAGTATCACACTATTTTAAAGATGTGTAAAAATGGCCCTACTTTATTGTGTGTATTACACAGGTTTTGAGGGTACTCTCCATCACCACTGTGTATATCACTTGAGGGTACTCTCCATCACCACTGTGTATATTACTCCCATTGTACTGATTTTTAAACATGCAATTTTCCTTTGAGTCTCAGTGTCGAAGGTGAACTATAAATGAAGTAAATAAATAAATATTTAAAATATGGTTACGTTTCTGTACAATGCAGTCTTACAAGTGGGCACAGTAGATCTTAATCTTTAAGTAAATGTGTGCAACATGGTTAAGCTTTAACCTTCATTTGTTCTTCTAGGGCTGTATCCTTATTCAATAAATTTTGTGTCATCCCATCTTTTTCTGTTTAAACAGCAGAATTCAGTAAGTAATGAGGGGCTGTGGCTCAGAGGATGTGTCTCTGCTTTGCATGTAGAAGGTCCCAAGATCAATTCCCAGCCATTTTCAGCTAAAAGGACTAGGCAGTAGGGCCGATTCCAGACGGCCCCCCGCCTCGTGAAACGTTGCGCGTCGTCGCGCAGAAAACGCGAAATATCGTGTTTTCTCGCGCGAGTTTTGCGCGACGTCATGCGACGTTGTGCAAAACTCGCACGAGAAAACGCGATATTTCGCGTTTTCTGCGCCACGACGTGCAACGACGCGCAACGTTTCGCGAGGCGGGGGGCCGTCTGGAATCAGCCTAGGTGTTGATGTGTGAAAGACCACTGCCTGAGTCCCCTGAGAGCTGCTACCAGTCAGTTAGACATTACTGACCTAGATAGACCAATGGTCTGGCTCAGGATAGGGCAACTTCATGTGTTCAACAAAATAAGGAAAGCAATGTTTGGATTTGCTAACAAATGCAATATATTAGCTGTGTAAGCTAGAACAATCACCTCCAGGGTCTTGAATTTCATTTCTTTTTTATTTTGGATGTAGTCATTGCCATCATATTTGCTTTGCTCATTTTCATTGCTACTACTGATGATTCTTTAATTTACACCATTTATGCCATCCATAGGCCACATTTACAATATGCTGCGTTCCATTTAAATGAAATTGATAAAAAATGGGATGTGCCAGAGGATGGTGTCTCATAAGCAGAATGGATCTGTGAGATCCAAATATTTGCATGTTGCTGCCCTGAGATCTTTGGAGGAAGAGTTAAAAATGAAATGATTTTCCTTTGTTAATTCCCACTGAGTCTTAATGGGAGCTGTATTTCTAACTAGATAATGCCCATTCAGTCGTGTAAATCAATAGACTTTAGATTTATTAGATTTTTGAATTCAGCAAAGTCAAATTGAAAATATGACAAGGCTGTTTTTTAAAATATATATATATATATATATATATATATATATATATATATATATATATATATATATATATATATATATATATATATATATATATATATATATTTTGCTAAATTTCAAATGTATGGGGAAGGAGGATATTATTTTAGGTTTAGGCCAAGCCACAAGTGATCATTTTGATGAAACTGATATAGGATTCATTTCTTTAAAGTAGGTTAGCTTAATACTTTATGATATTTCTGATGTGTTAAGATTAGTTAAAATTTTATACCCTTTCTACTGATCGCTGGAGAACATCTGCGCCTTCTGTGCAATAGGCCAATCTTGACTAACCCTTCTATCAATCCACTGAGAACTGCCCTCTAGCTTCCATTTGATTGGGAAAAATCCCATATCGTTAAAGCTAAATTTACTTGTATCATTTCTGAATCTCTAGCATACCTGGTATATATGTTTCTCAACAACTGATCTGAACTTTTTTTCCCCACTTGGGAATATTCATTGGGATGCCAAAATTGCTACAATTAACTTCATTTTTATTCAGCAGGCTGCAGTTCCTATAGGTTAATTAACTCAGTTACCCAAGAGTACTTAATAACTTGTTACTGTGATTATCATCCCTCACTATTTTAGATTTCATTAAAGTTGTTGAGAAAAATATCTTAGGCCTCTAATTGAGCCTGAGATGCCATTGTACAAGCCCCTATGCTTTTAAATGAGGCACGAGATGCAGTTGGATGACTACACTGATGCCCAGCCAATGAGATGAGGCACAAGATACAGTTGGCTGATTGCACTGATGCCCAGCCAATGATATGGCTCGATTGAGCAGGAGTTGTGCCTGACCTGCATAGGTATTTGGCCTGTTGCTAACCCACATGACTAGAGATGGGCACGAACAGGGGGAAAAAAACAACACGATGTTCATTGTTTGTTGCCATCCATGAACAGTGATTCTCGAACATCAATGAACATGACCTGTTCACAAACATGTTCATGGTTGGATGTTCATTGGGGCCAGAATGGCCCCCTTGGGACTTAGAGAGCCCATATTCACAGGGAGTATTCAGAAGCCTCTCCTCCAGCCACCATCCAAGTTTGGTCAAGATTGCAATACAGAGCTCGGAGTTATACATTCCCAAAGCCGGTACCCCCAGGAAATAAAATAAGAGCCATCAGTGGCCCTACCACATCACTCCCAGAACCTGACCTGAGCAGGCAGAAGGACAGGTACAAATAATAAATAATAGCTTGGCCCCAGAGCCTGGTAGCAGCCCTGGAACCTGAGGGTGGGTAGAGCCCTACCGCACCATTCCCAGAAAGCTGACCTGAGCAGGCAGCAGGAAAGGTAATAATAAAGAATAGCTTGGCCCCAGAGCCTGGCAGCAGCCCTGGAACCTGGGGGAGTAGACCCCCACCCCGCCACACACAGAAAAAAATCAAGCTCCAATGCACTCTCTCTCTCTCTCTCTCTCTCTCTCTCTCTCTCTCTCTCAAATGCCAGCAACAGCTCTCTCCCACTCCACTGTCTGCTGAAACTGAAAGCCAGAGCTAGGAGCACAGTGCCTTTTATAACCAGAGGCCCCATAGAGAAATACAGGAGGTCTGTGGTTGGTGGTCAGAACTGCCTAACAGAGTTTGGAGGGATGAGATTGGTGTTCCCATGGTTACAGAAGAACCCCTCCCCCCTACTCTTTGCTCCCATGTAACAAAATGGGAGCTCCACGCTTGGAAGGGAGACCTGACTATTAGGCTTAGATTGGGTTTTCCAGGGCAACAGAAGGAGTTCAGACAGAGTTCAGACAGTCCCTGCTTATGTTGCCAAGGGAATTGATTGAAGGTGCCAGACTGTCTGGCTTTACAAACAGCTGACGAATGCCATGAACAGAACTTGGAACAAACACATGTTCATGGGGAACAGGGCCTCACAAACTGCTTGCTCACGAACAGCAACACCAAGCTTGCTCACAAACAGTGTCTCAGCCACACCTTAACTCTACTTTTGGGTAATGGTAGCCATAATCTCCTGCAGCATAAGCGTAATGGTAGTAACAAAACAGGAAATGGGAGAGAAAGTAGCTCAAAGAAGAGATACTACCATGAGAGTCTGGAGCTGTATGGAGGGGCTGTGGCTCAGTGGTAGAGCATCTGCTTGACATGCAGAAGTTCCCAGGTTCAATCCCAGCATCTCCAGTTCAAAGGACTAGGCAGTAGGTGATGTGAAAGACCTCTGCCTGAGACCTTGGAGAGCCTCTGCCTGTCTGAGTTGACATTTCTGACCTTGATGGACCAAGAGTCTGATTCAGTATAGGCAGGTTCACGTGCTCATTTGTTCAATTACTGCTTATCCAGCACAATTCATGCCTCTTGTAATGATCCTGTGGTCTGTTTGGACTACTAATAATCAATGAAGGTATTGGCTCATTCCACTCTTTTCATAGATTCTGGACTTCAGACCTGTTTGAAACACAGAGCTGGAAAAGACCCCAAGTATCATCTAGTCCAATGCCTTGCACAATGCAGGAAATTCACAGCTATCTCCCTCCTCACTTCCCCCAGTGACCCCTGTTCTATGCCCAGAGGAAGGCAGGATACCCGGCCAATCTGGGATGGAGGAAAGTTCAGCATTATCCCAGGCATGTAAGAAAGGGCCACAAGAACCTAGCACCAGCTCATCTCTTCATGCCTTCCCTCTCCCAATCTGTGCACATTTATATTGAGTCATCACAGCTGTCAGGTGACCATCTAGCTTCTTCTTAAATACCTCAAAGGAAAGAGAGCCCACCGCCTCCTGAGGAAGCCCGTTCCACTGAAGAACTGCTCTGTCAGGAAGTTCTTCCTAATGTTTAGCAGAAAACTCTTTTGCTTTATTTTTAACCTGTTGATTCTAGTCCGACTCTCTGGGGCAACAGGAAACCAATCCATCCTCTATGTGACAGCTCTTCAAATACTTGAACAGGACTATCATATCACCTCTCAATCACCTCCTCTCCAGGCTGTTGATTCAGACACAAGCCACATTCTAATCAATAGTATTGCAACCCATTTTCCCGCCTTCTAAATAAAATTACATTAAGAAGTGGAAAAGAGAATTGTACCAGCATTCACCCCTCCCAACACAAAACTATGTGCAAATCTGCATGAAAACTATATGCAAATTTGCACAAAAAATCCTGTTCAGCCCCTAAGTGACCATCTTGTGCCATGCTGATTCCAACAGGAGGTCATGTGTAGAGATGGGCACGAACAGCAATACTGGGGCTGGGGTGGCAGGCAGAGGCTGCTCCACACTCCGCACGCCGCCCTGGCAGCGGCTCGTGGCTGCTGCGCCTGGCTGGGTCGTGTGGTGGCGGCAGCGGCAGTGGCACGGGGCTGGCTGGCTGCAGCAGCTACGGGCCAGCCACGCCAGCTCCGCGGCACTCGACTCCGCCCCCAACACCCCCTCTGGCACCTCTCCAGTGCCCTCACACCTGAGGCCACCACCTACCTGGCCTCTATGGGCACACTGGCCCTGGGTGTTCTGCCAGGCGTATGGCTGAGGTCAGGGCAGTGGTGGGCTCCTTTGCTGGTCTCCTGCTGAGGGGGTATCAAACACCTTAACCCAGTGTCCAGTGGTATGTTTTAATGCTGTCTACCAGTTCCCAGCTCATGGGATATTTGGCTGGGTTAATGCAATAAGGGCTGCCACCTTGAATCTATGTTTACTGAATTTTATACTTCTTTTTAACATGGTTTTATTGTGATCACACAAAATATGTTATCCACTCTGAGCCTGCCTGCAGGGAGAGCAGACTATAAATGTAATAATAAATAAAGTAAATATTGCATAAACAACACAAAAGTAATTTGACATGAACATATTAAATGATGCAGAATCTCCCAGTAGGAGCATATTTATACCAACAGATAGATTAGAATGCTTACTTGGACACTGCTGAAAAGCAAAACTTCTGAGGTATAAGCATGAAAACTACATTTTATAAATCCATTTATACTTTACAAATTGGAAAAAAAATAAGTGTAGCTTATAACTCCATATATATTACTCCACATTACTCCACACAGAATATCAAGAAGCATCAGATAAGAATTCTGAATTCAGAATGAAGAGTTTGCAGTGATCAGACAGCTGGGTCAAAACTAGTCCTAGAGCATTTTCTGAGCCATCCGACCTACAGCTCACAGGGTTATGCAGACTGTTCCAGTATCAAGGTGTGAAATACAGTACAGTCTAGCAAAGCAAGTAGTATAATTGCATAGCCAGACTGTATTATTTTTTATCAGGTAAGCTCTGGCATGAATGCTCCTGCTGGTGCTGTAAGACCCATTGCTGCTGAGAGCAGATGAATCTATGGCTGAACAATATGTTTGCTTCTGCCCTACGTTCTCCTCTTAACAGCCTGCTGAGTGTGTGATGCATGGCTTGAAAACATGCCAGGAAATCTGAAGGAGTGTTAATTCTGACATCATATATCTGACATAGTGCAAAAGACCGTTCTTCTTCCTGTTGAACTTTACTTGACTTTCTTGGTCTGGCAAGCTCAGCAATTCCATTTCCCACAAATAGTTTGTGTTTGAAAACTGAAGGGTAATGCATAAGCTCCTGTCCCTCTGCTGAAGCGCTAGTTCGAAGCTTTCAGTATGATTCACTTCACGTGAATTAAGGAAACTCAGAGGCATTTATTTTGTTGCAACTATTGTGAAGGTCAGGCAATAGGATCGATGACAAAAGTACATCAAGGATAAAGCACCTTCAGACTCTTCTACAGGAAAAGAAAAGAATATCAATAAGCAAATGGAGAGACAAAAGAGAGTCTCCCCTTACATGCTATTTACATGCAAAAGAGAGTCTCCCCTTACATGCTATTTCCATAATTGGAAAATAGTGAAGAGTCCAGTAGCACCTTTAAGACTAACAAACAATGCATCTGATGAAGAGAGCTGTGGTTCTCGAAAGTTTATGCTACAATAAAGTTGGTTAGTCTTAAAGGTGCTACTGGACTCTTTACTATTTTGCATATACAGACTGACTCGGCTAACTCCTCTGGATCTATGATCGCAATTGGAAATGCACCTTTCCTGGGCTGCTTTAAGCCAGTAGAAGGACAATCTGGCATAATATATAGATGCCTGGATTTTTTTTCTTCTGTGGGGTGTTAAAAGCAGCCTGGGAGGGGGTGAGCATTTTGAATTGGAAAAATGTCATGGAGAGAAGAATTATATCTCCCTCTTCCAACCTGTTCCATATGCTCCATACAATTTTTCAACTTTATTTGTATATTAATATCATTTATATATACATGTCTTATATAAATGGTGTATTAATGGTATTAAGATGGTGTGCCCATATAAATGGTATAAAATTTTGTTAAATACCTTTTAAAAGAATGATTGACAACAACATATGAAAGCAACATACAAAAGAAATGAAAATGATAGTATGCGCTAGACGTGTGTGGAAACAAAATTCCAAGCCACAAAAATCACAAAAATAACTCTTTTCGAGCCTTTCTTCTGACTGTCTGGAACAGAAACTTTGTCCCTGGCTGCTTGGTAGTCATGAAACTCCTCCCTCATGAAATCTGTGTTTTTTCCCAAGTTTCAGCATTTTTCAACAATGCAGCATGAACTCATATTTCACTTCGAATCTCTGTACTGAATTTCTGAATTGGCAACCCTGGGTGGGGGACTGCAACACAAGCCTTCCTCACTTTCTGAAACAAACAAACTACAAAAAGGAAAATGGAAAATGTAGAGTTGTATGTAGAAAGGTAAAAAAAATGTTAGCCACTGTAAGAGTAGGGAAATGAAATGAATGCAGATGGAGCTTTTTTTTTAATGCTGGTGGTTGGCTCTAGATGCTTGATGGCCCTTTTAGGAATTAGGAGAGAGAACTTAATGTGGCTGTGCAGAGAGGGACCTACTTTGGGGAGGGGTGTCTGAAAAATCATCCCATTTTGTTTGATCTGCTTGAAAGGTTCTTTAGATTAGAGAGAGGACTGTATTCTGTGTGATTTTGGTGCCATTAAGTACAAAAACAGCTACCCTAGAGTCTCCAATTGAGCACCCCTACAATTCTTTTTTTTTTAAATACATTTTTATTGGGTGAGTTAATACATAAGTCATTTCATACATAATCTATTATCCCCCATATCCTAGTTTCCCCCACCCACTCCTCCCCCTTTTTCTTTGTAGACTTCCAACAGTTTTCCAACCCCTTATCTAATTATATCTACTATATATTGTTATATTATTTAAAATAAAATGTTATTTCTTAATACCATTCTCTTATCTTAAACTCACAAATATATATTCCCTCCGTAAAGATCACTTTACCCCCCTTTAAAAATTCTCCAATATACATAATTTCCCTTTGACATCCCACTTCTTTTCCAAATACAATTTAAATTTCCCCCAGTTAATAAAGAATTCTTCAAACTCTTGTTCTCTCATTTTCTTTGTCAGCTTGTCCATCTCAGCCATATACAACAATTTTTGGATCCAATTTTCTATTGTCGGTATTTCTTGAGTCTTCCATAATTGTGCATATACCATCCTTGCTGCCGTCGTCATGTAAAACATTAGTGTTCTATCTTGGATCGCAAACTCTTCTAAACTGATGCTTAGCAACAACAACTCTGGGTTTTGTTCACTTTTTTCTGCAATATTTCTGACATAACCTCAACAATATTCCTCCAGAATTGTTTAGCCAGTTCACAAGTCCACCACATATGATAAAATGAACCGTCTTGATTTTGAGCACCCCTACAATTCATTGAAAAGAATGGCCATGAAAATCAGAAGAATGGAAAAAAATCTAACCAATTTCTTGTCCAGCCCAGCAGCACTCCACCAGAAAACTGCCCAATCACAATGTGGCAACTCTGGCCTCAGCCAACAGCCATTACAGCTGGGTGCCGTTGTTTGCTGCCCTGGAAGTAGAAGTTGCAGCCCCTCCTTCCCGGGCATAGGGGGATGTTAAAGAGGCATAGTTTGGCATGTTAGAGCGTGCTCTGCCCATTGTCCAGGGTCTGAGGCACAGCCCCCGGACTTGCTGGGAGGAAGCGATGGCAGGCAGCCAGGAGACAGCTGTCCAGCCACCCCGGCCAGCATCCAGGGCCAGAACCTGCCTCCACCAGGGGGAAGAGACAAAGCTCCCAAGCGTCAGAGGGCTAGAAGGGGCAGGGGGAGGCCAGCTAGCTCCACCCTCCAGTGGGAAGATAGGGGGCTAAGCAGAGCAGAGGGGGGGCAAAGACAGGGGGAATAAGGACCCAGCAGCTGCCCAAGCAGAGCCCTTACCAGACAAGGAGGAGAAGCAGCTCAGAGCCACGCCCCAGCCTATACACCAGCTAGAAGGCAATAACCTGGCTCAGGAGATGCCAGGAACCAAGCAACTCCAGGTGGAGCTGCCACAGGCGTTCTGTCGGAGAAACTGGGCAGCCAGCCAAGGGGTCACAGCTGGGCCTGCCTTCAGCAATCAGCTTAGCCAGAGAAGCTTGACAGCCAGCCAGAAAGACACAGCTGTTGCTGACCAACACAGCCAAATCAGCTACCCCAGCTGCAGCTACTTGAGGCAGCCCAGGACAATGCTGGAAGGCAAAGGAGGGGTGTGGCCTGACAGGTGGAGCTTGGAAGGAGGGCAGGGCAGGGAAAGAAAGCCCTCTAAAGGATGGCTCAGAAGAGCACTGGGGTGGTGGGTTGAGTAGGAGTGATGGAGTGGAGTTGGAGTGAAGTAGAGTGAGAGCGAAGGCAAGGAGAAGTGATGAGGGAGGAGAGGATGGAGATCAAAGGGGGTGAGTGGCACAGGTTGAGCAGGCCAGCAAGTGGATTGAGAGGGAGTCTGGGTGAGGTCTACCACCCCTCCATCCACAGAGCAGGGCTCTGCAGCATCCCTGGCACCCCTTTGACATCAGGATCAGACAGGCCAGCGCCCCACCCAGCGTCGGCCGCCGCGAGCCCTGACACCCATCAGTGTTTCATTCTGTGCCTCATGCTCGGCCCACCCTCCACAACCTGTAGTAGGGCAGACTTTGCCATTTCTGAGACCAGGTAGAATTTTTTTCCTCTTTTCACCAAATTGGCTATTGCGATGAGGTTTTTTTCCCACCTAGCTTGCTCTGCATACAGAGGTTGTGGTAATTGGACTAGTGGAGCCATAATAACTAGGTCACTGTCAAGTAAGAGTTGGGGAAATGAGACCGAGCTGGTGAGCACCCTTGGGATATCCCCATTGGTGGGGAACTGGGATCTGTCAGGAGCAGCTGTGACTTCAGGGCTGCCAGCTGTGAGGGCAGACTGCCCAATGGGACCTCCCAGACAAATTGTTCCTCAGGCTCCATGGCTTGGGGTGTTTGGACCTTTAAGGAGGGAACCATTCACCTGGCCTGCTGGGCCCAAGCCACGCCTCATGGGTGGCTCATGCCTGGGCTAGTGGGGCTCCCCCATACAGGATCAAGGAGGAGGTCCCATGGTGACCACTAGCTTGACTGTACTGCTAGTTAGCCCTCCTTTGCTGCATTAACTGTTTATATTGTTGCCTCAATAAAGTGGCCCTTAGCACCCAAACCTGTGTCTGCCTCTTACTTACAACTAGAGTAGCAATAAACATTTCACTAAACAGCCACAGATTTGAAAACACAACAGAAATGTTCAAAATGCACACCCCTAGTAAGCACTTATCTGAGAACATAATATTATCACTGGAAGTGTTACAATCTATCATTTCAAAATACAAAATGTTTAACAGTATTTAATCTGTCATTGCTAGCTTGCTAGAGATGGAATTTAAGGTAGGAAAATCAATGATTTGCCAAATTACCTACTAAACTTTGCAGCTTGACAGTGCAAACCTAAACAGTTACACCCTTCTAAGGATATTGCACTGTTTAGGCATGCACTGTAAAAGTTCTTCAGACCTTGCCATGTGCAACTGCTCCAGTGTGAGTTTTCCCTATAATATTCTGAACAGTAACTATGGAAAACTGAACACATACACATAAAGCTGCTTTAAATTGCATGATGCCATTGGTCTATCAAAGTCAGTATTCTCTACTCTGACTGGCATTAACTCTCCAGGGTTTCAGATAAGGGTATTTCACATTACCATGTACCTGATTTTTTTCTTAAATGGCTTGAACCTGGGACCTTCTGCACACATACAAGGTAGATGCTCTACCACTGAGACACAGCTCTTCCCCAATATTGGATCCATGTAGAAAGAGCCCTATTTTCATTAATTCATTCATTCAGTTTATACACTCCTTTTCTCTCCAATAAAGACCAAAATGTCTTACATTCGTTTTATCTTCATAACAACCCTTTGAGATAGGTTAGGTAGAGTGTATGTGACAGGCCCAAGGTCATCCAGTAAACCTCTCTGGCAGAATAAGGATCTGAAACGGGGTCTCCCAAATCCTAGTCAGACACTTTAACCAATACAATTCAGTGGTCCTATTTAATTTAATGTGATTGAGGATATCATGCAGTGGGTGGGTGGCTAAAGATTCTCACAAGCTTGGGTCTGACATAGCTGAAGGATTTTTGAATTTCTGTTGTAAGACGTTGTCCGAGGACGGGCAAGGCGCCCTCGGACTTTGGCCGTCCCCCCTCCCCCCGACGGAGACTCCGGCCCCACTCACCTCGAGTCAGGGGCCGGGGGACTGCGAGAGGCCGCGGCGGCGGCGACGAGCCCAGGCGCTCGAGAGGCCGCGGCGGCGGCGGAGAGCCCGGGTGCTCGAAAGGCCGCGGCGGCGGCAGAGAGGGAAGGAGGCAATAGGCTGGGGGAGCCAGAGGGGGGCGAGGCAACCCTGCAGACTCCCCACCAATGGGGCAAGGGGAAGTGGGTGAATTGGGCGTGGCCGCAGGTGGCCCAGGTGGTGGGCATGACGCTGGGAGTAGGGTCCTGGGAGCGGGGGTGGAGCTGAGGCGGGGGGAGGAAAAAAAGGGGATTTAAGGAGGCTCCGGAGGCAGGTCGAGGAGGAAGGAAGGAAGGAGAGTGGTGAATGCACGGAGTGAGAGAGAGGTGCACTTGACGCTGGTGAAGGAGGCCAGACTGCCCTGAACAGTACAGGGGCAGCTGGCCCGGGTGGAGCCACGTGCTGGCCAGTGCCACCGGTGCAGACAAGGGCCGCCCGAGGGTCTGAGGCCGCCCGGAAAGGAGCCTCCGACGCCCTGAGTACCCCCCCTTTGCCCCACCGAGGCCCCGGGATGGACCCGCGGGGACCAGCCCCCCCAGACCCGCCGCTGCCACCGCCAGGGGGCGCTCCGCGGCCTGACAGACGTGTTGTCCCTCATTTAGAACTTCTCAGTCCTTTCATTTAAAAGGCCAAATAAGGAAATTTCAGAAGAATTTCAGGACTCGGTTGAAAGGTTACAGAAGTTCAAAACTATTTTATAAAGCATCTTTATGATAAATGCACTCAAATATAACAACTAATTAAAATGTCTTAATGATGCAATGAAAAACACCAAAGTTGTGTGAGGTAATTATATAAAAACCACAGTATTATTATGATACTACTGAAAGTTATATAATGAAAAGAATATTGTTCTTTTGTTCATTTAATCCTTAATCAATGGGATATTGCTTTGAGGTGGAAAAAAACAATAACCACCATTATAATTTAGAAGCAGGTTGTCTGGATTCAAGCACAAATTGGAGAGCAACAATAAAAGAAACCTCATGGAAAAATCTAGAAATAAGCCTTTAAAAAAAATCCATAGAGTACGATCAAAAGCTTTTTGTGCAGTTGATTAAAAATCAAAAAAGTGGAACAAGAATAATGTGTGGGATTCAACCATCTATTCTGTTGTTATAAAAGGAAGGAGGCTACCTAAAAAGCTGTGCTGAGGATCTTGGGGCCTGCATGGACCCCCCTCCCAAAAAAGCCACATGAGATGGGGGAGTCAGGTGAGACTGAGCAGAAAAGCTGGTAGGATTGAACTGTATGAATGCAGGAGACTATAGCCATTTCAAGGCACTTATCTCTCAAATAGAAGATGGGGGCTGAGAGAAAATAATAACTTAGATCCAAGCTACAGGAGATGCCTAACACAGGTTGGACACTTGTCAGCTTCCCTCAAGTTTTGATGGGAAATGTAGGCATCCTGCTCTTGCAGCTTTAAGACCCTTAGGCCAAACCTACCTACTGTGTTGAAATACAAGAGTGTCAGTAATTCATCTCTCTCCTTGGCCCCCAAAGTGCCAATGTACTGTTTAAGTGTGACTGTCTCATACTAACATCTTCCCATCTCCTGCAAGTGTCCGTCAATACAGTGATACGATGGTAAGCACTAACATCATGGTATCATATCCTTCAATTTTCAGTTCCACATTACCAGAGAGGGACGGGGAGAGATACAGGATGGCAACATGCATGTCCTTCCCTGATTTAAGCCACTGCTTACACTGTCTTTAGCATTGCTCACTTCTCCATAGAAGATTTTTCTGGAGATTTAGTCATGCTTGTCGAGGGCAGATGTGATTTCATCTAAGACTTGTTTCTTCTAGATTCTATGTATTTAGGGCTAAAGCCATTTACAGTAGTATTTGTTTTGTTCTTTGATTGGATGCAGGATTCTTATCCAGTTATGAGTAGAGATGGGCACGATCTGCATTACGATCAGAAAAAACCCACGATAATGGTGATCGCGCAATCGGGACCCAGTGGATCATGCTCGGCCATGGCCACCGATCCAGCGGTCGGGAGGGAGCTGGATTGAGGCTGGATCGGAGCGATCATGCTCGGATAGGGAAGCCAGACAGTCAGGCGCCAGCAATCTATTCCCCTGGCAACGGACCCAGGGGAATGCCTTAGCTCTGTTTGCCCTCCTTCTGTCACCCTGGAAACCCGAATGGAAGCCCAGCTTGCCTTGATCAGCAGGGCTTCTTTCCAACCATGGAGCAGCAAAGCAGTCACCAGCTGGGAGAAGACAGCCAGGGGAGGGAGGGGGAAGGGGGTGTTCTGTAGCCATGGGCACTCCAATCTCATCCCTGCAAACCCTGATAGGCAGCTCTGATGGCCAAACACAGACAGCCAAACACAAACACAGATGCCGCCGGCATCAGCCACCATTCCTGTATTGCTGGGAACAGCAGGGCGCCCCTCCGCTTTTGCCTCCACGATCCACAATCCATGATCCACGATCCACGGATCTGGAACGGGAGATGATCGGTGTGGATTGTTAATTCGGGATCATCACCGGCACTGATCCATGATCAGCTTGATCAGTATTTTTGGGGGGATCATGCCCACCTCTAGTTATGAGAATCCTCAGACAGGGAACAATGTCATTAATTGTGACTATATATGAACACATGAAGCTGCCTTATGATGAATCAGACCATTGGTCGAACAAGGCCAGTATTCTGACTAGCAGAGGCTTCCCATGGTCTTAGAGGAATGTATTTCACACAGCCTACAACCTGATCCTTTTTTCAAATGGAGATGTGGTGGATAGAACCTGGGACCTTTTGTATGCAAAGCAAATACTCTACCATTGAGCTACAACCCCCTACCCTAGAGTTGCATGCCAAAATATCCTGCCTGCCACTTTCATTAAATTTATGAAAATAATTATAAGATTTCCGTCTCAGGAGCTATTGATCTATTACATTTCTGGAGCAATGCATTCTCTAATTCTTTTTTTTAATAAGTAAAATTAATTGGAAAAGATAAAATGGAAATATCATTAGATGAAACAATTTCAAAATTGAATTAAAACATAAAGGGCAAATTCTTCTCTACCACTGAAAGGGACAATTATAGATGGAGAGATATACCCACATACATACATGCAATAAATAACAGCCCTATTGTTGTGCTAAATGTGCATTAAAAACCTCCAAATGTCATCTTCCAGATTAGTCTCTATATATCAAAATTTACCAGTTATCTGAAACCCAAATGCAACAACAGTGATGTATACACATCCCATAATCTTTTTTTTCTCCCTTGGCTTCAAAATCCGTTCTTTCTGTCTGAAATGATTCAGGGTAGGATCCAAAAGTGCTCTCCCACAACAACTAACAACACTAGTTGAAATGTGAATGATTTTTTCCCCATTTCTTTTCATATTTCTTTTCATATTTCATATTTCTCTCTCTGTTCCCCACATTGTGAGGATCTTGCATCCCCCCCCCCCCAAGAATTTCAGGGATTCCGTGGGCTGCAGCAGAAGGAGAAAATGGGCAAGTTTTACTCTGTTTATAGTACTCACAATTCAGCTCTAGGATTTGAGTCCTGTGGTACCTTAGAGACGATTTTCAAGGTGTAAGCTTTGGAGGGCCAGAGCTTCCTTTTTCAGATGCCAAAAGTCAGAGGGAGTTCTGACGCTTGAAAGCTTACACACCCTGAAAATCTTGTTGATTCTAAGCTGCCACTGGACTCAAATCCTACTGCAGAACAACATGGCTCCCCACCTAAAACTGGATTCAACACATTATTAATAGCAATTGGCCTTAGGATTTAAATGGAGACAGAATTTCTTGAAACCCAAAGAATTAAAGTAGGTGTAACAAGAGTACTTTATTCTGTCATTTATTTTGCACTTATGTACCATACTTATATTTATACTTCAGTTGGATCCAGACAGTTTTTCAGTATTGAGGGTTTCCCTGTGACTACCAAACCAAGCTATGCTGGGAATCTTGGGATCTCAACAACAACAACAACAACAACAACAACAACAACAACAACAACAACAACAACAACATTCAATTTATATACCACTCTTCAGGACAACTTAATGCTCACCCAGAGCAGTTTACAAAGTGTGTTATTTTTATCCTCACAACAATCACCCTGTGAGGTGGGTGGGGCTGAGAGAACTCCAAGAAGCTGTGACTAACCCAAGGTCACCCAGCTGGCTTCAAGTGGAGGAATGGGGAATCAAACCCAGTTCTCCAGATTAGAGTCCCACGACTCTTAACCACTACACTAAACTGAACAAAAGTTATGTGGAAAAGGGGCTGTGAGAAGGAGGGGAATTGAGCAGGATCAAAGGGGGTGGGAATCTGGCAGGATCCACCCCTCCATTCTTTGGAATTTTGTCAACCAAGCATTTTATAGGACAGCTTCAGTAGTAGAACCACTGTATGTACCTTCAAGACCATTACCTTGGAGGTCCACATTCACACTAACAGAGCACACAAACAGAACAAAATTCAACCACAGAAATAAAGTATAAAATCATGGATCTTGGAAGAATATTGTTTTTTATTAGCTGGGAAGCATAGAGATCCCATTGAATTTGGCTTAAAATGAAAGCTGATATCTGAGACATTTCAACAGAAGCTACAAGAAGTTTAATAAAGATAGCAACATACCTGGGGAGGGCGATAGTTTACAAGTCTTCAGGTTCCACTGCTTTCCAAGTACAGGAATATTTGTGGACAAAACTTCTGAGACATTTCAAGGGAAATGTAAAAGGTTTTGATAAAACTATCAACATTTTTAAAGAATGGGGAGTTTGCATGTGCATGTAGAAACTCAGACTGACTTTGGAATCACAAGCTGCAGGGGCCAAAGGGACAGACTATACTATGCTTCAAACAGAGTCTGCATTTTTTTTTTAAAAAAAAGTAATTTTGTTTCTAAAATTTCATTTGGTTTTGTTTCATTTGATTTCAATGAGAAGTGTATTTACAACCGCAATGTATTTGTTTTTCATCCAGTTTAAGTGAAATCTTCAGGGAATGCACTGCTCATCCCTGCCTAGCGTCAGGAAGATAACAGAAAAGTTCCAGTTTTAAAAGCTATTTAAGGCCAAATATATCCCAGAAATAAAGTACCTATTTTATTACGAAGTCTGATGTATTGCTTCCTGTTTACCCTGATGGCTGATTGAGTGCTTCCTATTTATGTAATATTCCACCTGGAGATACAAACATCATATATTTTATGGTTATTTGATAAGTAGCTTTCTAGATGCCAGTGTCATAACATCTTGTTTTTTTTTTAACTGCATATAAAACTGGAATCCTTTCTCCATCTTCTCTGAAACAGGGCAGGTTTGATCATTCAAGTTTTCTACTCACACAAAATGTCATTCAAACCACGTAAGAAACAAAGAAGCTACAGCCGGGAATGTTTTAGATATGTATCCCTGTTGGTCTGCGGTAGGACAACAGGATTTGAGTCCAGTGGCACGTTAGAGATGAATATGTTTTACAGGGTATAAGCTTTCAAGAATCAACACTCCCTTCTTCAGATACCAAGGTATCTGAAAAAAAGAGTTCTGACTCTTGAAAGTTTGTACCCTGTAAATCTTGTTGCTATCTAAGGTACCACTGGGCTCAAATCCTGCTGTCATTGAATCCAATGTAAACAAACAAGAAAATAAACAAAACGGGATGAGATTATTTAGGTAAAAACAAAAGAAAGCAAACATTGCTTATGTTGGGGTTCATTTTCCCATTAATTTTGAAATGACTGGACTTTCCCACTAGGGACATAGAAATAATTCCATTGCCCAGCTAATTAGAATAGTATATATCTTTGATCATCACTTTTAAGAAGAATGACTAAATGAGATTAGCTATACAAAGTAACGAAAAGAATAAAACAGGATTACTACTCCTGCAACCAGCCATGAGTTAAGGATTTCTTAGAACTAAGAGGGCTAGGAAAGATTTGCAATGAATGTGAACAACATGAATGAGTATCATAAAATGTGTATCTATAATGCAATCCCCTGCAGAAATTGTAAACCTGACACTCTGAACACTCAGTTTCTGATGTCTCTGAATTCAAATTCTCCATCTGTAATGAGGAATAACAGTAATCTTCTTTCTGATGAGGAAAAGCTGTAACATACATTGCAGGCTGCCAGCTGATTCAAATATCATTCTGAAATCTTTGATAAGCACAACCCATTGAAAATGGAGCTCTGTATGAGAAGGAAAGCTGCTGAATCTCTCTTAAACCCAAACTTTGCTATTCTGTTCTCAGGCTGTAAATTGGCAGGGGAGATTTCATTAACTTGGGGGGAGAGGTCATGAACAAGTTTGTGACCTTACCAGGAACAGCTATCATAAGTAGAGGTAAGCACAGACTGGGAAAACTCCACAGACCACTGGCCCGTGGTCCGTCAATTTTCACGGACCATGGACCACGAACTTTTCACGGACCAGCTAGTTCATGGATCAGTTCATTGGTGCATGGTCTGTCACTTCCACGGGCCCTGGCACTGCCCCCTTCACACTCAGAGAACCCAATCTCACAAAGAATCTTCAGCAGTATCTCCTCTAGCCACCCTCCAAGATTTGTTGATTGTGTTTCGGACATCTGAGTTACAAACCCCCAAAGCAGCTGCCCCCAGGAAATTTCCAGTAGATACTAGGAGTCTCAAATGCCCATTGACTTGCACTGGCTTGCAGCACCAAAAAATTGCAATGTAGCAAAGTCAACAGAAAAGGATGAGGGAAGAGCCCCCTCACTCACCACAAATACACTTTCCTAGCCATTGCTTAGGGAATGAATTCTTGCTCCTTGCTTGCATAGAGAAGAATGGGAATGATCAGCAGGCAGAGCTGCCTATCAAGGTTTTAAGGTCTGCAGAAGGTCTGCAGATGTCCCCTCCATTGCCTAGAGGATTGATAGTTTGGCACCAGGATGTCTGGACTCATGGACCACAGACCGAAGGACCAGCCCAAATGGACCAAAGTTCGTGAAAAACGTGAGTCCCACGAACCATGTGTTCACAAATGACGAAGTGGGCTGGCCTGTATTAAATTTAAGTCCATTTTCCGGTCCATGCCCACCTCTAATCACAAGCCCTTCTACTTGGTGTCATTCCTCCCTTGTTACTCACAAGCAAACATGTTTATCATATTTTATCATATACTTCCCTAGGTTAGATTTTATGATAATCCTGCTTAGTCCATTTATCAACAGCTGGGTGTGGTATTCGCTCACTCTGAGTGAATTGGTTGCACTTTTCATTTAAGCAAAATGCACACAGATATGTATATATACACAAGGTAGCCAACTCTGGGTTTGGAAATTCCTGGAGATTCTTGGAGTCAGTTTCATCTAGTGGTTAAGAGCAGCAGGACTGTAATCTGGAGAACCAATTTTGATTCCACACTCCTCCACTTGAAGCAGCTGGGTGACCTTGGGCCAGTCACAGTTCTCCCAGAGCTATCTCAGCCCCACCCACCACACATGGTGATTGTCGTGGGGACAATAATAACACATGGTTGTTGTGGGTTTTCCGGGCTGTATTGCCGTGGTCTTGGCATTGTAGTTCCTGACGTTTCGCCAGCAGCTGTGGCTGGCATCTTCAGAGGTGTAGCACCAAAAGAGGTGCTACACCTCTGAAGATGCCAGCCACAGCTGCTGGCGAAACGTCAGGAACTACAATGCCAAGACCATGGCAATACAGCCCGGAAAACCCACAACAACCATCGTTCTCCGGCCGTGAAAGCCTTCGACAATACAATAATAACACACTTTGTAAACTACTCTTAGTAGGCATTGTTATGGCAGTATATAAATCAAATGTTGTTGTTGTTGTTGTTAGCAGCAGTATTATTATTGGTGGTAGAATCTGGGGCAGCCACGTTTGGGGAAGGGAGAAACTCTCCCAAGCTGCTATTTTCTCCAGGGCAACTGATCTCTGTAGTGTGGAGATCAGTTGTAATTCCAGAAGAACTCCAGACCCCACTTGCAGGTTGCCAATCCTATTTACACCACACATTGTAATAAACCCAAATGATATAAGGAGAAAAAACATTATCACTATATTACAAAATAGATCAATACAGCCATCATACACATAGCAAGCCTTCCAAACTTACATTTGTTTTAACCTCAGTCCAAAATGACTTCCAATTGATTGATTACTCTTTGGATCAGATCATGTTTTAAACACCTCTCTTTGTAACACACACACTTTTTGTTTGTTTGTTTCCAATATAAATGTATCAGCCTAATGGATGTATACTTCATGCATCTGACAAAATCAGTTCTCATTCCTGAAATTATGCTGGAGCAAATGCCGAAAATGGTATTGTTCTCCTGTTGCATAAAATCAAAGTCTGTGCACCTGGCTGTGTTAGGGGTACAATTTACTAAGCACTCCGCTGAGCAATACATCTGCCATGTTCCATGCATCCATTCAACTTCTGTTGCACCCAATCATTTTTTTTCAACCTCCCCAATGCCATCTCACAGTATCTGTTAGGAAAGAATTGTGAAGTACACAATGAATGTGGAGTGTCTTTCAATGGAGATGTGTTTGTGGATGTGTATCACACAGGATGCATCTGAAATATACAGTGAAACATATGACATGCATGATTGAACATCTTACCTGAAGGTTGTTGTGGGTTTTCCGGGCTGTATTGCCATGGTCTTGGCATTGTAGTTTCTGACGTTTCGCCAGCAGCTACACCTCTGAAGATGCCAGCCACAGCTGCTGGCGAAACGTCAGGAACTACAATGCCAAGACCACGGCAATACAGCCCGGAAAACCCACAACAACCATCGTTCTCTGGCCATGAAAGCCTTCGACAATACATCTTACCTGAAGTTCTGTAGAAACAGTTGCGGGGAGTGGAGCTGAATAATAGGCACATAGAGCTCATCTGTGGAAGACGCATGGCATGGAATCGAGGGAATCCACCCATCTCTAATCAGATATTTTTTTTTTCTTTTGTCATTTCAACTCTTGTTGACTTCACTGTTCATGACCCATATGACTCAGTGGGTTAGATATTATGCTTTAAGCAGGAAAGTTCCATGGCTTTACATTTGCTCAGTGCACCAGACTGAGGGCCAAGCTACACATGACGAATGACACTTGAACGGCAAGTGGATTGAGTGGAGGGCAAGTGAACAGGGAGAAATACACTTGCTGTTCAAGTGTCATTCATCATGTGTAGCTTGGCCCTGAGAGTGAGCTGGGTTCTGTTCCTTCCAAAAGACATGGGCAGGAAATAGAAATGCTCAAAACTCTAACATCATTCAAATTAAGGGGGTGCATGCTCCGCAGCTGGAGACCCCTGAAAGAGAGGTATGTAACCTTCTCTGAGCACAATATAAGTATTTTACCTGTCAATAGTTTAACTAGAGCTATGGCAAATCAGTAAGAATGCTGGTTGTCTTTTTTACTTATTTATTTACACTATTTATATCCTGCCTTTCTGCCCCATCAGGGCCACAATGATAATCCTTCTGACAAGAATTTCTACTATACAGAGTTATATAAAGGAACCAGACACAGTTACAGAGAAGAAGGACTAGAAGTGAAGCTGCCATTTTGAGCAGTAGCCACACAGTTACCTTCACATCTATCTGGGACTTTTCTGCAAACCCTTTCCTACATTTTCTGCTCCAGCTAATAGAACAATGAATGTATGTTAACGTCTTTGCTGGTTATACTGTATGAATGATTCATCAGTGTCCCCTGAGAGAGTAAAATGGATTCACAGGCTATAGGAAACATGTGGTTTCCTCAGGACCTCCTCTTTGATGGGATAACTAGTTGAGACTTATGCACGCCTTTTACTTCCCAGCATGTTCTTTTATGCTGTCATATTATTCGCTTCCTGCATTTGAACAAAGAACATCATAAATTTCAGGAGAGTTAAACAATGTTTACCCCTTTGTTATTTTTCTGTGCAATGAGGCAAAGGATTGCATATTGATATTTAAAATTATGTTATTGTGAGTTGGGGTTGGTGGATGGCTTTGCCTTGCAGCAGAGAGGTTATCTTGAAAGACTTTTAATTCTTTAAGCCTATTCTATAAGCCTATAAGCCTATTTTATAAGCCTATGATCAACCAATCTACACTGCGGCATTCCTCATTCCATTATGCATAAGAACTGTTTTGATGGATCATACTAAGGTCCATCTAGTCCAGCATTCTGTTGGAATTGGATTTGAAGCCCTGGCATACATTTCTGCTCATTTGTAAAATTCTGGGTTACCTTAGGTAAGTAATGCTCTAATGTAATTCACAAGATTGTTACAGGGATAAAACAGAGAGACAGTCTTTCTGTTTGAAGGAAAGTCAAGATAAATATATATATATAAAGTCACAAGGAGAGCATTTATTTAATGGCTCCCTGCTCCAGATATGGGGCCACTAAGTGACCTGTTGGGGGATACTTAGTGAGCCCCCCCCCCAGCTCTGCTCAAGGCCAGGTCATAGGCCTTTGCTACAACCTTCTGTCCCACCTTCACCTCAGCTGGAAGGGGAGGAGGGCCATTCACGGCAGACTTGCTCTGACACACTGTTGTATTTCTAAAATTTGCCATTTGATGATTGGCTTCACCCACTGAGCTGCTATTTTGTGTCTAGATTTTACGGTCCTACTATATACCATGTTGGTCAGGCCCAACCTGGAGTACTGTCTGCACTTCTGGAGGCCTCGTTTCAAAAAGGATGTGGACAAACTGGACCGGGTGCAGAGGAGAGCAACCTGGATGATCAGGGGCCTGGAGACCGAGCCCTATGAGGAAAGACTGAGGGACTTGGGAACGCTCAGTTTGGAGAAGAGGAGACTGAAGGGAGAAATGATGGCTCTCTTTAAGTATTTAAAAGGCTATCTCTTAGGAGAGGGGAGCTGTTCCTCTTGGTAACAGAAGATAGGACTCAAAATAATGGGATTAAATTACAGGAGGGAAGGAACTACCTGGATGTTAGGCAAACTTCTTTACCTTAAGAGTAATTCAGTAATGGAATTAGCTGCTTGGGGATGTGGTGGGTTCCCCCTCATTGGCAGTCTTCAAGGAGTGACTGGACAAATCCTTGGCAGGGATTCTTTAGGATGTTCCTGCATTGGGAGAGGGAGGTGGGTTGGACTAGATGGTCTGTAAGACCCCTTCCAACTCTGTGATTCTATGACTGGCAGCTCTGAAGGCTCTTAAAAATTAAGCGGCTCTCAGAAATATAAACCCTTCCCTCTTTTTTTCTAGGCCTCACATGTAGATCACTGGCTCAGCCGTTTGGTCTCTCTGTTGCCCCACATGAACTGAACAAGAAACAAAACAAAACAAAACAAAAACAGTAAAGAGTCCAGTAGCACCTTTAAGACTAAGCAACTTTACTGTAGCATAAGGTTTCGAGAACCACAGTGCACCTGACAAAGAGAACTGTGGTTCTCGAAAGCTTATGCTACAGTAAAATTGGTTAGTCTTAAAGGTGCTACTGGACTTTTTACTGTTTTGCATATACAGACGAACACAGCTAACTCCTCTGGATCTATGACCAAAAAAAACCCAGTGGTGCGGGGGAAAACATAATTTTATTCCAATATTCTGCACCGCTGGGTTTTTTTTTTTGTTTTCTTCTTGCTCCATACTTGGTGCTGCCCTCTTCTCTGCCACATGAACTGAGACAATCACCTAAAACATGCCAGATGACTCCTTTTATTTGCACATTGAAGAGGAAGATCACTAGCTGGGTGCCAGCCATCTTTCAGGGAATTTTGTCCACCACTATGAATCTGCTCACTTGACCAGATTCCAAGGGCTTTCAGACTTCTCCGGAAGGAAACTCCAGATTTACATGAATAAGCAACTCTTTTCTTGCAGTATCCTCCCACGTATGCCAGCTAAAGCCAAATCGCTGATTGCAATGAGTAAACTGTCTTTCAGCAATTCCGTGGTCACCGAAGCAAATGCCTTCTGAATACCAAAATAACATATTCCCTGATATGCAAGCACAGTTTCTTATATGACAGTAACTGTTCTATATATAAATCTAAAGGGGTTTCCCCCCCACACACAATTATAAAATTCTTACGCTTGTGATGGTAAGTACTTGGGTTAATTATAAGTTGTAATGACTGGAAAAACAGAATCCCTATTGAACTATATAATTTTTCTCAGCTTCAGTTCTTTTTTTGCAGAACCTGATAATGATCAAGAATGTTCAAGGGATGACAAAAATTTCTCATTGACACTCTTCAGCAGACAAAGTTACTTTGTATGAATGTTTGGATTGCATTAAGCAACTCAAACAGCTGCTGAACAGGTTTGCAACTACCTGTTCCTCGGAAGTGAAACCACAGATGATGGCTGGATCATCTGGGAACTGAGTTCTTATCTACCCCACTCCATCATCAAAATAGCTGAGTGAATGCAAAAGGGAGATCTTTCCACCCCTCCAAGCTGGGCTGGACTGAGCAAAGCTTTTGATCTCTGCATTGCAAAAGGAAGAGAAAGATTTATTTCCCACCTCCTCGGAACTGGGTGGGGATGTATGCAATGCTTATAATCTCTATTTTGCAATGATTTTACTCTCTGCATTGCAAAAGGGAGAGGAGAGGAGAGGAGAAAGGGCTTGTTTTTCTGTTTTTCTCTGCACTTCAAGCTGACAACTTTTATCTTTTATTTACCCCTATCTTCTGTTCTATGTTATTATTTATTTACTTCATTTATACCCTAACTTTCTCCACTATGTGGACCCAAAGCAGTTTATGTCATTTTCCTTTCCTCCATTTCATTCTCACAGCAACCCTATAGGTTAGGCTGAGAACATGTAAGTGGCCTAAAGTCACTCGAGTTTCCATGGCAGAGTGGGGATTTGAACTTGGGTCTCCCAGATCCTACTCTGGAACTCTGACCACTATATCATGCTGGCTTTTGTGGGGGGAGGAAGGTTGCTGTTGAATAGTAGCAAGCAGCCAGGCTGGACTGCTTCTTTCAAGTCACATGTAGCAAGTTGCTACCAAGTCTGGTCTTGGTAAGGCCTCCTTTGAAGGCCAAAAGAGCCCTGTAAAGGGCCCTGCTCCTTTCCTTTGCTTTCTACTGAAAGAAACCAAAGTTTAAAGACTGGCAGTACTGTTGTGGCCACTTAATATTCAATGACCACTGAGAAGGTATTTGTTCTTTAAAGCAACAGGTATTGCTTTTATTATTGGGGGGGAGGTTAACCTCCAATCTTTCTTTTGGTTTTTTTCTGATAGTTTTGAAGACCTTAGGCTTCTCTCAGGTTTGTAGAAAGATCTGTCTTGTCTGTTCATGGCTCCACTCTCCAGATTTAAGTATCCACAGCTTTGGTTATGTCAAGAATTTGATATAGAATTTGCAGGGAGCATCTCATTTTCCCCTCCCCCACTATACTCTCTTTCCCTTCCCCATTCCCACAGCCTCTTCCCCCTTTTTCTGCCCCTTTCTCTCCTTCCCACCAGATTCGTATGTCCCCCAGTCTTCACCTTTCCCCCTTCCCTCCTCAGCAGCCTCTCCTCTATGGCCCATTTCTATGGTACCAGCTGAGCCAGGCCCAATTGAATAGTGAGGAACCCGCAACAACTTGCGTGGGGTACTTCACTTTTCCCTGTATCCCTTTCCCCACACTATTTCTTGTTTCTCTCCTCCTGGAAGCCTCCAAATTCTAACCTTTCTCTATGCCCTTGTCTCCTTCAAACCCACAAAACAACTTACCTTTTACCTGCCCCCCTTCCATTTTCACCTATATTTCTTAAGTTACTTAATTTATATATTGCCTTTCTTCACAATGGGGACCCGAAGCAGCTTACATCATTCTCCTTGCCTCCATATTATCCTCACAACAACCCTGATTGGTAAGTTAGACTGAGTGTGCTACTGGATCAAAGTTACTCAGTGAGCCTCCACAGTAGAGTGATGATTCGAACCTGGCTCTCCCACATCCTACTCTGAAACTCTAACCAGATTCTCTTCAAAATTGAACATTTGGGAGGATCTTGGAATATAAACATTGTCTGAAAGTGTCAAGAGGGTCTGATACAGAAGCTTGATTTGACACACTTTCTCAGTTCAGATGTTAAAGTAAGCTGATGTGCCAGCAATCTCCCTCCTTCCTTGAATTTTGCTTTCTTGTTTTTTAAAGAACTGTGAAGAAATCTTTCAGGCAGGACTTCCAATCAGGCTGAAAGGACTGGATGCCAGGGGGTCTTGATTTCCTCTTTGAGGTCTCTTTGGGGTGAGGTACACAGAGATTCCTCCCCTAACCGCACCCCTTATGTTTATCAAAACAAAGAAACTCTAACTACTACACTACACTTCAATAGCTTTTGGAGGGAGGTAATTGGCTGAAAGGAGGTAACTGCCACAGCAAGCAAATTTGGGCTGCTTTTCAAGAGATAAAATGTAATATGTATCATGGACCTAAGAGGCTACATTGTTTGGAACTCCCGCCCATAGTGCAAACTTCTCAGATGCCTACAGCTCTTCAACATTTTCTTCTGTTATTTTATTTTGACCTTAAGGCTCACTTGAGGGTGTATCACACACTACTGGTGTTCTTTAAGCCACCACGTCTCATGTGCACTGTAATAGAGAGACATAAACCAACCATCCCTGGTTGTGAAGAGCCAACTATAGCCTCCAATGCTTATTCCTTTTTTTTTATTTACATCATTTATAGTCTGCCTTTTTCACTGAGACTCAAGGCAGATTATACAGCATGGGTCAGTACAATCAGTACCAAAGATGTTTAAGTAATTGTCTAATTTTGCAACATTTAAAGAAAAAGTGAAAGAGAATATGTAAAGATTTAACAATGCTGGAACAGAGCATAAACAAATTCCATGACTGACATATTAAACAACTTAGGAACTACCCAGTAGGATCATACTTATAGCAATAGTAATGAAGTCTATGGCCCCTTGCTGTTTACAGCAATAGTAGTGAAGTCTGTGGTCCCTCTTTATCCCTTTACTGATGGCTTCCCTATCCCTTTACTGATGGATCTCTTGAGATCACTTCCTTATAGTACAACCCTCCCATCCGAGCAAAAAACCCTCTTCAACAATTCAGTTTTGCATCATTTATGGAAGGCCAGGAAAGTGGGAGCTTTCCTAACCTCCTCAAGTAGGCCATTCCATAAGGTGGAGGGCACTGTAGAGAGTGCACATGTATGGGCAGCTGTTGATTTTGCCCATGTGCAGGGTGGCGGCACCTACAGAAGCCCCTGTTCAGATGAGCAAAGCTGCCATGGTGGAGTATAGGAAGAGAGGCGGTTCGGTAGATATGATGGACCAAGGCCATGAAGAGCATTGTCGGTGATAGCCAATACCTTGAGTTGTGCTCGGAAACTGCATCCACCTCTGCCCATAAAATATTTATCCACATTAATATGTGGAGGTGCATGCCCTTATTTACTATCCTGTTTATAAATGGCAACAAAGGTTATTTGTAACCAGAAGCAGAGAATACGTAATCATCTAATTGCAAGCTTGCCGTACTTGGTGTTGCTTGACATTTTTCATGCAGTTGGAAGATTGTATCTGTCTGCAAAAAAATCAATGCACAGAATTAAAAAGATGCCCATGGTTCGTGAAAGTGGTGGCAGTCATGAAAAAAAATCCTTCTTTCTTAGAAAACACATTCCATTCTGTTCTTTCAGGCTGAAAAGTTTATTTTGAGAGATATTTTTAAGACACACATTCTGTCTGTTGGAATCTGGTTAGTATAAACAAAATACCTGAAATAATAACACAGACTGTGTGTTTGTAAGGGTAGTCATTAATGTAGTCAATGAAATTTTACCCGTGGTCAGGAGGATTCCTAGGTATGGCCGAGAGCTTGGTTGTGTCCAGTTGTGCTTACAATTTCCCTCCCTCCTCACTGGAGAGCAAGTCCACATGCCACAAAATTAATTTTGGAAAGCTTCTCATTTTCAAAAGTGGTTTGCAGTTAGTGGACTGTGGGCTGCTGTTCAAGATGAAAGTCTAAGGTTCTTGCGGGAAAGCAGAAATTGTGAACATAGTTCTTTGGATCCTGGTCATTGTTATTTAATTATCCCTTGGTTAATTTCACTTTGTAGAGAAGTCTTTTTTTTAAAAAAAAAGATGTTGATATACACAGATACCATTTACTTTGGCCCTCCTAGAGAAAAACAACAAAAGGAAAGTGGTCTCTAATACAGCAAGTATACATGGAGGACCCCGTTCAAAGACACAGTCCTAAGAGACCACTGTATAAAGTGACAATTTATTGATAATAATTGGGACATGGTCTGATTGTGAATACTGATATTAGGCATTGGTTAAATAATTGCCAGAGAGATTGAAATATTATTAAGAGCTATAATATTTATTTAGTTTTTTTTGCACTTTGCACTTGTACTGATATATTAAATTTATACTTTATACAGTGGTCTCTTAGGACGGTGTCTTTGAACGGGGTCCTCCATGTATACCTCCTAGTGAAAAGACTCTCTGAATGAATTAATATTCTCTGTGTTATATTACATATGGATTTATATGATATATAACACATATAATTTAAAATGCATGTACAGATGTGTGATATGTAGTAAAGGCAACAGCAGATATACGACAAAATCAAAACTCATACTGCCTGTCTAAAATAGAACACTTCTGGATCAGTCCATGGCCCATTTAGTTCAGCCTCCTGCTTCACAATGGAGTGGACTGGTTGCCTTGGAAGATTATCAAATGGGGCCTTTCCTCGATGTTACCTTCTAGCACTGGTATTTAGAGATTTGCTGCCTCTATATATGGGGGGGGGTCCCTTTAGTCACGAGTAGCCACTGATGGATGTCCCCTCCATGCATCTGTCCAACCCCATTTTGAATAGCTGCCTTGCCTCCGAAGCTGATCATGTTCAGATTTTAGTGAATTTCCACGGGATATTTCAGAACCATTCTGTAGATGAGATCTGGATGAAATGTGGCTCTGCCTTCTCTACCATATAAGCCAGGGATCAACTGAGCTTTGTCCTTCATTTGAGCAAAATACGTGCAATTCACGGAGCTATCCCAGGTTCAATGGCTCTTGCAAATGGTGTGGTACTTGCTACATTGCTTTTTTTGCTACCCAAAGATGCCTCTGTCTTGCCATGTCTAAGTCAGCTGCTGCTTCTGGAATTACAGGACTCCCCCCCCCCCCACTACCTACAATACCATTTTACAAATGCTGTTGAGAGCGATAGAGAGAGGCAGAAAAGAACACATAAGTCCAGCACTATGCAGCATTTTTGTACTTGATTTTCCAGTCCTCTCTCAAGTTAGATTATTAAGAACATCAAAGGCTCACCCATGAAAATGGGTCTGAAGGTTCTATTCCCCTAGCTTTTTTTTAATCTTTGCCCATCATCTTTTCAAGTTGATAACATAATATAGCATGCTGAAAATTATACAGTTATCTATTAAAGAGCAGCAAGTCAAAAAATAAATGAGATGTGTTACGTTCTGTTTGCAGTGGGTGATGTTCATTTTAAATTATTTTAATGGAAACTTTACATGTATTGGAAGCATGAACCTCAGCATACTGATAGCTAATACCATGAGTAATTAAAGAAGTTGACTGATTCCCTTTTATTTTCTTGAAGGTCTTCTCAATCATTGTTGGAAATGATGGCTCTAAGTGAATAATTATGGATATAAGGTGTTCGCTGGCACATGCTCAAAAATGACTGCAGGACTATTTCAGAAGTATAATGGCCTTGCCCTGTTCTGCATAGCCCAGGCAAGCCCAGTCTCATCAGATCTCGATAGCTAAGAAGGGTGGGCATGATACCTGTCTAATGGATGGAGAATAGAATCCCAAATATTTCCAGTTACTAAGGCCATTATTGTGGTGGTGGAGAGTGCTCTCAAGTAATAGCTGACTTATGGCGACCCCTGATGGAATTTTCATGGCAAGAGACTAACAGAGGTGATTTGCCATTGCCTAGTTCTGCAACCCTGACCTTCTTTGGAGGTCTCCCATCCAATTACTAATCAAGGCCAGCCCTGCTTAGCTTGTGAGATCTGACGAGATCCAGCTTGCCTGGGCTA
Organism: Eublepharis macularius; assembly: GCF_028583425.1. Classification (NCBI taxonomy): domain Eukaryota; kingdom Metazoa; phylum Chordata; class Lepidosauria; order Squamata; family Eublepharidae; genus Eublepharis; species Eublepharis macularius. The sequence continues at coordinate 118,205,753 of NC_072796.1, read as the reverse complement.
TCCAGGTCAGGGTCTCTTTTTATCATACATAACCTGAACAGTCAATTCCCACCATTCAAGGAGAGAACAAATGAACACTTTAAAAAAGAAAAAAAAAATTAGAGTCAGCAGCCAGAATTTTTTTCCATGTTCCAATGAATGAGGTTATCAACTTTCCCTGCATACGAAAAAGAATCTAATAGTGAAGTGAGGTTAAGGCTCAGCTACACTGCTACCAAACTTCAGCAACACCCTTTTAGATCCCTAGGAGTTCAGTCTTATGTGTCGTTGCTCCACTCTACTCTCTTTGAAATCAAGGGGTTTAGACTGGAGTAAGTTTGCATAGGATTGAACTGTAAATCATAAAGCCCACCATGGCACAGATCTGATTTCTAACTGTGGCTTTTTACTGTCCCCGAACACTTATAGTACAACAGACATTTAGATTTGGTGTCCTCTCCCCGCCAAGATTCTGGTGACATAGATTTAGGCCATGACATGCAAAGGCATTGACAACCCTGTCCCTTGGGGGCAGACACCACACCATGTACCTCAAAAGCAAACCTGAGTATTGATCATATTCTTTAAAACAGGATGTGCAGTTCTGCAACCTTTTAACACTAGGCATCCAGTCCCTTTTCCATCTGCTCTGAATTTTATTCACGTCTGTTCCAAAAATCTGTTCTAATTCAAATTCAGAGTGAATCTTTTCAGCAGAGTCTGGACTTCCATATCTTTATTCTCCGACTAAACTTGGGAAATAAAAAATGCTCAAGGGTAGATTGTGCCGTGATAACATTAGTCTGCTTTAAAATTGATTTAAAAGTGCAGTGTTACAAACCTGATATTTAGCAACTTTCTTCATCCCATCAGCAGTGTTGACTTCTTTACCCCCAAAGACTCAAGCCCCCATTGTACTAAATTACTAAGACCATACTACACTAGGCTGCCCAGGTACTCAATATAGCTATAACCGAAGACCTCCCAGCAAACCTTACCTTTTCTCGCTGCAACTAAAAAGCCAGAAAGAAGAAATGGGGCGGGAATTGGGGCACACATCAGCATCACACATTTTAAACAGCCATTCCCTACAACTGCTATGCATGGGTGCTCCAAGCTGGGTCCAAGGAGCCCAATCCCAACTCTTTAAAACCCACTTATCTCATTTGGCCCAAAGAGCCAGGGAAGGGAGACAATTATTAAAGCAGTTTAGCACTGCCACCCTACGCAGAGTTCCACCGTTCTACATCCATTGAAATCAGTGGGTTTGGAAGGGTATAAATATTTTTTGGGATGGCATTGTAAAGCTCTAGGGGAGAAATATGCCCTTCTTCCCAGCATTTGCCACTCTTCCCATATTTCAAACAAGAGTCTAGCTTCAAGAGTTTTATATCTTAAAAAAAAAGTCTTCAGGCACTTAGCTTTTATTGTAAAAATGCAAAGCAATATGCTCTACCTATTTTGTAGTATGTACTATGGGAATGAAATAAAATGGAATTTACTTTGGAAATACATTAAACAAGGCATAAAAGCCCAAGCTCTCATTACAAAGCTTTGTCCTTTGCAAGATGAGACCTTATGATGAATTCATAGTGGTGCTATTAATCTATATGGAAGAATTCCCATGACCAAAATTGAATGAATCTTCTCTTATTAAAACCCAACAGTAATGCCCAAACAACTATCCAATACCTAGTAAAAGAGTCAAACTAAGGTCATTTGTACAATAAAAAAAGAAAATTAAACAATCATATTATGCGAAAAGTTACCTAGGGCAATAAAAGCAGCTTTATTCAAAATATTGTATAGAAGTCACCAGCCAATTTCTCTTTGGTTCGTTCAGGAAGAGTTTCTGGCTAGAATCAGCAAAAAATGCTAAGGCACTTCCAGTTCCCCTTTTTCTATTGATCCCCCTCCCCATCTGAAAATAGGTTCAGGTAATATCAGTGTCCCAAACTGTGCATATTCTTTTTCTTTCTTTCTTTCTTTCTTTCTTTCTTTCTTTCTTTCTTTCTTTCTTTCTTTCTTTCTTTCTTTATTATTTATTTATTTATTTATTTATTTATTTATTTATTTATTTATTTCTCAATGCAGCATTCTGTACCAACAGTAGCTTCGGGACAGACTTCAAAACCAGCCCTAGATAGAGTGCACTGTAGTAGTCTAATCTAGATTAGGGCATGCACCACAGTGGCAAGAGCTCTCCCCTCCACCCACCCCAGGAAAGGCAACTGAAACTCCTGGACACCGCTGTCAGTTGTTTATCCAACAGGAGGCCCAAGTCTATCTCCTCTCGCAGGCTGGTGCCAAATAGGCCCCTGACCACCTGAAAGAGTTCTGCAGGTCTGGCCATGAAGAAATACTGTTTCATCACAACTACAGAGTAGGCTTTGAGATGAGCTTTTGCTTGTGCCTTATCAATTTGTCCCATCTTTCTCGAGTCATGTGACGTAGGGATGTGCATCAGTCTAAAATCTAGACTCTGATTTGGAATCATGAATATTTAGAAATTATGAATATTTGTAATCTCATTAACATCAAAGGGAAACAGCCATTTCATAATAAAATTGAGGCAAAGTGCTTTTTTGAAAAGTTCACACAGCCCCATGGTCCTTTCTTATTGCTCAGGCCAACCTCAAATGGCAGACCAGATGTGGCAAATGCAAAGCAATTTTCACAGTTTCCATGCAGCAGTGTCCAGGCATTGGGCAATGACTGAAATTTCAGCATTCAGAAACTTCAGCCGTGCAACGGTCACTAGGAAAGTACTGGGCACGGCAGGGTGGAGCAACCACTGGCAGGCAAACCAGTTCAGTAAACAGCAAGTGGTAAAAAAACACCCTCCCTGTAGCAATGCCGGCTGCTGCTATTCCATAGGGTTAATGCTGAACAAGGTAACAGGGCAGTGGGTAGAAGGGCTGATCACCCTCTTCCTCTACTCCCTTCCCTTGCAGAGGGTGCAAGTGATTTCCCTGTCACCTTCTCCATATGTCAGTCTCCTCTACCATGCTCACATTTCTTGCACCTGGCCCACAAGCACAGCCTTCCCTAGAAATAATCATGTCTGCTGTAAGAAGAAAATTTTCCTGTTTGTGGCAAGCATTTTCTTGCCATCTGGAACTTCCCACCTGCTGTTGGGTCTGAGCTGGCAGGAGAACAGTGGGAGGTAGAAATGACATTGCACCATACATCAACATCGTGGCAATATCATAGAGTTTCCAAAGCAACAGCTGACACACTGATGTCATGTCTGGGTTTTTCCCTGGGTGTGACCTCAACAATGTGCAAAATGAAGTCCACCTCTTGCCCTACACCCAAAGATCTTATGGGTGCCAGGCAGTAGCCTAGCATGCCTACTCTCTCTCTCTCTCTCTTTCTCTCTCTCCCTCACACACACACACACACACACACACACACTCAGAGTGTGCACAGTCTATAAATCTATTACTAAATCTAAGCTCAATCTATCAATCTAAATCTATCAAATATTATATATGCTAAAGCACCTCAACAAGGGCCAAATTAAATACAAGAATTCCCCCATCCATCTTCAATCTATGAATCTACAAATCCTAAATCTTATTCCAAAGCATTAAATAAATACATTCAGTAAGGGCTAGAGTTGAAATTACATGAGGTGCTTGGAAATGGATACATGGAGGACAGTTTTGGCATGCAAAGAATTACTCAGCTGCAAATGGAATTGTTCAAGCAGGTTTGCTCACCATTCATTTGGAAAGGATCAGTGGGAGAGCACTTTCCATTGCCTGTTCCTCTTCTTGAATTGTTTGTAAACACAGGAAGAGGTCTTTCATATTTTGCTCTCCTCCCCTCCTCCCCTGGAAAATCCTAGCAACCCCAACTGGTGGACATTCCGCTCCATGCTCCCGTATCTTTGTGCAAAGCTCCTCACCTGGAAAATCATAGCAACCCCAACTGGTGGACATTCCGCTCCATGATCCCGTATCTTTGTGCAAAGCTATCTGTAGAATATGCTTCCTTTCCATTTCCAATGCTGCCCAACCTGCTTTCTGTAGCAGTCAGTGGGGTTCCAAATATTTGGAATTATTCTGAATATCCAAAAGGGTTGCCAGCCCCCCGGTGGGATTTAGAATTCTCCCCCAAATTGCAATGATATCCAGACTACATAGATCAGTTCCCCTGGAGAAAATGGCAGCTTTAGAGGGCATTACATCCCTGGAGAATTCCTTCCCCTCCACTAACTCCATCATCCCCAGGCACTGCCATCAAATTGCCAGCATTTCATAAAATAATAGAATCATAAGGTTGGAAGGTACCTTTGGGGTCATCTAGTCCAACCCCCTGAACAGTGCAGGAAATTCACAACTACCTCCCGCCAGTGACCCTTGCTCCATGCCCAGGGGTCACTGTATTTCCCAAGCTAGAGTTGGCAGCCTTAATTTCCAGAATTATAAAACCCATACTGAGAAATATTCTGGATATTTGGTGAATTCTAAAATCTTTCCAGATTTGGATTGAATATTCCTCATATCAAATTTATGCCTGACCAATATTCTAGTACTTTGGTGACATTCCTATATTGAGAATACCCAAGGTAGGGTTAGATCTTGCCACATACAAAATAAGTGAAACAATGTATATAAACCGCACCCAACTAACTATGCTACAACAATAAAGCAATAATCATCAGCTTTAATCAGTGATTCTCAAAAATCAAATTGTACCTTGAATGAATTAAAGTGTATATACAATATCACAATGCCTGAGGTTTACCATCCATCACAAATATTCTTCATAACATGCATGGGTACATACAAATGTTACCGTGCTGATAAGATTTTAAATACAATAAAAGTAACTGCTGACGGGTCGCCAGCAAGAGGTTCCCGTTCCGGATTCCCCTTTCTCAAAGCAGTTACCTCTGTAAAAATATACAAAATTGATTTTTAGAATTAATACAAAGTGCACAATAAATTACATACAGATACACCACTATATACTCACAAACAATTTTGATGGATGCAATCTCAATAAATACTGAAGAAAAAAGCCACATTAATATAATATAAAAATATTCCAAGTTCATATCAATATACATAACATGGTTAAGAATAATTTTATAAATACTTACAAACAGTAGCTTAACACATTTCTCAATTTTCAAAGTGCATAGTGGCAGTACGCTCCGTGGCGTCAGCAATTCAATCACTCTCACTCAGCCGTTATGTATTCCATCCAATTAACAAGTAACTCAAATTCAAATGTAACATTTAAAGTGCTAGTGCTTCTAGGATATATCCTCATAAAAAGGCAGCCAGGTCAAATGAGTTGTTTAATCCTCTGGGTTCCATGGATTGCAATTTAAAAATCCACCAAGCTTCTTGACGCAGCAGGTCCCGTTGTGAAATCGTGGGCTCCTTGCTGTGACTTACATACAATACGGTATATACAAAGTCATTATCACCGTGTCCCATACTCTTGAAGTGTGCGACTAAAGGTGCTTCCTCAACGTTCCTCCATATCCTTGACCGATGTTCTTGGATCCTTGTTTTAATAGCTCGTCCCGTACATCCTACATACATTTTTCCACATGCACATACTATCAGGTATACCACATTCTGGCTATTGCAATTAAAGAGCTCCTTCCAAAATAATCCTAAGTCTCTAAGTTGTTGTGGTGACATCACCTGATCAAATGTATTACATCTACCACACCTGTAATGTCCCTTCGGTAATTCCCTAATTGGAGCCTTTTTTACTATGTCTGTATGTACCAATTGGTCCCTAAAGCTCTTAGTTCGACGAAGGGCAATTAGCGGTTTCCCCTGGCAACCAGGCAAGTTCTCCACTAGAGGCCAATGCTTGTAAATAATATTCCTAATACATTTCGTCAAGGGAGTGTAGTATAACGCAAAGCAAAGCCTGTTCTCCCGTCTCTTTTCCTTGTTCTTTAAGAATGCCTGTCTGTCTCTCTCAATTGCTCTGTTTTTACACTGAGCAATCACCTGGGCCGGATATCTTTTCTCAGTTAGCTGTTTTTCCAATTGTATCGCGTGTGCCTTAAAATCCTGTATTGTTGTAGAGTTTTGACGTAGCCTTAAAAATTGGCTATATGGTAAATTATTACGAAGATGGGGGGGGTGAAAAGAATGAAAGTGCAAAAGTGCATTTTTATCCGTGGGTTTTCTATACGGACATACCTGTACTACATTGCCTTTTGAACGGACTACTGACACGTCCAAATAATTAATGTTGTTCTCATTAGCTGTCCAAGTAAAATTAATACTGTTATGTAGGGAGTTGATCCAAAGACATAACTCCTCAACCAAAAAAAAGGTCATCAATAAAACGACAGTAGAAAATAATATTTTCAAAAAAAGGATTCTGTGCTGAATTTTGTAAAAAAAGTGCCTCCAAACGTCCCATAAATAAATTAGCCACACTTGGTGCCGCGGAGCAGCCCATGGCTACTCCGCGGACCTGCAAAAAATATTTATCTTGAAAACGAAACGAAAGTGTGACAAAACTATATCCAAAAGTTCTAACAGAAAATGGGATGGAGGACTAGATGAAGTTCTTTGTTCTAAAGCTTCACGGACGGCCTCCATAGCCTCCTCATGGGGGATATTTGTATATAATGAGGCCACATCCAAGGTAACAAAAGTGGACCGCTGGGGAATACACATCCCTTCCACTGCATTAATGAAGGCTCGTGTATCCTGTATGTATGATGGGAGCTTTCTTACAATTGGCTGACAAAAGCTATCTAAATATTTAGCTAACGGCTCTAAGATAGAGTCCGACCCAGATATTATCGGACTCCCTAGGGGGGGGAAACCTGGCTTGTGAATCTTTGGTAGGACATAGAAAATAGGTGTTCTTGGATCGGGGTTAATCAAAGCCCTGTGAGTTGGTTCAGAAATCCAGTCTAGGGCTAAGGCTTCGTCAAGTGTGTTTTTAATAACACCAGCTATTCGTTTTGTAGGATCATTAAGAATATTTAAATAGCTCTCTCTATCACTAAGCTGTCACCCGACCTCCCCAATGTAATCTCCTCTGTTTATAATAACAATTGCGCCCCCTTTATCCGCCTCCTTAATAATTATTGATTCATCTAGCATAAGGGAGCACAGGGCAAGATTTTCTGAATGGCTAAGATTGGATTTTTTGAAGCAGAAACCTTGCTCCGCTTTCTCAATATCTTTGCTAACCATAGCCTCAAACGTTTGAATATAATGATTGCTGATTGGGGGAACAAAAGTTGAGCGAGGGCGAAGACCAGAAGGGACATCAAGTGAGGAGGGTGCATCACCAAAAAATTCTCAGAGTTTTAAGAGTCTGACAAGTTTAAACAGGTCAATCCTCGTTTTGAAGGCATTATAACGAGGAGTGGGAACATAACCTAGACCTAGATTTAGATCTTGCCACATACAAAAGAAGGGCTGCACTGGTGCAGAGAAAATAACTAGGATTGACCCTAAATTTCTCATCACATCTGTTTTAAGCTGATATTCTCAGTATTGATTTCATTCCTCCCTTGTATGAAATGAACTGAGGATTATTTTTCTTAATTATTTTCAAGTCATTTCCTTTTTTCCTGGAATCAACTTTCCCCAGTCAAATATGCATGTTTCCAGTGTTATTTCTGTATCAATACGTCCACCAATTCCATTATTCTTTAGATACTTATATTAACAACTAGCAACAAACCCTGAAGTGGGAAAAATACAACGGGCTCTAGAAAGAGGAGGGTGAGCAGGCGGGCATTCTCTCATCTTCCGTCACTGATCCTGGTTGGATGAAAGCATGAAGGCACTGATCACAGCAGGCATGGTCACTTCCTCTGCACCTGATCCCAGCTGAGGGAAGGGGGCGGGCATTGCCACTTGCTCTGCGCCTGATTCCAGCTGGGTTAAGTGGGGGGTGGGCATTGCCTCCTGCTCATGCCTGATCCAGGCTGGGTGAAGAGGGTGGACATTGCCTCATGCTCTGCTCCTGATCCTGGCCAAATGCAGGGGGCGACCATTGTCAACTTCTCCTTGCCTGATCCCAGTCGGGTGAAGGGGAGTGGGCATTGCCAGTTGTTCCATTCCTGATCCCTGCAGGATGAAGTTGGGGGCAGGCATGACCTCCTGCTCTGTGCCTGATCCTGGCCGGGTAAGGGGGGGCAGGCATTTCCTCTCTTGATCCAGTGGTCCAGAATCAATATCTATGGGGAGATCCTGGAACTGATTGCTTAGCATCAGAGGCTCAGAATGTATCCTGATTATCCTGCTCCTGTGGGTTACTTTCTTCTATGTATCTACCTCTTGTATTGGGCGCTCTTCCAAATCCTGAGATACCTTTCCCTCCTCCTCATGTTGCCCTCTGAAAAGTGCTTCATGTGTTCTGTCCATGTACTCTTTACCTTCCCTTATTAAATTGAGCATGGACAAGCGTGCCTCAAGCCCCTGTATCTTCTCCTCCAGTAGGGCTACCAGCTTACTCTTACTCCAAGTGTAGTTGCTGTTACCCTCAGGTAAGAATACAAACATGTCACATATTGTGCATGTCACTGCCTCAGCTCTCTCACCAGCCATGCTGCTGCAATCCATTTCAGAGGTAGTTCAGGTTTTACGGTACTTCCCTTATAATTCCCAAGCCAAACTGCCTCAGAAGACAACTTGTGAAAGGTTGGCAGAAGGGGGGAAAGGCCTAACACCTGTAAGATTTAAGAGATACTCACCTTCTAACAGGGCCTATAGGCCAGACCCATAGGCTAAGAGCCAAAGGGAAGAGTGAGGAGGAGCCTAATTCAACTCAAGGCTCATCCAGCAGAGGGCGGAGCCAGCAGTCAGCCCCAGGCAAAACAAACACTCTCCAATTAGCAACAATCACCTTCTTCAATTAGTTCCTACCCAGGCAAAAGAGACAAACAGAAAATGATTCTATGATTCTATGCTTCAAAAGACATATAATGTGCATACACAATAAAACAACCAACAGCAATGCTTTCGATTCGATACCAACAGCAGTGAATCAAAAGTATTGGTGAAAACAAACTAATTTAAAAGGAAATTTAAATAGGAAAAATTGTTTGTTTGTTTGTTCGTTCATTTGCATTCCGCTGTCCCTGAGGAGCAGGCTTAGAGTGGATTACATCAAAATGTAAAAACTGGTAGCATGATAAAACAGTTTCAATTTATAAAACCAAGCAGCACTCAACCTCTCCCTCCCTCACAAAAACTCGTATTGCGGGTGAAGAACTGACAGATGTTATATAGACTGGGGAGAATATTCCCTTCTTGGCAGGAGGCCGGTCAAAAGGGGGGGGGGATACTCCCACCTCAACCATCATACGCCTGGCAGAATATTTCTGTTTTATAGGCCCAGTGAAAGGATAGTAAATCTTGCCCGGCCTGTATTTCCACAGACAGAGATTTCCACTGAACAGGCCCTGGCCCTGGTCAAAGTGAGATGGACCTCTCTGAGGCCGGGAAACAACAGCAGATGTTGGTCTGCCGAACAAAGGGCCCTCTGGGGAACATATGGGGAGAGGCGGCCCTGCAGGTATGCCAGTCCCAGTCCACTAAGTGCTTTGAATGTCAAAATAGGGAACAATGCAGTAAGGAAAGATAATGCTGGAAATAGCACCTGCTATTGCTCTTTGACACCAACTTTTTGCACCAGGCTTCTACACAAAATCTATGACAGTGATAAAACAACACATGGTGAAATCCTAAGCAGAGTTAGGAGGAACTCTGCTTAGGGTCTCACTGAGAGATTTAAGTATTCCATGGGAAGCTGGATTTGTGGATTTTTCAACATGGACCATTTTTGGTTTCTTTAGTGGAAAGAAGCCATCGTTAGGCTCAAACTTGCTAGTACTGAAAACATCAGTAATAATTTATTTCCACAAACGGCACTTCCCAGTGTTTGGGCAACATCCACGTACTCAAATCTTTACTTGGACTATTCCATGAAAGGCTGGCATAGTGTGATGCAGTTTATTACTTAGGAAGGTTGGTACTCTCATAATTTGTATTCTATATATGAAAACTCCAATAACAACAAATCTTGTAATGGACTAAGACAGAAGAAGAAAGCAAAGGCAAAGGAGAATTATGTAAGCCACCTTGTGTCCCCATTTGGATGAAAGGTTGGGTATAAATAAATATAAATAGCTGATTGCAACCAGGAAGAAACCCAGAAATCAGAGGAGGTGGGAGGTAGGAACTCTGCTTTATCCTCAAGCCATAATACAAGTGGGGTTTTTTTTTGTTTTAGGTTCCAACACAGAATAAGTCCTTGAGTATCAGTCCATAATAAAGAAAGTATAAATGCTATAAAACAGTATTACCAGACAAATCATTGTCTTCACCCTGATCGGGATGGCCCAGGCTAGGCCAGTGTTGTCAGATCTTGAAAGCTAAGCAGGGCTGGTCATGGTTAATACTTGGCTGGGACTGAGGGCCAAGCTACACATGACGAATGACACTTGAACAGCAAGTGTATTTCTCCCTGTTCACTTGCCCTCCACTCAATCCACTTGCTGTTCAAGTGTCATTCGTCATGTGTAGCTTGGCCCTGAGACCACCAAGGAAATCCAGGGACACTATAGAGAAGCAGATCATGGCAAACCACCTCTGTTCATCTTTTGCCTTGAAAACCCTACAGGGTTGCCATAAGTTAGCTGCAACTTCATAAATCTTTACACGCATAGTGTGTTCAAATTATTAGTTCATCAGTGAAGCACAGAAGTCAATTCTAGGTTCTGATCCAAAAGATTCCTTATTAATTACCTAATTCTTCTGGAACTCTCATGGTCTAAAACAAACAGGCCAGCCATGTTCAACACTGTTTTAAACTTTTTGAGGCACTGAAATGTTTCCTTCCCGTAGAACAAATAGCAAACAGCATGGGAGAAGGGATAATTCCTCTTCATAACACTGCAGTGAAAAATATAGCTTCCTGCCACTAGATACATTTTTTAAAAGGTCAGGAGATCCACTCATAAATCTGCTGAATGTCATGTAGTTTGACCTTCATACATGCATGAGCTAAGGATGGTATGGAACTCGTATCTTTCCAGTTGAAAGTTTTCACGTTTGGCTGATATTCAATATGACTAAGTACAAGGATTGTGGCTGGCCCCTGATTTCCCTAAGAACTAATCTGTGATTCCATCGAAAGATAGCATTAGATAGATGGACAAAATGACAAGAAAACTTAAAGACCAAGATCCAGAACAATTTATGGCAGATTGGGCAAAACTGAAACAATAGTTGGAGAAAAAATGGGATGTGAAAGGAGAACTGTGGCAGTTTGAGAACTTTTAAATTATGATACTACGAACAGAAGGGAGAAGTGACTTTACCAATAGAAGAAATGTGTGTTTATATTAATCTAAGCTAGGATTATAGTTAAGTATAGGAGGGGTAGAATTTATTTATTTCTGATACTTAGAAGTGGGATTGATATATTAGAAATAGTGTTATAGCATACATATAGTTATGTAAGAGAAGATGAAAATATTTAGAGTAATAAATGTCACTAAGTTAGAATATTAACTCAAATATTATTAAATTTGGATTATGGTTAAATATAGGATATGCTAAGTATGTTGTTAATAACGGGAAGAAGTATTAGTAAAATTAATTTGAAAAGTATGCTATTAATTTTGGGAAGGAATATCAGTAAAACTAATATAGTATGTATAGAGTAAATTTGGGCTTAGAGTAAGGAATGTTATGTAGGGATGTTTGATTGTTTAATATAGAATTTGTTAAGTAATAAAGGGGGTAAAGGGTTGGAAAGCTGTTGGAAGTCAACAAGGAGGGGGGGAAGGGGGGATTAGGTTAGATTAAATTAGATAGGGTTGAACTGAAATAATATTTGAAATTATGCTCACCAATACAAATTTTTATAAAAAAAGAAAGAAAGATAGCATTAGATAATTCCAGTGGAACTCAGAAACACTTGATAGTTGTACTGATATTTTTAAAAAGAGGAAGACAAAATTTATTGCTTGGGGGACACTTGTGTCTACATACAAACTATCCAATCTCCAAATTAGTCATTAATTTATGCTGAAAATTTATCTCCTGTTTCTAGGGTTGCCAGCTTTGTGTCGAGAAATTCCTGTAGATTCGGTGGTGGGACCTGGGGAGGGCATGGTTTGAAGAAGGGAGGGACCTCAGCAGGATTTAATGCCATAAACTCCACCCTCCAAAGCAACCATTTTGTCCAGGAGAACTGATCTCTGTATCAACTGTACTTCCAGGAGATCTCCAGGCCCCACATGGAGGCTGGCAACCCTGTCTGTTTCTATCTTGCACAGAATAGAATGCAGATCCCCTGGAGAATCTTCACCTAACTATCCTACCTAAAACTATCCTACTATCTTTTAGGCACCAGGCTAAAATATTGATTTTTACCTAGGTATTTAATTACGGGGTTAACTTATAACCTTAACTTATAACCTGATAAGAGACTTTATGAGAGTAGTTTTGTATTAGGCTGTTTTTATGCTCTTGCTGGGTTTTTAATGCTGACTTTTGAATAATGTATTACATATAACTTTGGAAGCTGCAATGGGTATGCTCTATGGAGAATGGCATAGAGATCATCTAAATAATAATTATTTAAGCATTCAGCAAAATATTGGTCTTGAACCACTTGGCCAAAGCAGTGCTGTTCATGCTTCCTACGTAAGAAAGCTGCTTAGCATAGTGGTTAAGTGGTTGGGCTAAGAATCAGCACTCTGCTGGTTCAAATCCCACTACTGCCATGATCTCAGCAGATGACCTTGCATAAGCCACGCCTCTCAGCCCCAGCTCCCCAACTGTATTGTGGGGATAATTATAACAACACTGACTTTGTTCACTACTCTGAGTGTGGCACTAATCTGTCTAGAAGGACGGTATATAAGGACACAGTTGTTATTGTTATCATTATTATTCTTGATGTTCTGGAAGGTAGGTGCTGCCATTGAAAATGTTGCTGATCTTATGGAAGCCAAATGTGCCTCGTTGAATGTAGATGCCTTGAAAAGTAAGTGCTAGACTGACCTAAATTGTCAGCATTCAGCCCCATAATCTAAATGATTTGCCTACAAACAAGACATCTGAGATGCCAGTGGTGTTCAACAGACATGTATAAATATTACTAGCAATTTTGGTGGGGAACGCTGCAGGTTGTACAACAGTTCATAATTTAATTTTCAGACCCAGCTGTTGCCACTAAATCTCCTAATACACATTCCCCTCATGAAACACAGTAGTTTCCCATAAAGCTTTAAAAATCCTGCACAACACCTGCTTGATTTGGTAAACAAAGCTAAACTCCTTATACAATCCACGAATTGCAGTGTTCAATGGCACCCTGCTTAGATAGTCTTTGTGAAGTAATGCCTAAAGTGAAATTTCTTCAGTCAACAGACAGACCATGCTAATCGAAGAACAGTATTTTCTGACTTGAAAAAACAACAACAACCAGCAATCTCACACTGCCTACACACTGTTGAGATGATATAAATGGAATTAGAGCCTGGCCACTAAAGGTTTGGCTGATAATTTTTAATCAGTACATGAACTTTGTTATCTTACCTACCCAGTCCCATGTAGCCATGTAGATCTCCCTACTCTGCCCTATCTAGGTTCTGCAGGGCATCTAAGGCAGAACTGTTTCAGCAGTCCTGTAACCAGCCATGATGTATCATAGAATCTTTGTCACCTAGTTGTGTGTGTGTGTGTTTTTAACTATTGGTTATATTCTTGTGGGACCCACAATTGAAGGAATACATTTCTTTTAGTTTTAATATATAATATTTACTGTTTGTTTTTTGTAAATATTTATATTTTTTAAAACAGATAAAGGAATACAAAAAAGAAAGGGGAAAGGAGAACAAAAGTTGGAAAAAAATTAAAGATATGCATTACAAGGACTGTTAACAATGACCATATAACATTTATACAGTATATATTTACTGTTGGTTTTAATGCTGTAAACTGCTTCAGGCCTCATTAGACGGAAAAGAAGTATACAAGTCAAATAAATAAATAGCATGCTCCATATTTTTACCCTTCTTTCCTACTCTTCAGCATCCACCTCTGCTGCTTCTTCCCTTTGACACACAAAGATTTCATCTTCTTTACCAACTTAAGGGCACCTCTCTAGAAGACATGGGCACAAATAGAAATATAAAGCAAATTTCGTCATGAAATGGGCCGTTTCATGTATCACGAATAGAGATGGGCACGAACCGCATTACGAACTTCAAAAACCCACGAAATTGGCGATCACGCGATCATGATCTGGCAGTTCGTGATTGTCCACTGCCAATGAACCAGCGTTCAGGAGAGGCCTGGTTCAGTGCATTCAGCCGTGGTTCGGGAAGCCAGACAGTCAGGTGCCAGCAATCAATTCCCCTGGCAACAGAGCCAGGGGAATGCCTGAACTCTATCTGCACTCCTTCTGTCACCCTGGAAACCCAAATAGAAGCCCAGCTTACCTTGATCGGCAGGTCTTCCTTCCAACCATGGAGCTGCAAAGTGGTTACAAGTTGGGAGAAGACACCCAGGGGAGAGAAGGGGAAGGGGGTGTTCTGTAGCCACGGGCACTCCAATCTCATCCCTGCAAACCCTGATAGGCAGCTCTGATGGCCAAACACAGACCTCCTGCATTGCTCAATGGGACCTGTGCTTATAAATAGCTGTGGGCTTGCCACTTGCTAGCCTTTGGGGAGAGAGATTGAGAGTATAATTGAGCTTGGATTTTTGTGGGAGTTTCCTGGGGGCCTTGGATTGGAGAGGGTATAACTCCAAGATCCCTTTTGCAATCTTGTCCAAACTTGGGTGATGGCTGTAGGAGAGCCTGCAAAAGACTCCCTGGGAATGTGGGCTCTCTAAGTGCCACAGGGGCCATTCCACACCCCATGAACCGCAAACCACAAACTGGTTCGGTAACAGAAAATGTTCACTGCGGTTCGTGATCTCGGGATCGTCATCAGCACCGAAACGTGAACCGTTGGTTCGTTAATTTTTTTTGGTCCATTCCCATGTCTAATCATGAAACAGAGTTTTGTGGGGCTGCAGTTATCAAGAAATTATCTTGACATTCATGACTTTTTGGTCTGTTTCATTAGCTTTGTGAACAATTCATAACTGCAGACGGGCTTGCACCGATCCATTGATTCCCTAGGCAACAATGGGCCCAGACCTTTTGTTGCCATTGGAAACCCCAATCATAGGCCACTAACGCTTGTTTGGCAGCTCTCCTAGCCATCTGGAGAGCTTCCATTCTGCCCTATACAGCCAGGAGCTGGGGGTCAATCCCCTAGGCAGCCAAGGAAGTGGGCCTTCTGTAGCCATGGGCACACCAATCTCACCCCCTCCAAACCCTGTTTGGCAGGTCTGTTAGCCAATCACAGACCTCCTGTTCTTGGGATGAATGGCAGGGTTTTGGAGAAAAATCCAGCTTGTCCTCCACATCCCAAACTCTTGGGACTGTCCCTGCCTGCTGTCCACCCCTCACTCCGTCTTCCCGGCCCAGCTCCACACCATGGCCAGTCCTTCATCCTCTGATCCAGCAACTCCCAGTCCCCATTTCAGTCATGCACTCTGGCAGCACTTCCCTTCCCACCCTTCCCATTGACCTTCCCAATCAATGTATTGCAAACTGGGAGGGTGGGTGGAGGACAGCCTGCTGAAGTCTCCAAGTTTGGCATCTCCAGGTATGAAGGGGCTGTTGAAATGCCCCGGGTTCTGACAAATCATAAAACTAATTAATCATTTCAGCAAATGTGTCAATTTCATGAAATTTCATGATTCAGGATTCGTGGATCGCAACGAAGCATAAAACTCTCATTTCAAGTTTTTTTCCGTTTCGTGTCCATGTCTACTCTCTAGGATCTGAGCACCTTTGTCTACGGAAGGAAGGAAGGCTTTGGACAAAAGGAACTAAGGTAATGTCAAACAGCAAATCTTAGGAGTGCTGCATCCTGAAGCTCTGATTATTTAGCTGCTCTGTAACAAGCAGGCTGTTGAGACTATCATTGTCAATGACTTCATCACTGATACCATTAGTCTCTTACTGTTTTGAAGATCATGGGAGGAAAAGGAAATCTAAAGACCATAATAGGCTCATATTCTCCTCTTCTCATGTCTTCTGAGCATTCATTAACAAATTATTTTCTCCCCATTTTCCATTCTGTTTTGCCCACTATATTTATGGCCTTTTGTCAGGAAGTCTTGCCCTAGGACTGTGCTTAACATTATTTAATTTCGATTTTGTTCTCATGACTAATGTGTCTAAAGATGTTTCAGGTAGAGATAGGTAAACTGTAGGCATTTCTCTTCCTGTCTTTCTCATTGCACTTTCCCTTCCTCAGATTCTAAACAACAGTTGCCAGTGTTCACAGTTGCACAGAGAAGATAGATCTCTAGATGGAGCCATCTATGATTTATACAGAAGGGGGTCATTTTTCTATGTTATCTTCCAGAAAGCATTCCTGGTGAAGAAACACCAGGAAGCAGGGGTCTGCAAAGTCTAATGGAGATCCCCCTCTGTCACGCTTTCCCTCACCCCAGTCACTCAGAAAGACCCTCTCACTCACTGCTCCACTGCTTCACCAGGAAGGCTGAGGTTGGGACACATCTGCCTGAATTCCCTTCCAATGCCCCTGTGAGGCAGCACATTGGAATCTCTCTCCATTGCTTGCCACCACCCTTGGATATTTGCCCCCTATTTGCCCCTCCCTAGTACCTGGGGATCTCCCCTTGTGCCGAGGGGTACAGCTGCCCTCAAGGAGAATGCAATACTGCAGTTGGAGCATGCAAGAGGAATCAAGGCAATGCTCCTTAACTCAAATAGCTTTATTTCTACAAAAAGTGCCCTGACCTGGATGATCCACTTCAATAAACTCTTCCTGCCCCCCACAAAAATAATCATGCCTTGACTTGGTTAGCCCAGGTGAGCCTGATCTCATCAGATCTCAAAAGCTAAGCAGGGTCAGCCTTGGTTAGTAATTGGATGCGAGACCGCCAATAAAAGCAATGGCAAACCATCTCTGTTAGTCTCTTGCCACGAAACCCATCAAGGGGGGGGGTCACCATAAGTCAGTTATGACTTGAGGGCACTCTCCACCACCACCACTACAAAAAGCATAATTCTTCGGTAATACAAGAACAAGATTAAGGCACAGACTAATGCAAATAAAGGAAAAAAAGAATAGTTACTAGTTAAAAGGAACGTAGCTGCTTCACATCAGCTCCAGCATGGACACTGGCAGGTAAGTGTATTCTAGTGACCTGCAAGTCCATGTAGTGCATTGCACACACTGAGGGACAGCACCTTTGAGACCCTCCTTTGTGCACACCCTTGTCGTGGTGTACAGTTGAGTTAGCTGTACTGGATGCTTTATATCATTACCCTGAAGATGAGATGAGACACTTGTACTGAAGCAAATTGTATGTAACTGAACTCTATTTTCTTATTTGTACCTAGTGATTGTATATAAATGTGTTCTTTTTTCTCAGAGGTAAATGTTTTATCTTGTGCTCACATTTAATTTTCCTTCCTCCCCCCTACTAATTAACACTTCTACACAAACTTGCAAAAGCAAGTCAATTAATAAAACATTACATTTAAGAACACATTTAACACCTCATTAAAATGTAAACAAGGGACCAACAATCATTTTCATTTGTATTTGTCACTCCTAAATTCATTTGCTTTTAGTGTATTTACTATTACATTCATTTGATTTTGTTATGTTCATCTTTGTTCCCATGCTGGAGTCATCTTCCCGTCTACTACCTCCTCACCTACCAATTGAGTGGTTATTATGAGTGTGCAACAAGACATTTTTAATTATAATTTTGGATCCAGGATTCCGGGGCGGCGGGGGGAGGGGGACCATGATAGTTGATTTTTGGGTAGGATTCAAATTTATGTGATGTATTGGGTTCTAGTTTCAGGAGGACCATTATTTTCAATAGGGAATTTATTCAAGGGCCTGGGGCAGCTGTTTTTAATGATAATGGCACCAAACTGGCACAGAGCACAGTCTTCCCTCTAACATAAAGACCTTCTAAGTTTTAGACAGATTGAACAAATGGGGTTCACAATTTTACAGACCACCCTCTCAGTTCAGGTTCCACTGCTTTCCTGCTCCTTGGCTGACTGGCTGAGTATCTGGGCAACTATATAACTATCATGGCAGGTATTTTCTAAGAGGTTAGTCAGGTCATTATCTTTTTTTTTTATATTTTTTTTTATTTTTCATAACTACAAAACACTACACCAGACTATCACAAGGAAAGGGGAGAGGGAAGGGACAAAGGGAGGTGGAAAAAGAAAGGGGGGGGAATGAACTACAAACACTAAACACTACACTTCAATGTTTCCCTTCATACTGTCATAATACAAAAATAGCTCCATAGGATAATGATGGAGTGGTTAATCATACAGAGAATAAACATTTCAAATTCTGATTAAACTTTCCTCCCCCTTCTAGGTCCCGGACGCAGTTCTCTCTGTGCAACTGCTGTTGCGATGCTCTCCTCCTCCTCCCCCCCTCCGGCTCCTCCTTTTCTTCGTTCTTGGTGCAGCAGAGTTCTGGGTTTTTATTCTCAAAATCCTTTAGTTGATCTTCTGATAATATCTTATAGGCCTGATCTTTATATCTGAACCATATTCCTTCCGGGAATAACCATTTGTACTTTATTCCATGGTCCCTCAGAAGAGCTGCAAACTTTTTATATTTAAAACGCCGTTTCCGGACTAGAAATGGAACGTCCTTCAAAATCTTGACTTTCAAACCCATAAAGTCCAAATCCGCATTGTATGAGTTATATAGGATGGTGTCCCGAATCTTTTTAGATGAAAAGTCAATAATGATCTCACGAGGCAACTGTCGCTTTGTTGCATATTTTGAAGAAGCCCGACGGACCTCCAAAATGGCGCTTTTAACCTCTTCTTTAGTCGTCCTCGCGGGTGTCGCCAGTAGTTCCGAGACCAAATCCCACAGATCCTCATTTTCCTCCTCTTTCACGTTTTGGAGACGCAAAATTGTCTGCGTTCGTTCCACCTGTAGCCCGATCAGCTGGTTCTCCACCAACTTCAGCTCCTTTTTTGTAGCCTTCACAAGTGACGCACTTTCCAGAGCAGACTTTTCTGCCGCCGCCCCGCTGCTGCCTTAATGGTTTTCACCTCGCTTTCAATTAAGCCCACCCTTTGATCAGTTTCGTTCAGCTTGTCAACAAAGGGTTTTATAGCTTCCACCACCGCCCTGCGCACCAACTCTTCGAGCGACTCCCCCTTCTGCAAGGTAGCCGAGATTGACTTACCGAGAGCGGGACTTTGCTTCTTTGCTGCCATTTGGGGGGGGGGGGGCACCAACAAAATTCTGGAACTCAACGAAGGGGAAGAGCGAGTCTTCTTCAGATCAACCTCTCCTTCACAAACGCTTGTAGAACAGAAGGGATTCGCTTGTTTACAGGCTTCCGCCTGTTTCTTTTACTTGCCGTTTCTCGTTGCCCGGCGGCACTCGAGGCGCCGCGCACATCTGCCGGCCTCCATAGGGACAAACGGGCAATTCCCCCCCCCCGCATTGATTTCGGGGAGTTCTTCCCGCCGCGTCCCGGACCCTGGCTCCCTCCCTGGGAGTCCTGGGGGCTAATCCTTGCGGATCAGTCGCCCGGTCAGGGTGCCCAGTCGTTTCCTCCCGGACCAGCCGAGAGGAGCGTCCGGCATGGCTGAGAAAACGAAACCGAATCAGGTCATTATCTTATAAGCATAGGTTGGATCTAACTTGCCCCTTATATTAGAGAAAATATTTATACAGATATCTTTCTCAGCTACAGGTGCTTCTGTAAAATTTTCATCATTCTCAAGGGTCCCGAAATACTCAGGAACAGCTTTTCAGACTGCAGTGAAGGAAAAAGACTTGTTCTCTGAGTACAGCTCCATTCACAGTTGTCTGAATCCTACCCATTATGTTTCAGCTCCATGAGTGATTTAAAATACTCCAACATCTAGAGGCATTACAGCATTTCACACTCGTTCGTGATATTGTGATAACTGGATCTTCCTACAAGAAGGCTTGATTTAATGAAAGGGATAAGCTTAGGGGCATCTCTCACCCCCCACCACAGCTGTATGCTGGTACATGGTGCATAGAGATTTTGGAGGATTGCTAGAAAGTCATGTAGACACATGACATCTGTCATGGCCCAGTCTGAGAGTGAGGTCTCCTCTGGAGGAGAGGAGCCTCGTGTAGCCAGCCAGGACTCCTCAGGAGAAGAGGAGCCCTGTGTAGCCAGCCCTAGCCCTGATTCAGCAGAAGCCAGCAATCAGGAGCAACAGCTGCTGGCTGATCAGAGCTTACAGCCAGCAGCTGAGGCACCAGCACCCTCAAGCTCCAATACTACAGAGGAAGCTCAGCCAGGGACTTCTACAGGTGCAGCGCAGCCAAGAGCCTCCACCCCCCCAGGTTCACCCACGCCCAAGGAACGCCGCAGGCAGCGCCAAAGACTGGAACTGCAGGAGAGACGGCGCAGTGCTCGCCTCTTAAGCCAACGCCAGCTGCTGGAGAGTAGTGATAGGATAGAGCCCCAGCAGCTGGCTGAAAACCACGCCTGGCTATAAGAGCCAGTCTGGAGGAACTGCTGGGCGTGGAAGCAATGTGTCTACTGCTTGCAACCACTCTGTGTTTCGTGAACCTTGCCTGTGCCTGCTTTTGGACCTGACACTATCGGTGACGGACCTTGGACTGTGCCTGACCTTGCTTTTGGACTCTGGACTCACTCCTGGCTTTATCTTGTGCTCTGACCACCGGTTTGACTTGGCTTTTGCTCTTGGAACTCCCCTTTGACTTTGGCTTTAAGGTTTGGACTTGAACCACCCTGCTTGGGCTGGCCCAGCCCGTGACAGATTGCTTCCACCCAAAACTCCCTGGCATGGACATGGCAACACCCACCCCAGGGAGCCTGGCAATGCTGCAGGACCAGGTACTACAACTAACCCAAGCACTGGTGACTTTGCAGCAGCAGATTGCTACTCTCCTTGCTGCCCCTGCTGCACCTCTGCCTGCAAAATGCCCAGTGAAGCCTCCTGACAGTTTTGAGGGCAATGTGGAGGAATTCCCAGCATTTCTCGCCCAGTGCCAGCTATATATTGAACTCCGGGCTAGAGACTTCCCCACAGATAAAGTCAAAGTTGGCTTCATCCTCAGCCTGTTAAAGGGGCAGGCAGCAAGATGGGCCACACCCTTGTTACTGGCCAAATCCCCTTTGCTGGGGGATTTTCCAAGCTTTGTGGCTCACATTACCGCCGCCTTTGCAAACCCACTGAAAGCTGTGAAAGCAAACCAGAAAATATGTGCCCTCACCCAGGGAGATGGGACTGTGGCCCAATATACCACTGAATTCCAGCTACTGGCTCAGGACTTGGACTGGAACGAAGCAGCCTTAGTTGACCAGTACCTGGAAGGACTGTCTGACGCAGTATTGGATGCAGTGGCTCGATCTGAACGACCAGGAGGGCTGCAACCGCTCATTCTCCTATGCTTCCGTATTGATGGACGACTGGAGAGCCGGCGGCAAGCACGTGCACTACGCCAGCCACCCCCGCCCCAGACCTTGCCTGAGAGGACAGCGGAACCCACACCGTTGAACATGCCTTCTACCCACCTGCCTCCAGAGGAAAAGGCGAGGCGTCATGCCCACAACCTCTGCTGGTACTGTGGTGGGGTGGGCCATTTTGCTGATGGGTGCCCTGCCAAAAGAAGGACCTGAGCTATAGTTCAGGAGCAGACTCCCACTAAACAACTTGTGGGAACGGCCAATGCCTCCAGTGTTCCTCCTGAACCCTTCCTGGTGCCCGTAAAGCTGTGCCTGCCTGATGGTCGATGGCTATTTGTGTACGCCATGATAGACTCAGGGGCATCCCGCTGCTTCATGGACGCCAAGTTTGCCGCACAGCACCGAATTCCCTTGCGGGCAAAAAAGACCCCCACTGTAGTTGAGGCCATTGATGGGCGACCGCTACGTTCTGGGCCCGTAGTCGAGGAGACCCAGGACCTCCTCTTGCAGATCCAGCAGCACCATGAACGGCTCTGCTTTGATGTGGTAGGCATCCCTCAGTTCCCGCTGGACTTGGGACTTTCCTGGTTTTGCCGCCATGGCCTGGTTATCCGGTGGGGCCAGTTGGACCTCTGCTTCCGGGACCCATGCCCACACGAAAATCAATGCCCAGGTCCCATTGCAGCCGCTGTACAGGAGGCCTCTGTGATGCCAGAGGAATACGCAGAGTTTGAAGATGTGTTTGAGGAAAAGGGAGCAGACCAACTTCCCCCTCATCGGCCGTATGATTGTGCCATAGACTTGATTCCTGGGGTCCCCCTGCCAGTGGGACGCCTGTACTCGTTATCAGAGCCTGAGTTGGCTGCACTCCGGGACTTTCTCACCACCAATCTGCAGCGAGGGTTCATCCGGCCCTCTACCTCGCCCACCTCTGCCCCAGTCCTCTTCGTCAAAAAGAAAAGTGGAGAACTCCGGCTGTGCAATGATTACCGGGCCCTGAACAAGATCACCGTTCGCGACCGGTACCCACTGCCTCTGATCTCCGACCTCTTGGAGCAAGTCAAGGGAGCCCAGATCTACACCAAGCTGGATCTTCGGGGAGCCTACAACCTGGTGCGTATCCGAGAAGGCGATGAATGGAAGACCGCCTTCAGTACCAGATATGGACAATACGAGTACCGGGTAATGCCCTTTGGCCTGACTAACGCGCCAGCTGTGTTCCAGAGACTGATGAACGACATCTTTCGAGATATCCTGGATCAGTTTGTCATTGTTTACCTGGATGACATATTAATCTATTCACGTGATGTGTCGCAACATACTCAGCACGTGCGGACGGTGCTGCAAAGACTCCGGCAGCATGCAGTAATAAAGTGCAACTGGGGGGAGCTAATTCAACCCTAGGCACCCACATATACAATTAAGACAATGATTATAACATGAATGCTGTTAATGAAGACAAACTCACTTTCCCTAACAGATCCTACTTCCTTTTGATTTTATTTTCCTAAATAATCTCATATATTTCCCCTTTAAATTAAGCCCACTGGCAGAGTATTTTACTTTTATTTATTCTGTAGCACTTTGCAATTTTACATGCTGTAAAAATAAAAGTTGTTGTTATTCAGACTACAACCTATTCTAATCAATTATAATTTGAGGAGAGGAAGATAATTTGATTCCAGTAACTTGGAAAAAGGCATGTATTGTTCTGGTAAGAAAATGTCATTTCCAATTGATGGTAATTGCTAAGGATTGGAGTTTGCCTAAAAATTTTGCATACACAAAGTAGACAATTCTCCCTTCTGCATCAGATCTTTGACTCTCCCAAAACTATTCCTGCAGCGCACCCCACCCCTGCTCCCAGGAGCAATATTTCAGGTGGCATTTGGGGCTACAGGGGGAAGGAAGGGGTTATGCTGCAGTGGACTGAAATCCTTCCATCGATGGACATTTTAGGTGGGACCTCAGCCTAAATTCCAGAATCTTAAAATCATAATCATGTGGTCCCCACCCAGCAGGTGGTGATGCGGCAGCCTTCCTTTCTCCAGAAGCAATGGTGGAGGCCAGCGTGGGCCTGGCGGGGATGGAGGCCCTCATCTCTTCTGAGATGGTCTTTATTGTGGAGATTTCCTTTACTTGTAAAAACGGAGCTCAGAATGTTGCCCTCTATGCAGATGTTAATGGCAAAATTTCCTGTCTCTCGGGGTCAGGATGTTGGCCGCTATAAGGTCTCCTGGAGCATGGAGCACAAGCTGACCCGTTCTAGTACCTACAAGATGAAATGCTTTATGAGGAGTCTTACAGCATTTTGTGTAAGGCTCAGTGCAACAATGAGGACATCTCTGGCATCAAGCCCCTGTTCACAGTCAATGTGGCTCATCAAGATACCTGGAATGGCCCAGGGGTCTCCACTGAGGAGCTGGCAGCCTTCGTTGGCCTCCTTGTGTACCACATGGCATAATCTAATTCAATAAACTCTTCCAGCCAAAAAAAAAATCACAATCATGCCTTGACTTGGATAGCCCAGGTGAGCCTGCTCTCATCAGATCTCAGAAGCTAACCAGGGTCAGCCTGGATTAGTAATTGGATGGGAGACCTCCAACAAAGATCACGGTTGCAGGGGCAGGCAATGGCAAACCACCTCTGTTTGTCTCTTGCCATAAAAATCCCACGAGGGGTTGCCACAAGTAAGCTATGACTTGAGAGCATTCTCTACTACCAATCATAATCATGCATGTTCATGGATGAACATTTCCGCATGATCATGCCATGGAGGAACATGGCTATGACTGCTATCCCATTCAGCTTTATAGAGAAAATGGTATAGAAAGAGAATGAATATAGTTAGTGGAGACTTAACACTAAAACATTGGTTATTTATTTTTTTTAAGGGAAGGAGCCAGTTTTAGCAGAGGAGGTTAGGAGGCAGTCGATACTGTCAGGTTGGTCCCCCACTGTACAAACCATGATTTGCAGGAATCTTAAATTACATCAATAACAGATCAAAGGGGCCGTTGTGGTTGGCCTGGAGATCTTTTAAGTACTGCTGAATTTTCTAAAGGACCTGAAATGGTTTTCTTTCATTGCACAAAAATCAATATTTCTATTAAAGAACAAAATAATGACACAAAAATCCACAGTGAACAATTATGTAGGTTCAGAGAAACCATTCACAAGTCTAATATGCACCACATCCTTTGAATTAAGTAGAATGAGTGATAAAACAAGCCCTTTTGAATATAAAGCACAAATTAGGAGTGTATTAAGAGAGAGCCGTTTGGTTTATGTTCGTGATCTTTGGCAATAAAATTTGAAGGGGGATATCTTGAAAAGTGGTTTTCTTGGTAGGGTGTCTTTTTTACACAGTAGACTTGCAGTGCAATCGAAAGCAAAATTACACCCTTATAAATCCATTGAAGTCAATGGGTTTAAAAAGATGTAACTCTGCTTAGGAATGTGCTATTAATCATTTTAACTGCTATTGAACACTAATTCAATAACCCGGCAGATTTAAGAATATAACACAATGCAAAAATGAACATCCCATTTTGACAATAATGTTTATATTATGTCAATGTTGCAGTTTGAAAACATATCATGCATATTTCTATCACTATGATTTATAGAATAGTATCATTATGATTTATAGAATAGTAATGATTTATTAGGGGGACAAGACATGTTGTCAGATGTGAACATAGTTAAATAAAAACTGATATCACTAGTCCAGCAAGCATAATAGTTTTTTATCCATATTCCTTCTTGTTATTGTGGGGGGTGAATAGAATGCACAGAGATGTAACATTTCAGCTTAGCATAGGTCACTATTATGCTAATATGCCATTATGAGTTGGATACGCCCTTGTGAGAAAGGAAGGCACTCACATTTGCATAAAGGAAGTGCTTCCTTGGCTGCATTCCCCCATGCCACATCTCACACTCTTCTTGAGGATTCCCTAACTCAAAGAGAAAACTTTTGGGATGACGAGAGAAATCCAGAAGAGATAGAAAAGATACAATGCGTGAGTGAAACTCTGCTCATTGTTAATTGGATATAACCTTATAACAATATTTACATAGTGGGACTACCAACAGCACTCTTTGTCAGGGTTAGAATGTTCTTCCTGTGTGTGTAACCAAAGAGACTCCATTTTAATTCTTTCAGTATTCTAAGTGCTTTGTTCACAGGTGCCAAGATGTTCCAAGCAGCTATCTCACAGAAGAGGATTGTTTTGGCTACCGCTTTTCCAGCCTTGGGAAGCTTTCGCTTTCTCAGCTTCAAAGAGATTGTTTTGAGAACTATGGGGGGAGGTTGGGTCTGCTGGGATCTGATACTTTGTACCTTATGCTTTGCCTGTCATTCGTAACAATACACGTGTACCAGTCCAGATATTGCATCTGGACCAGTGGACTATAATGGTTGCATTTTTCAGTAAATCTTTTGGGAATAACGGGCTTTTGTCTGATTGCAGAAGGTAGTCTGGATACAGCTATTATTTAGCCACAGATCTGACACTCTTGTGTCTTGGGACAGCAATAGATTTTTTTCTCACTTGAAAATATTTTAATTATATAATAGCATAAATGACCCTCTATTTCAATGCAGGGACAAAGAAAGAAACAAAAAACAAGCAGAAATTTCCAAGTGCAGGATGGAACAATTCATCCACGGACGAAGCAAGGGGAGTTTCCATTATTTTTCTTCATGCTTGCTGGGCAAGAAGAGACTACCCAGCACTGTGGCCAAGACTGAAAGAACCCCAACACCAATCAGACCCACTGCACTGGCCACAGTCTCTTTCACATGGACACTCCTCACTGTGCCATACCACAACCGGGGAACAAAATGTTCACAGTTCTGGCTGGCCACTTGGTAGCTCACTTCTTTTCCCAACAGCGATTCTGCCTCCTGGACAATTTTGCTTTCAGGCAATGGTTTGTATTTCCTATCATATTTATCGTTGATCTGGTGGGCACCACTTCTAGCGATCTCCCACAAGAATTCCTTCTTCACCAATGCCTTCTCAGACAGGACAGACATGATGCTGGAGACACTGGCCTACACTGTCATGGGTGCCAGGTGAATCACATAACCAGAACCTACATAGACGGCCCAGTGCTTGTAACCAAAACGAGATATCTCTATAAGGTCTCTTGGCTTGGGCTCTAAGTAGTAATCGGACATTTTCAGAAGCTTCTTGAGACGGCAATCTACAATTGATTTTATTTTTCCACTGAAGTCAATACAATTGTTCTGAAGAACTAGATTACACGGTATGATTTACACAGTATTGTTGCATGAATAGACAGATTTCCCTAAGCAGCCTTGCTACTCCTGTGTCTTGTCTGCCACATCTGGCTCCAATTTTAAAAGTTAAAAAAAGAAGAGGAATCCTCTTGAGATTTTTGCACAGAGACTTACTATTTAGGACTCACTGTGGGTAGTTAGTATCTTCTCATGAACTCATCTAATCTTGAGATCCCTTTTTAAAAAATTGACTCACTTACACCCCACCTTTCTCCCCAATGGGGACCCAGAGCAAATTACATCTTTCTTCTCCATTTTCTCCTCACAACAACCCTGTGAGGGAGGTTAGGCTGAGCATATGTGACTGGCCCAAGGTCACCCAGTGATCTTCCATGGCAGAGTGGGGATTCAAATCTAGGTCCCCCAGATCCTACAGACACTTTAACCACTATACCACACTGGCTATGAGTAGGGGTGCCAGGTCCCTATACTTTTACCAGTAGGAGTGGGGGGGGAGCTAGCACTTATCTCATGCCTTCCACATGCATGTCTTCACACACACGGAAAATGCACATTCCCAGCACTTGCATGATGATGTCACTTCCGGAAGTGACATCATCACATCTGAGGCCAGCGTGACAATGTCGCTTCTGGAAGTGACATTGTCTCATCCCCTAGGAAAGTATGGACGACGCATGTTCCTGGGGTGCCCGCCAGTGGCAGGTGATCTCCAGGTGGCTCAAAACCTCCTGCTGTCTGCCAGCACCTGGCAAGCAGGCAGGTAAACCACCAGGAGGTTGTCTGCCACTAGCGGGCATCTGGGATCCCTGGCTATGAGTGCGGCTCTCACCACACTTCTGCATGCACAGGCGCAACAAGCAAGCAATGCATTTTATCAAATTATGTTGGTCATGCATCTGACTGTGGAAGCACATGATGGAGATGATCTGCAAACGGTTTAATTCTTTATACAAGTCAGTCAGTTTAATGACCCAGTGACCACAACCTGTGGGATATTGCCTCTTCTCTGGTAAATAAAATTATTTAATTCTTGGGTTAAATTTTATCCCAACTTTCTTTCAATGAGCTTAGGCAGCATAGATGCTTCTCCATAGGTCCATTTGTGAATATGTATATCCAACAAATCAGGTAAATTAACTAAACCAGATAGCCATAGGAACTAAATGACTCACTGAGTGTTGTTATTATAATATGGTCCGCTAATATGATGTCAGCCACTATTAGTCAGGAAATGGCTCGAGAAAAGTGAAACAGGTCAACATTAAATGTTTACAGTGAAATCCTAAACAGAGTTACTCCAGTCTAAGCTGGAGTAACTCTGCTTAGGATTTCACTGTAAATGCCCTCTGTCTGCCTAATGATTTATCTGAAGATTTGTTGAACCCTTCCTGTTGAAATATTGAGTAAAATCGATCAAGCAATATGTCAGCCATGTGCATTTAAATAGGGCAGATGCAGCAAACAGTGAATTGCATGCTAGGTTTTATCTACTCTTACTTTTTGTGTAATTAGCTGTGCAAGATAGTATGAAAGACTCAAAAACATACAAGACAAACCATAATGGAAATACTGCGAAATAAGAACAAAATCCATGTAATACTTTTTATGAGGACAAATCATATTTACACAAAGCATTATGCAAGCTATGGAGCTCACCAGGACTATTCCTCAGACTGGATGTTACAAAATTGAAAAATAAAATGTAGGAAGAGGGTAGAAAGACAAAGAGCAGCATGTGCAAATGTCATTTGAACACCACCTGAGATACAGAAATCTCTTGTAATGTAAACAGGATGGCTGAGATCCGAGAGCTACTTGAGAAACAGCCAGCACATTTGCCTACTAAATAGCTACATTTAAACAGCAGACCCTTTGGAAACACCTCCTGAAGAGCATGTTCTGCACTTCATATGAAGAACCTGCTGTCTTGTTCTTTGAATCACAGTTGATTCTCTCAATCGTTATCAGCCCCGCAACAACCATGGTTCTCCCAGTCGAGGTTCATGGACTGTAAAAGGTTGTGCAGACAGGGCCACAGCACATGTGCCTTCCCAGTCTCTTTAGTGAGAGGAGCAGATTCAGATACAAACAAGGAATCAGGAGGGAAGGCAGATTTTCCCCTGTTCCATTAATCTACCGTTCTGGAATTTCTTTC
Organism: Eublepharis macularius; assembly: GCF_028583425.1. Taxonomy (NCBI): domain Eukaryota; kingdom Metazoa; phylum Chordata; class Lepidosauria; order Squamata; family Eublepharidae; genus Eublepharis; species Eublepharis macularius. The sequence goes on along the minus strand of NC_072796.1, from coordinate 118,176,802 downwards.
ACGAAACCCTTTCTTCATGAATTCCAAGGCAGCTCATCAGTTCTAATTTCATTCTGGAACGCGCACATTTATTTGTTTATTTTTTAGTGACATATTCACTGACTTTCTCCCAAAGGGAACGCAAAACAGATTCCAACATTGTTTTTCTTCCCTCCATTTTCTACTCACAACAACAACCCTGTGAAGTGGGTTAGGCTGAGAGAGAACCAACTGGCCCAAGATCACCCAGAGAGCCTCCATGGCAGAGGGAAAACTCAAACCTGGGTCTCTGAGATCCTAGTAGCCCTGATCACGAATTACTGCAAATGCTTCTATAATATGTGCACAATGTATCCATTGTTCCTTGTATGTGCAATGAATAATTCTCATGTTACAGTGAACACATGTAAAACTGAATATGTGCTACAAACTGCACATTTATTCAGGTACCAGACCCCAGTTTCATTTGTATAGTAAATTCGCATTGGCTCCTTCTTACAGTCAGATGTAGGGAAATTCAGGCAGGATATACATGCATTCACTGTAACATGTGAACAGGGCTAGCCTGACACTTAACCACAACACCACCCTGCATGAGCAGTTTGCCACAGTTTGTAGCATCATTTCATTTCTATCAATCCCTCCCTTCATTTCTATAGATTTTATCACCTGTACAGAAATATCTGTTGATAAAGCACGCAAACACAGCCTTTAGGTAGTTGATAGTATATTGTATTCCTTTCCTGTGAAACAGCTGCTGTGCACAACACTTAAAACGAGGTTTCACACTATTGGTCCAAGATGACTTGTAACTAGAGATGGGCACGAACTGAAACACGAACCAAAATTAAGCACAAACCAGGCCGGTTCATGATTCGCAAACCATGGTTCATCAGATCCCATTTCTGATGAACCGCCATGAACTTTAGGCTGGTTCATTTGGTTCATTTTTTGGTTCATCACTGCAGACAGCCTGGTGCCAATCAATCAGTTTCCTAGGCAACAGGGGATGGACTTCCTGCAGACCTTCTGCTGACCCGGAAGTGAATTTCTGCTGACCCAGAAGTGATGATTTTCTGACCTGGATGTGACGTTTTCATGAACCAAATGAACCAGTTCGTGAACCAGTGGCAGGTTCGTGAAAGTCCATGGTTTGTGAAATTTGATGAACCACGAACCACATGGTTTGGGTTTTTTCCGGTTCGTGTCCATCTCTACTTGTAACCCCATGAGGTTAATTGGTTTAGCCCAGTGGGGTTGAGTCAGAAGCTAGAGGCGGGCTGCTGAGGAGGAGGCTGGTTGCTGGGGAGCTTAATAATTTATATGCTCTTATCACCTTGAATAAGGTAATCAAATGTTGTATGTAAACAATATGATTTAAAGTGATGTTTGTGTATTGTGTTTGGTTGGTGCTACTGAGATTGTATCATTTTTGCAGGGCTCTAATTCCCCAACAAGAAGACAGAAGCCTGGAATACAGTCGCTTCAAATTAATGAAAGAGGACTAGGGATGTGCGTTTCGGCATTCTGAATGCCGAAAGAATGCCGAAACAAAAGTGTTTCGGCATTCTTCAAGAATCCCGAAACGTTTCGGGGAATGCCGAAACGTTTCGGGATTGCCGAAAGAAAAACCCGAAACGTTTCGGGATTCTTTCGGCATTCTTTCGGCATTCGAGAATCGCCATTTTGATTTTGCTAGCCGTTTGCCTTAGCAAGCGGCTAGCAAAATCCTGCTGGAAGCAAAGGCTTCCTGCAGGCTCTTAGAAGAGGGGAGGGGGGGAGAAGGAGTGAATCACTCACTCCTTCTGTCACCCCCCACCCCTCTTGCAAAGGAGGATAGGGAATCCTGCTTTGCCTTGCAAATGCAAGGTGCAAGCATTGCATTGCACTTTGCATTTGCAAAGCAGCAGAGATTCCCGCCAAAACTAACAGGTAGGGGAGGGGGAGCAGGAGGAGGGTGGCTCTTGGAGTGTGGGTGGGGAAAGGCAGGGGACTGGGGACTTTAGGAGTCACCAATCCCACTGCTGCATTCTCATGCCAGCCAATAGATTTAAATCTTTGGCTGAGGCTGCAGCAGGGGATTTAAATTTGGAGCAAGACTGTCTGGAACACTTCTGTTGCTGCTGCTGCTGAGCTGTGACCGAGAGAGGAGAAGAAGAGAGACTGCACCTGGAGCCTGGAGGACATCTGCCTGGAGGATCAACTGTGCTGGACATCCTGAGAGGACACCTGGTAGGCCTTTTTAAAATTTTTGTAAATTTTTTTGATGCTGGGCAATGTGCTGCTGTGGCCTGCCTCTGCAAAAAGGTGTTGCAGTTTATTCTTGGCATGGCCTGGGGGACAGGTTGGGCAGACAATGTTTGATGGTGGGGTGGGGGTTTCAGCATTGGTTGTTGTGCTTGCCTTCTTTAAGCTTGATCCACTGTTTTAAGATTAAAACAAGAGTGTGCCAGCTTTGGGCCTACACAGGCCAGAAGCCTTTCTTCTGGCTGGCTCTCACAGTTGTGCTCCACAATCTGGAATGGTGTGGCTTGCTTTTCTGTGTCTGGTCCCCTGCTTGCAAGGATTCCCAACAGGCTCCGTCCTGATCAACTGTGCCAGCCTGTGGGCCACACACAGGTATGGCCTGGGGGACAGGTTGGGCAGACAATGTTTGATGGTGGGGGGGGGGGGTTCAGCATTGGTTGTTGTGCTTGCCTTCTTTAAGCTTGATCCACTGTTTGAAGATTAAAACAAGAGTGTGCCAGCTTTGGGCCTACACAGGCCAGAAGCCTTTCTTCTGGCTGGCTCTCACAGTTGTGCTTCACAATCTGGAATGGTGTGGCTTGCCTTTCTGTGTCTGGTCCCCTGCTTGCAAGGATTCCCAACAGGCTCCGTCCTGATCAACTGTGCCAGCCTGTGGGCCACACACAGGTATGGCCTGGGGGACAGGTTGGGCAGACAATGTTTGATGGTGGGGGGGGGGGGGGTTTCAGCATTGGTTGTTGTGCTTGCCTTCTTTAAGCTTGATCCACTGTTTTAAGATTAAAAACAGAGTGTGCCAGCTTTGGGCCTACACAGGCCAGAAGCCTTTCTTCTGGCTGGCTCTCACAGTTGTGCCTCACAATCTGGAATGGTGTGGCTTGCCTTTCTGTGTCTGGTCCCCTGCTAGCAAGGATTCCCAGCAGGCTCCGTCCTGATCAACTGTGCCAGCCTGTGGGCCACACACAGGTATGGCCTGGGGGACAGGTTGGGCAGACAATCTTTGATGGTGGGGGGGGGGGTTTCAGCATTGGTTGCTGTGCTTGCCTTCTTTAAGCTTGATCCACTGTTTTAAGATTAAAACCAGAGTGTGCCAGCTTCGGGCCTACACAGGCCAGAAGCCTTTCTTCTGGCTGGCTCTCACAGTTGTGCTTCACAATCTGGAATGGTGTGGCTTGCCTTTCTGTGTCTGGTCCCCTGCTAGCAAGGATTCCCAACAGGCTCCGTCCTGATCAACTGTGCCAGCCTGTGGGCCACACACAGGTATGGCCTGGGGGACAGGTTGGGCAGACAATGTTTGATGGTGGGGGGGGGGTTTCAGCATTGGTTGTTGTGCTTGCCTTCTTTAAGCTTGATCCACTGTTTGAAGATTAAAACCAGAGTGTGCCAGCTTCGGGCCTACACAGGCCAGAAGCCTTTCTTCTGGCTGGCTCTCACAGTTGTGCTTCACAATCTGGAATGGTGTGGCTTGCCTTTCTGTGTCTGGTCCCCTGCTAGCAAGGATTCCCAACAGGCTCCGTCCTGATCAACTGTGCCAGCCTGTGGGCCACACACAGGTATGGCCTGGGGGACAGGTTGGGCAGACAATGTTTGATGGTGGGGGGGGGGGGTTTCAGCATTGGTTGTTGTGCTTGCCTTCTTTAAGCTTGATCCACTGTTTGAAGATTAAAACCAGAGTGTGCCAGCTTCGGGCCTACACAGGCCAGAAGCCTTTCTTCTGGCTGGCTCTCACAGTTGTGCTTCACAATCTGGAATGGTGTGGCTTGCCTTTCTGTGTCTGGTCCCCTGCTAGCAAGGATTCCCAACAGGCTCCGTCCTGATCAACTGTGCCAGCCTGTGGGCCACACACAGGTATGGCCTGGGGGACAGGTTGGGCAGACAATCTTTGATGGTGGGGGGGGGGGGTTTCAGCATTGGTTGCTGTGCTTGCCTTCTTTAAGCTTGATCCACTGTTTTAAGATTAAAACCAGAGTGTGCCAGCTTCGGGCCTACACAGGCCAGAAGCCTTTCTTCTGGCTGGCTCTCACAGTTGTGCTTCACAATCTGGAATGGTGTGGCTTGCCTTTCTGTGTCTGGTCCCCTGCTAGCAAGGATTCCCAACAGGCTCCGTCCTGATCAACTGTGCCAGCCTGTGGGCCACACACAGGTATGGCCTGGGGGACAGGTTGGGCAGACAATCTTTGATGGTGGGGGGGGGGGGGGGTTTCAGCATTGGTTGTTGTGCTTGCCTTCTTTAAGCTTGATCCACTGTTTGAAGATTAAAACCAGAGTGTGCCAGCTTCGGGCCTACACAGGCCAGAAGCCTTTCTTCTGGCTGGCTCTCACAGTTGTGCTTCACAATCTGGAATGGTGTGGCTTGCCTTTCTGTGTCTGGTCCCCTGCTAGCAAGGATTCCCAACAGGCTCCGTCCTGATCAACTGTGCCAGCCTGTGGGCCACACACAGGTATGGCCTGGGGGACAGGTTGGGCAGACAATGTTTGATGGTGGGGGGGGGGGGGGTTTCAGCATTGGTTGTTGTGCTTGCCTTCTTTAAGCTTGATCCACTGTTTGAAGATTAAAACCAGAGTGTGCCAGCTTCGGGCCTACACAGGCCAGAAGCCTTTCTTCTGGCTGGCTCTCACAGTTGTGCTTCACAATCTGGAATGGTGTGGCTTGCCTTTCTGTGTCTGGTCCCCTGCTAGCAAGGATTCCCAACAGGCTCCGTCCTGATCAACTGTGCCAGCCTGTGGGCCACACACAGGTATGGCCTGGGGGACAGGTTGGGCAGACAATGTTTGATGGTGGGGGGGGGGGGGTTCTGCATTGGTTGTTGTGCTTGCCTTCTTTAAGCTTGATCCACTGTTTGAAGATTAAAACCAGAGTGTGCCAGCTTCGGGCCTACACAGGCCAGAAGCCTTTCTTCTGGCTGGCTCTCACAGTTGTGCTTCACAATCTGGAATGGTGTGGCTTGCCTTTCTGTGTCTGGTCCCCTGCTAGCAAGGATTCCCAACAGGCTCCGTCCTGATCAACTGTGCCAGCCTGTGGGCCACACACAGGTATGGCCTGGGGGACAGGTTGGGCAGACAATGTTTGATGGTGGGGGGGGGGGGTTCAGCATTGGTTGTTGTGCTTGCCTTCTTTAAGCTTGATCCACTGTTTGAAGATTAAAACCAGAGTGTGCCAGCTTCGGGCCTACACAGGCCAGAAGCCTTTCTTCTGGCTGGCTCTCACAGTTGTGCTTCACAATCTGGAATGGTGTGGCTTGCTGTTCTGTGTCTGGTCCCCTGCTAGCAAGGATTCCCAACAGGCTCCGTCCTGATCAACTGTGCCAGCCTGTGGGCCACACACAGGTATGCTGCTTTGGCCAAGGTAACCCTTTTTGGTTGCTGGCCTGGCACTCACAGTTGTGCTCCACAATCTGGAATGGTGTGGCTTGCGTTTCTGTGTCTGGTCCCCTGCTTGCAAGGATTCCCAACAGGCTCCGTCCTGATCAACTGTGCCAGCCTTCGGCCCACACACAGGCCTGCTGCTCCGGCTTTGGTAACCCTTCCCGTTTGCTGGCCTGGCACTCACTGTTTTGCTTCACATTCAGGTTGTTTATCGTTGGTGGACCTCTTCTGGACTGGACTGCACTTGGTGGACATCGGCCTGCAGATCTCTGCGTGGAGGATCAACATTGCTGGACATCTGCACTGGTGGACTGGTAGGGTTGTTGTTAAATTTGGTTTTTGAGCTTATGTCTGCTGCTGTGCCTACCTGCGAGCATATGCTTTGGCTCTGTCTTTATGGCTTGGGCCGGGGGGGGGGGGCATTTTCTGGTTGGGCAAGAGGATATTGTTTGGGGGTTAGGGGGGCCAGCATTGATCGCAGTGCCAGCTTTCTTTCATGTTTCATTTTTCAAGTTTGAGTGTGGGGTGGGCATGAACTGCTGTTTCACAGGACTAAAAAATGAGTGTGCCAGCTTCTGGCCTGCACAGGCCAGAAGCTCTGCTGGGTGGATGTGTTTTGTTTTGCTGCTGGTTGGCCCTAGCCTTTAAGGGGGGGGGGGCTGACTTGGCTTGTGCAACGGGGCCTTGAATTTTGGGGTTGCGTGTGCGGCGTGTGGTGTTGACTCTGCTAACATTTCCAATTTTCTTGACAGCATCGTGGAGGAGAGGAGGACCAGCTGCAAGACCGCCTGAACATCGCTGGACTGCAGGACTGGTGTTAGTGTGAGCGAGTCCGGGTTGACATTTGGGTGGCCTTGGGGGTGGGTTCTTGCTAGCTTGGGAGGGGGGAGGCTCATCTTCAAAACACCACATCCACACCCCACACCGACATACCACAGATACATCGGTCCCGCTAAATAGTGTCTCTTAGGTAGGTAGGCCAGTTGGTAGGTGATCAGTGGATAATTGCCCTCAACATAATTATTAGGGAAACCGAGCCTAGTTTTTTTTAAAAAACTAAATAGGGACTCAGCAGGGAAAGCATTAGTGAGTGAGTGTTAGGTTTGAATTCTATATATATATATATATATATATAAAAATTTGTAATAGCTGTCAATAGGCTTCCCATTAGTGCCCCCATAACTAGGGTTCCACTGCCCATCTCTGGCACACGTGGTGGTGCCAGGCCGGCCCGGGCATACTAGTGTGTGAGTGTTTAAGGCTTCGTCACCTGTTATTGGGGTTTAGGGCCAGCTCAATTCCAGAGGAATTCAGCTGATTGGCAGGCTCAGGTTCCCTGACATAAATAGGGTTGCTTAAAAAGGCACTTGATTGTTCATCTCCAAGTCACAGAGCCACTAGAAACACAGATTTATAGCAGGTTAGTTAGGTCTTGAAAACAAAGTTGACCTTTGTTTTCTAAATCTTTTCTGATTAGTTAGGGTTGAATTTGGGAGGGGAAAGTATGTCAGAGAGGAAAGCAGAGAGGGGACCCGGGGGAAAGGCTAGGGAGAAATCTAGAGGGGAGGAGGGGAGGGGGAGGGGGACTGCTGCGGCAGCCCCTCCATCTGAGCGGAGGAGGCCCTCCCCTGCGCTGCTGCCGTTCACCAGCCTGGCTTCTGGTGACAGGAAGAGGGTTCGCAAGACTCTCTTTCCTGAGGCAGCTGCTGGAGGGCCACCCCCAACCCGGGTGCGTGAGGCAGGGGCTGGCACTGGGCAGGGGCCTGCTGCTGAGGCTCCTCCTCCTCCAGTGGTTGCGAGCCAGCTGCTGGAGGAGGGGCAGCATGTGGTGTCTCCTGGGATGGGCGCGGAGCACATGACTTTCCCTGCGCTCCCGCTCACCCCAGGAACCCGGAGGATGTTGGAGGAACTGCCCGTGAGACCCCCCCTGGGGCGGTCCACCCCAGTTTCCTCTGAGGCCAGCAGCAGGCCTCTCGCGGCTGTGCAGGAGGAGAGGACGCGGGAGGAAGAGGCAGAGACTGTGGTGGAAGAGCCCACATCTCTGCCCCTTCAGCCTCGTCCATCCCCACCTGCCCGGCCGAGAGTGGGACACGGTGTGTCCGGCCAGAGCACCTCACAGGAGGTGCCGCAGGGTGGTCCCGAACGCGCTTCTCCTGGGAAGCGTGGGATGCCCTTTTCCTCCGAAATCTGGAAGCACTTCCAGACAACGGAGGATCCCCGAGCAGCCCTGTGCCTGCATTGTAGGCAGCGCGTCAGCCGTGGCAAAGATGTGTGGCATCTCTCCACGTCTGGGATGAGGTACCATATGAAGAGGCACCACCAGGCGGTGCTTCTTCGGGAGGAGGGTTCGAGTGGCGCCGCACGGCCGCCAGCTAGCCAGAAGGAGGCAGGCTCCTCTGGTGCTCTCCCCCCAAGGGTACCTGCAGGAAAGGGACGCCAAGCCTCTCTCCCGGAGATGCTTGGTATGCAGGGCGCTAGTGTGCCCAGAGAGGGGATCCGGAGGGCGAGCAGGCGCATCACGCGCCACATCGTCAACATGATAGCAGTGGATGGGCAACCGTATTCCGTAGTTGAAGACTTCGGCTTCTCAGGGCTGCTCCAAGATTGCTTTCCCTGGTACGCCGTCCCTGCTCGCACGTCGTTGAGCAGATCGGTGGTGCCCTCGTTTTACAGGGCTGCCAGGGATCATGTGAAGGCACAGCTGTCCCGGGTTGCCGGGAGAACTGTGCACTTCACATCGGACATCTGGACCTGCCCAAGTGTGCAGCAAGCGTACCTCTCGCTTACTGCTCACTGGTGGGAACCCGAGTCGGTTCTGGGTGGGGGCCGGGGGGAGGTGCCTAGCACAGCTAGACAGGGAAGGATGCGAGACCGCCAGGCCGGCTACTGCAAGGCCTTGCTTCACGCCGAGGTGCTCGACGTGTCCCACACGGCGGAGAACATCGCTGCCACCTTAAGGAGACAGTTGGACGAGTGGATAGGCCAGGGACCCGCCACCGTGGGATGCATGGTGACGGACGGTGGCAAGAACATGAGGGCAGCGGCGCATCTAGTGAGCCGAGAGAGCGTCTACTGTGCCGCTCACAAGCTTCACCTAGTGGTGAGAGATGCGCTGGGGTTGGGCTCCTCGAAGGAACCCGTGGATACCCGGACCCGTGAACTCCAGTTACTTGTCCAGAAATGTCGGAGGCTCACGGGTCACTTCTCGCGCAGCGTGAAGGCCACGCACGAACTGCGCCAGACACAGGTCAGGACAGGTGTGCCAGAGCACGCTCTGATCACTGACGTCAGCACTCGCTGGAACTCCACCTGCGCCATGCTTGAGCGCTTGGTGGAGCAGCAGGCCGCACTCCACGCGTGGCTCTCCGAGCACCGCGGTGCGAGTCAGGTGGGTGAGTTCAACCGGGAGGATTGGCTCACCATCACCCAGACAGTGGAGGTCCTGAAGCCCTTCAAGGACTTCACTGTGGCGGTCTCGTCAGACACGGCGACCCTCGGTCTGGTCATTCCCCTGGTGCACACGCTCCAGAGGAATCTGGCCACCCTTGCAGACCGGGTCGCGCCCCGTGCTGACCTTGTTCCAGCGGTGCGCGCATTAGTGAGAAGGCTGCAGCAGGGCATAGCTGCCAGGCTAACTCCTCTCACTAAGGAAGAGTCATACATGTTGGCGACCATGTGTGACCCGCGCATAAAGGGCACTTTCGCCGAGCGGGACGGGAACCTCACCCAAGCCAGAGACGGGCTCTGCTCTTGGGTGAGGCGCAGGCAGGCCAAGAGGGGACGCCTGTCGACAGGGGGGACGCAAGAGGGGCCCTGCCGTGCGGGTCCCTCTGACGCCCCCTCTGCGCAGGCCCCCCCCGAGGCCACCACCGGAGTGCCGATGGAGATGGAGATGCTCCGGTGGGCCCTCGTCCCCTCTGGGGTCGTGAGGACCGTGAGAGAGGATCCGGCGGAGGCGATGGTCAGGGACTACCTCGCGGAGCCCTGCGAGTCGCTCTCCACCGATCCGCTCAGCTACTGGGCCAGGAAGGAGTCGGTCTGGCCGGACCTCTCCCTCGAGGCGCAGCGGCTGCTCTCATGCCCTCCGACGAGCGTGGAGAGCGAGCGCGTCTTTTCACATGCGGGCGACATTGTCGGCCCACATCGCACTCGCCTTCTCCCATGGAGAGTCGAGCAGTTGACCTTCCTGAAGGTCAACTCTCGCCTCTTCGATTTCTCAGGACTGGACTTCCAGAGTGACTGAGGTGAGCCCAACTTGTGGCCTGCATCCTCTATGAGTCCAATCCTTTGGAATCGCGCTCTCCCCTGTATAAAACCCTGTATATACAGTTAAAACCGGCCAGTAGAGGGAGGGTGGTTAGGAACCAGTGGCAAAGGGAAAACACCCAGCAATTTGAAAGCCCCCCCCCAGGGTATTCAAAACATCTCCCATCACTGAGACATACCCTGTGGGACCAAATTTATTATGAAAAATAATGCCCCAGAAACATGGATTGCTACTGGAGGGAGAAACAGGTTAGATAGGGATTGCTTAGGTGTTTTTATCAGATGAAATCATTGTAAAAAAAATTGTAGAAGAATTGTTGTACTGTTTTTTGAAAGTTGATGTTCTGTTCATGTAAAAAAAAGGAAAAAAAACCAAAAAAAAATGTTGTGATTATGTTTTTTAAAAGTTGATGTTCTGTTCATGTAAAAAAAAGGAAAAAAAACCCAAAAAAATGTTGTGATTATGTTTTTTAAAAGTTGATGTTCTGTTCATGTAAAAAAAAGGAAAAAAAAACCAAAAAAAAATGTTGTGCTTATGTTTTTTAAAAGTTGATGTTCTGTTCATGTAAAAAAAAGGAAAAAAAACCCAAAAAAATGTTGTGATTATGTTTTTTAAAAGTTGATGTTCTGTTCATGTAAAAAAAAGGAAAAAAACCCAAAAAAAAATGTTGTGCTTATGTTTTTTAAAAGTTGATGTTCAGTTCATGTTTAAAAAAAAAAATTTGATGTTAATGTTGGGTTTGCATGGTTGGGGGATGCGGGAAGAGTGGTGGATGGGCACCGGCCAATGATGATCTCTCACAGATGTTCCCAGGTAAATTCTGAGGCTGGTGTGGGGGTGGGGGGAGACCTCTGCAGAACTGCTCCAGAAATACCATTGTCCAGTGCCTTGGAAGTGCCCAGTTCAGCTTTGTGTGTCTGAACTGAAAGCACAGCCACAGGAAATGACATAGGTTCTGCTGGACCCTGTTGCAGTGGTTCCCCCCCATTAAGTCGTTTTATGGAGGGAGAGTTGTATTAGGCTGGTAGTTATTATGATCATCTTCTGTTTCCATGCCCTGTTGTGCCCGCTCACTATGTAACCTGTTGTAATGTTCAAAACTTTACTGTTTGTCCATTTCAAAAAAAAAATTGTGTTTAAGATTCTCTGATGTGTAGTTAATTGTGTTGTGTTGTGCTATGAGGGACAATAAGTGTAATATGTTGTGATTTGTTGACCACTTGTAATTTGAAAATGAGAAAATAAAGGTTTTTTAAACTTAATGATTGTGTGTCTGTGTTCCCTTCTTTGATGGGAGGTTGGTTCCCAGCATAGGGAACAATGGGGCAGGCTGGCCAGCCTGTTCCTGGGGTACTCGGTGTGGGGCAGCTGAGGGTGGTTTTGGTTCTGAGAGGGGCTGAGTGGAGGATTTGGGTCTGTGTGTGGCAGCTGGGGTGGGGGAACTGGGTTTGTGTGGGGCTGAAAGGAGTGGACTATGGGGGATGAGAGCACTGGTCGTCCCTTTTGCCCAAGTAGGCCCCTGCTACTGTCCTGGTGTGGGCTTCCATGCCTCTATCAGTTGCTGGCCCTCCTTTGCCATCTTTTTCAGAAATTTTCCTAGGGCTGCCAAACTCCTGGTTGGGCTTGAGTTCAGGTTAGAGAGAGTAGTTCCCTACAGATAAACTGGCTGCTTCCAAGGGCAATCTCTTTAGAGGGCAAATGCGGACCATGGATTCTGGGGGAGATCCCTACTCAGATTTTCCTTTGCACAAGTCCCACCCCCAAATTGCCAGTAACTTCCAAGGCCAGAGTTTGCCACCCCAGAGAGATCCCGTTCCCACCCTCTTAGCCTTGGCATGAAAGTTGTAGCCCCCATGGAACGCTTCCAGGTTCCTGATTCCAAGCCCAATGACACCAATGTAAGACAATCCAGACCTCCATCAAAAATGGATTTTAAGTAGCAGTGGGATTGGGCTGCATTTCAGTCATTCACATATCTGGTTGTGTTCCCAAACATTTAGCTTATGGTTTTTTAAATCGGCGTATGGCACTTAAGGACACTTTTAAATGGTTCTAAAAACATATTTTTATTATGAAGTATTTAATGTGGCATTGATCAAGGGCAGGCCTTTTGGCCAAATGAGCAGTATCAGTACAGTAAAATTTAGACAAAGCTCATAGGAGGAAAAAGCATTCACACTGTGAAGTGGGAAGAAAGTTTCAATTTACATGTACCATGGACTCCGAAAAAGACATGTCCAGACCAAATCAGGCCTGCTTTCTCCCTTGAAGATATCAATTGATGATAGTGCTTATGTCACATCATGAGAAGACAAGGTTCACTAGAAAAGACAATAATGCTAAGAAAAATTGAAGGCAGTAGGGAAAAGAAGAATACCCTAGATGTGGTAGATTGACTTCGGTTTGCAATACATGGACAAGGTTTTTGGGATACTGTGGAGCTCAATATAATTCTAAAGTACACCACAAGTGATTTGAATGCATAAAACATACAGACACATACACATAAAATGTATATACCCCCTCCCCACCAAATTAAAGGTTTATCTTATGCCCCGGTTTTCTCCCCCATGGGAACCTAGAGTGGTTTACACATTGCTGTTCTCCCTTGATTTGTTTCACCCTCATCACAACCAGGCTAACAATAGACAGCTGCTCCATGCCTCACATTGGAGTGACTCCACCGATGGCCTTCTTAGTTGTATGAGGGGGTGGAGGGGGGGGGAGGAAGGAAACAACGCACTCCTGCCCACTCTATCTGGGGCCTAGGTTGCCAAATTGCTTGGCCTTGGCAAGGAGCCAGTGGTGGGGCGGCACTGGTTCTGGGGCCCCGTCAAGAACATTTGTCCAGGGCCCCAAAATCACCTAGACTGCCTCTGGAAAACACAACACAATTGTTTACTTAGGCTGAGCCAAGAACATCCATCAAGCCTACAAGGCACAGAATCAGAGTCTGCCAGATTCTAGACCAACTCTCTAGCCATTGCACTACAGTGGATATCTAAAAATTGTTCATACCCCCACCAGCAACTTGAACATTTTTCTCCAAAAGGCACACAACTTGGCTGGGTCTCAAAAAGGACTATGATGCATGGGCCTGTCAATGCATACTGGTACTAAGGCTCTGGCCGGGGGGAGGGGGGCATTGTGCCAATGCCACCCTGGCTTTGGAAGGGGACAGTAAAATAGAAGAAATAATCTAGCTTCAGTGCCTCCCCCCCTTCTCTCTCTCTCTCTCTCTCTCTATAATGTGAGTGAAAACATTACTATACCATCACTGAAGCCTACAGGATACATAGGGTCTGTTCACACACGCATGATCATTTAATGGCAATGCTCTGGCATGATGATGTCTGTTCTAGGAAGTGATGTGATCATCACACAAGGCTGGGGAGCACGCACAATTCACAGCAGGCAGATTTGGGCCACAAGGGATCCTGCTTTGGCCTGCAGGGCCCAAATCAGCCCACTGCAAAGCACAGGCATACTCTCAGGGCAGCCAGATGACATCAGTGACATCACGGCAGCAGCCCCTGGAGCGTACCTTGAAGGCTCATTCACTGACTTTCCCCCTTCGGGGTGATAGGTGAGAGTGGGGGATCCCCCACCAAGGGGAAACGGATCCCTAATTGTGTCTGAGGTTGTGGAAATCAAATGGGTCATATTGCTTCTGTCTTTGAGGGACTTACATGCACATTATATTTAACTCCAGATTTCTTGATTGTCAAGGAATGCATGTGGTGGGGGGTGGGGGGAAGGGTGGGAGAAGGGCCCCTGAGGGTGAGGGTGGCATTTGGCATGCAAAATGCCACCCCTGGCAAGACAAGCCTCTCCCAGCTGTCAGTGGTAGAGATGAGAGCAGAGCACCTACTTGGGGAGGCCATGAAATGGCCCCCCCAAGTGGGAGCAGGCTGAGCCTTGGTGGGGGGATGGGAGGAAGGGTGGGAGAAGGGCCCCAGAGGGTTGGGGGGGGGATTTTGTTGCAGTGGTTCCCCCCCATTAAGTCGTTTTATGGAGGGAGAGTTGTATTAGGCTGGTAGTTATTATGATCATCTTCTGTTTCCATGCCCTGTTGTGCCCGCTCACTATGTGACCTGTTGTAATGTTCAAAACTTTACTGTTTGTCCATTTCAAAAAAAAAAATGTGTTTAAGATTCTCTGATGTGTAGTTAATTGTGTTGTGTTGTGCTATGAGGGACAATAAGTGTAATATGTTGTGATTTGTTGACCACTTGTAATTTGAAAATGAGAAAATAAAGGTTTTTTAAACTTAATGATTGTGTGTCTGTGTTCCCTTCTTTGATGGGAGGTTGGTTCCCAGCATAGGGAACAATGGGGCAGGCTGGCCAGCCTTCTCTGCGGGTGGTGGGGGGGGTCAGGGGGGTGGTTGTCTGTGTGCCAGGGCAGGTGCTCTTTCCCAGGGACGATTTGGCACTGCCACCATTGTGGCACCCCTTGTCTGTGCAGAACTGCCCTGGGAAAGAGAGTTTAGGGGTTCCCAAAAGGGGAGGGCAGGCCAGCCTGTTCCTGGGGTTATGGTGGGTGTGGGGCAGGTGGGGGTTGATTTGGGTCTGTGAGGGGCTACTGGGGGGATTTGGGTCTGTGTGTGGCAGCTGGGGGGGAATTGGGTTTGTGTGGGGCTGTGAAGGGTGGACTTTAGGGGCTGAGAGCACCTACTTGGGGAGGCCATGAAATGGCCCCCCCCAAGTGGGAGCAGGCTGAGCCTTGGTGGGGGGTGGGAGGAGGGGTGGGAGAAGGGCCCCAGAGGGTTGGGGGGCATTTTGCATGCAAAATGCCACCCCTGGCAACACAAGCCTCCCCCAGCTGTCAGTGGTAGAGATTAGAGCACCTACTTGGGGAGGCCATGAAATGGCCCCCCCAAGTGGGAGCAGGCTGAGCCTCGGTGGGGGGTGGGAGGAGGGGTGGGAGAAGGGCCCCTGAGGGCTGGGGGGCATTTTGCATGCAAAATGCCACCCCTGGCAAAGGAAGCCTGCTTCTTCATTTTTTCCCCATAGGAAATAATGAAGAAGATGCTCCTTTATGGGAGGATGGGGGGACCTGCTTTGGGGGGCCATAACATGGCCCCCCAAAGTCCAATCTGTCTGAAACTTGGGTGGGTGTTAGAGAAGGGTTAGAGGAAGGTCCCCACCAATTTTGGGCTTATTTGGTGGGAAAATGCCTCCTCCAGGCGTCCTGAAAGACGGAGGCATTTTCCCAGCAAAATAACCCGAAAGAATCCCGAAAGAATGCCGAAATAATGCCGAATCCCGAATCCCGAAAGAGATTCTTGTTTCGGCATTCGGCTAATGCCGGTAGAGAATCTTGTTTCGGGTAATCCCGAAACAAGAAAGCCGAAAGTTTTTTCCTTGCACACCCCTAAAGAGGACTCATCACTTTGTGAAATATTGAACTGTTTTACCTTTTCAAAAACATTGTTGATTTACAGTTTTCTGTACAGTTGCACTTATGAGTTAGTTTTCTAAAAAGTTGTATTTTATCAATTAAAAAGTTTAAAAGGAAAGAAGAAAAAGAAAAATTCTTTCTTAAAATTGTGTGAAAGTTGCTTCTTAAACCCCATAGAACCCATGGAGAGAGAAGTTACAGACTCACAGTTTTTCAGCAATGCATTCAAGTGTCTCCATGCCATTGCACTCCTAATAGCTGCTATGAATAGATATGGCAGAAAGATGCCTTTTGCAGAGTTGTTACCTTAAATGGGCGTGATGGAGACAGAATGAGGGATGGAGCCAGCTGGCCTAAAGCACTTTCTGCTATGTTGGATCTCGCTCCATTGATAACATCTTACATACTGGTTGTCCATTGTTTGACTCAGAATGCTGCACCAGATGACCCCTGCTCTAATCACTGGTCAAGCATGGCTATTCTTATGCTGGACAAAATGCAGGACCCCGTTACTCTCTGGCAACCCAGCAGGAAAAAATTTGTCATTGCAGGTCATTCTATTTGCATAAACACATCTGAGCACAAATGAGTTCCAAGTGCCACCTTATCAGTCTCCCCCAAATTGTGTGTCTGCTATGCTACTCTCTTTCTCCCCTGTATTGATATCTAAAGAGTCCCCACCAACTCCAATTAAAGATGACCATATGAAACCCTGGAGAGCAGCTGCCTGTTAGAGTTAGGGGACTTGATAAGCCAATAGTAGGGCAGATTCATGTGTTCATGCATGTGTGTTCACAAACAGCAGTATTCTTGGAGCTATAACACTTCACAGTGAAGATAGGAAAATCAAAAACGTGAACATAGAAAACTAGGACCACAGGGAGAATGTTATGAAAGAACTCCTCTTGCTGACCTTCCATGAGCAGGGAACACTATGTGGAACAGATTGCAAATTGCCACCTCTACCAGCTTTCTAAAAAATAATAATAATAAAATACTTATGCACCACATGTCTCTGTACCCAGTGAACCATTTGAAGAGGTACAGTCCCAGAAAAACTCTGCCATATTTTTTTTCCTGAATTATATTTTAGCCCTGGGTCATTTAAAAAACTTTCATTGGATATAAAAAAAATTAGAACCATTGAAATGTTCTAATAAAGAGCATTTATCACCTGATTTCAGTGTATAAATAGTCCTATAGTGTATGAGTAATTTCATGACAACTTCAGCTATTTTTTATCTGTATTAACTAGTGTGCCATCCATGAAACATAATAGTGTATTTTTTCTTAAATATTCTAATCTCGAGCTCAATTTCCTAATACTGTGGAGAGGAGAAACAGTCACTAACAATAATCAGCCAAGAGATTCAGTGATATAAATTATTTGACTTCATAAATATCAAACTGAAAATGGGACAATTATAATGGAAGAATGTCATACTTTTTCCTGCAAAAACGCAATAAAAAGCAAATTATAAAACCATTCCCTAGCTATCCACACTCCATTACTGCCTACAATTATGGGAAGGACACATAAAAATAATTCCATCTGCTCTGCTTCTGCTCATAAAAACCTTGATGATGTGCACTATATGACAGTTTTATATGAGAGGTGCCACATTTTTGGCATATTACTGGCATTGTGCCTTAAAATAGAGTCATACTAATTTACACCATCTGAGGAGCATCCTCTTTAATCCTCTGCACTAGTTGAAAATTATTTTAAATACACATTAGTCTTCCTGCAGAATGATGATATATATATTTTTAAATGAGTGCTTCCATGTCTGGAAGGTGCAAGACAGCGGCAGGAGAGATGAGGTGAGAAGCCGTTTTGAGAGTTGGAGTGACTAAAAGCCAAGCAAGATGGGATGCTAGGAGTCTATGGATGGAGCATTATTTTCCTTAAATAGCTGGCATGTCTGATTCGGATTGGAACCATGGCATGAGACAAAGGTGGATGTGTAAAGCCTTCCTCCTCACTATTTTTCCAATGTGAAATAGTCTTGTGGACTACATACTCCGAGAAAATGGTGCAGGGAAAGACTTACCCCCTTCCCTTCTTCGTGGCCCAAGTTTGAATCAGACTCTCCCATATTTACTATTTTAAAAAAAATCCTGGTAGCTCTATTTACAGAACTCCCAGCATCACATATGGAACACTTTTAGAAATATGAAGATGCCAGAACAGGATGAGATGGGGATAAAACATCCAAAAGGCAAGAAGGAACAGGAGGGATGAATATGAGTCATACTTTGACGTGTTTAAGACTTCATCTGATTTGTTTGCTCATTTGTTTTATTTAGAAAATTTATACTCTTCCTTTCTGCCCTGATCAGGGCCACCAAGGTAGCTAACAGTTTAAAAGCCTATATGATAGAAACACATCATTAAAACCACACAAAACAACTAAAACTAAGCTAAAATACACATATAAAACAATGACATGCACTTGCTTAAAAACAATTAAACACAGGGCAGGAAAGTGCCTGAAAAAAATGTCAGGCAAAACCAAAAATCTTCACTCCCTGGCTAAGGAAGCCAAGGAAGATATGCCTGGAGAGGAAAGTAAAATTACCAACCTCCAGGTGAAGCCCAAAGTTCTCCTGAAATGACATCTGATCTTCATACTACAGAGATCAGTTCCGCTAGAGGAAATGGCAGCTTTCGGGAGTGGACTCTGTTCTTCCAGAGGGCAGTCAGCTCTTTTTTTAGGATTCGGACGCAATAAGCACTCAGGTGAAGAAGTAAAAGAAAGTTTATTTCACAACACACAAATGCAATACAAGGAAGAGAAAGAAGTGCTCAAAAAGTAATCTATAGAGTAACAAGGTACAAATACAAAGGAAAGAAAAAAGAATAACAGGAAAGGAAGATATCAACCTAATGCAATACATAGCACTCTCTCAGGCTGCCAGGAACTCAGTCTCAAAACAGCAACAAGTGAACTCCTTTGGCCCGGCTTTGCACAGCACTTGCTGCCGCCAAGTCCATGCTGAGGCTCCATTCAAGCTGTCTCTTTCTCAGATTTATATAGTTAAAGTACTCTAGTGCCCACCTGGCCACATCGCCCTCCCCAGAAGAAGGATGATTGAAGGATGATTAATCAAAGGACCATGGCTAAGGAATGCTTTCAGTGTCAGACTGCCCTTGATGGTTTGGGCCTAAATGATAAAACTAAGCACCTAGCACTCGTTCAGGGAAAGATTGCTAGGCCTCCTTAATCCTCACACTCTAGGGCCAGGTGCCTAATTGACACCCCTCTCTGCATCATACCTGAGACAGGGAAAATACCAGCCCGAGGTCAAAAACTTGCATCAGCAGAAAATTAGAACAAGCTAACAAGGCAGATTTATATGTAGTCTAAGAACTATTTTAGAAGGCATATATAGGCCAAATATGGCTGGCAGAGCCAGCTGAAACAACCGATCAAATCCATGTTGCTCACAAGCAGCACAGAGGGCCTTTCAACTTTCCCCTTTTGCATCAGCTGACTGGTGGAGCCCACTAGCCAGCTGGAGCAAGGAGGGGTTACAGCCCCATTTCCGTGCCCCTTGCTTGCAAGCAGCACGGAAACTGGTACTGACGGACCACAGACTGACCGGTTTGTAAACTGGGGCTGGTCCATAAAAAGTTCATGGTCCCTGAAATGCCACAGACCATGGACTGGCAGCCCATGATTTTTTTCCTAGTCCGTGTCCACTTCTACTCTTGAGGTAAAATTGACGGATTATGGCACCACTATCTCCTCGGAATACAATCCTCTTTTGCAATTTCTACTACTCACCCTATGGCATCACTTCCCCACTCTGCTCTCTCCTTCCCTCAAACTCACCTTCTTGAAGAACTGTCCTTTAATCACAATTTTTTCAGCTGGAATTGTTGACCCATGGTGAAGGCTTTGAGGAAGCTTACACTTGGAGAGGAGGAGGAGAAGAGAAAGACGCCATCATGGTATATTGATAAGCATGTTGGAATAGGACCTGAGCAAATCGGGTTTGAATCTCTGGTCTCCCATGGAATTTCACTAACTTTGGGCCTGCCCCACTCTAACCTACCTCACAAGTTTGTTGTTGTGAGGATAAGATGAGGGAGGGTTGAACAGTGAGATAATCCATTTTCAGTCTCCATTAGTGTGAAAAAGAGGATATACTTTTTTTAAAAAAGGAGGAGGAAGAGGCAGAAGAGGAGGAAGAACAGCAATTAGATATATGAACTAAAAAGGAGATGAGGAAAGGCTGAGCAAAAAAAATGGGAACGTTGTTTCTTAAAGGGTCATCTCTTTTCTTTTTAGCCAGACTTTCAACTAATAACAGGAAAAGCCCTGTGCCAGAAGTTGACACACCCAGGAAGAATTGGGGGGCCCCAGACAAGCATGCTAGCATCATGAAAATTCACACACACACACACACACACACATTTTAGAGCATCCCTCCAATATAGCAATAACACTTCCAGTTTTTGCCACAGGTGGCATCACACGCCTTCACAATGATGGCATCTGTCTGTTCCCCCTCCCCCTCTTTCTCCCACCAGGCTTAGAAGACCCAGAGAGGAATTGGGAAAGGGGCAGGAAGTCTTCCACTACAGCTTTGTATATACAGCACTTCTCAGACTATGAGGGCCTTTGATGATGATAACAACAACAACAACATTCAATTTATATAACGCCCTTCAGGACAACTTAATGCCCACTCAGTGGTTTACAAAATATGTCATTATTATCCCCACAACAAAACACCCTGTGAAGTGGGTGAGGCTGAGACAGTTCCAGAGTAGACATGGGCATAAACCAAAAACATTTAACGACTCTGCGGTTCATGGTTCGGTGCCAACGACGATCCCGAGGTCACGAACCGCAACGAACATTTTCTGTTGCCGAACTAGTTCACGGTTTGCGGTTTGTCGAGCGTGAAATAGCCCCCGTGGCACTTAGAGAGCCCATATTCCCGGGGTGTCTTTTGTAGGCTCTCCTAGAGCCATCACCCAAGTTTGGACAAGATTGCAAAAGGGATCTTGGAGTTATACCCTCTCCAATCCAAGGCTCCCAGGAAACTCCCACAAAAATTATACTCTAACAAGTGGCAAGCAAGTGGCTAACAAGTGGCAAGCAAGAGCTCTGTTGCCAGGGGAACTGATTGCTGGTGCCTGACTGTTTGCAATTTCTACTACTCACCCTATGGCATCACTTCCCCACTCTGCTCTCTCCTTCCCAAACCGCGGCTGAATGCATTGAACCAGGCGTCTCCCGAATGCTGGTTTGTTGGCCGTGGACAATCACGAACCGCCAGATTGTGATAGTGCGATCGTCAATTTCGTGGGTTTTTGAAGTTCGTAATGTAGTTTGTGCCCATATCTATTCCAGAGAAATGTGACTAGCCCAAGGTCACCCAGCTGGATTCAAGTGGAGGAGTGGGGAATCAAACCTGGCTCTCCAGATTAGAGTCCCGCGCTCTTAACCACTACACCAAAGTGGCTCTCAACTGGCTGGCTTGTAAAAAACGTTGTTAAAAAGCTAAAATATTCCTCTTTACTGAAAAGTACATTTCAATTCAGTGCCAGAGGAGGACAAAGTGAGCAGTGCCACAAGAATGAGAATATTCAGGACCTGTGGGAAACTGCTGAGGCAGAAGAACTAAGCCTGCCTCTCTCATGGTGAGATTTCAGATCAGTGGAGACTCCAGTGCTACCTGAGCAGCCATAGACTGCATATATAGCTGGCCTCTTTCCAAGCTCAGCATATTCTGTGGCTTGTAATGCTCACTGGACTAGTAAGTAATTCATAGGAAAAGAGGGAGGAATCAGATCAAACTAACTTGCTTCTGTGCAAGCCTTGAAACAGGCTAGAAAAAATGCAGCTCAAAAACTATTCCAAGCATTGCCTTCTCAATCTATTTTGTGGCAGGAAAAAAAGATGTCTGATAGCGCTGGGAATGTTTACTTCTAGATCAGAACAAATACTAAATCCACCTCTGCGTGGATTTTGTGATCACATAAACAATCTACATTTCATTCACATAGGCAGAATCTTTGCTATTCAGAGGGAAGATAAATATTCCCCATTCCACTAGTGCTTTACATATGGAATCGCCATGATATCCGAGGTGGTCAAAGCGTATTATTGTACTTTATAGAACAAAAATAATAGCACCTATTAGGTTTACATCATAGATTTCTCTTTCATGGAGTTTTCAGAGTTTCTTGGCAGAGAAAAACGGGTTTTGTGTTTTTAACATGAATAAAAAATAGGCATGGCAGTATCTTCTACTGGACCAACTTATGTTTGTATAGAAGTATGAATATATTGTCCAGTCCAATACATTGCTGGTTTTGAACTTGATTAATGTCCTATTATTATCTAAAATCAACACCTGTAAATTCTGTTTGGAGGAGAGTGCTAAGAATACCATGTAAAGAAAAATCTGAGCAAATTTGAAAAACTGTACAGCAATGTCTGAAAAGCAAGTAGTTTAAACCTAAGACCCATACTTCATTCTAATTTGAAGCACCAACATTTACTTCTCACCCCATATATAGCTATATTATTCCCCCTGGATCTTTCTCTTCATTTCTTCTTTCTTGACGCCATTTCTATGTCTTTGTTTCCCTGCCTTCCTCTTCTCTTTTTCTTCCTCTTGTTCAGCTTCTGTTTTAAAATCATACCAAGAAAAGCCCCAGTCCCAGACTTCTCTGGGGCCCCATTTGTGGACTGAGGGGTGCAGTACAAGATGGCCACCATTTATTTTGGCCCAGGTGGCTCCCAGCAGTATCTGAATAGCTGTGAAGAAGCCAGTCAATTAAACCACCCAGACAGCCAGTCAACCGTGAGCTGGCTGGGGTCCCAGAGGCAGGCCCTGCCAGCTGACCTGGATAGGATAGTCTTCGGTCACGTCTCCATGTCAGGCTTAAATTTGGAGCCGACCAGGCCCCCAACACCATTTGCTTGCAACTTGTGACCTACCCTTCAACTTAGATTCTGGGCTTCTGGCACTTGGTTGGGTTTGTTCCTTATTCTGGTTGTCAGCTGGGTCTCCTACATAGTTCTTTAACTCCTTGGTTGCTCACAAATTTTGGTGTTGGCTTTTTTGGCATTGGCCACAGATACTTTTGGAGTAAACATGACCTACATGCACTCTTTCTTGGGGGTAATATGTGGCAAGGACAAGCCCAGCTCAGGAGGTGTTAAGGCATGCTTGTTCCCAGCTGACAGGGGATCCATACAGAGGTTTACACTCATGTGGAAAGCACAATGCTTTCCAGTACCTCCCCCCCCCACACACACACACCAGCATGCACTTTGCACACTTTTATGCATGCATGCTGACCCCCATGGCATATCAGGGATCTTGTAAGCCCTATCAGTACTAAAAAGAGCATCATTTTCCTGTCTTTCATGGGTTTCAGAAAATAGATTCTCAGCTCTACGAGTCCATCCATTGGGTCCTCATTTTCTATGGAGGGTCTCCCACAAGCCGAAAAGCTGTCTTCCAGAGTGAATTGATTGATTTACTTATATATAGTCCCCCTTTCATAAGAGGGCTGTTGTATCGTACTGCTGAGAACAAGGCCTCATGTGACTTTCTAACTTCTGAAGATGTAGCACAACAGAAGGTTCAACTTTGGCATGAGTACTTCCATTTTTCTGTCTCAGCAAAAGTGCCCTGCCAGTGCTCCAGAAATATTTCATAGAAATCTGTTTCCCTTCTTATTTACTCAATGACAACTGTATATAGAAATGAGGCCAGATGCCTTTCTTCATAAATAAAAGACATTGCTGTGCTCAGGTTCTTTTTCCTTTCCAGAATCATAGCAACAGTATTCCCACAGGCTTCTCCCCGCCCTTACCAAATTTTGTCTGCTGTCTCCAGAACAGCATCCCAAATTCTCTCAAAACTCAATCACTTAGGGTCACTCTATACGTTACTTCTTTTACGAGTTCTCCACGAAGCCAAGCCACGCTCCGCGCAGACACACGTCAGCTCGGAGACAGGCTTCTAAAAAAAAAGAGAAAGCAGATGGGCTCAAAAAGCTGCTGCCAGGAGAGGGAGATCTCCTGCCTTTCTCACAAGCTTTTCCCCCCATGCAAAAACAGTGCAGAGAAGAAACGTTACCCCATTTCTGATGCTCCATGTGGAGGTATTGTGTGCAGATGAGTCAGCAGAAAGGGGGAAACTCCCCTCCCCGCCACCCCTGAACTGTTTTTGCATGGGGGAAACAACTTGGGAGAAAAGTAGGAGCCCTCCCTCCTCTGGCAGCCATTTGCACTCCCATTTTTTTTATAGAAGACAATCTCCAAGCTGACGTTTTGTCCGTGCAGAGCGCAGCTTGGCTCTGTTGAGAACTTGGCTGTTTTCACACTGCTTACCGGCCACGGAACATCGCACCAAACTCCCGGAATGACAGCATCTTCCTGGCGTGATTTCGCACGAGAAGTGCCATTCTCACGTAAAATCGCACCAGGAAGACACTCCGGGAGCTTGGCACAATGTTCTGTGACTGGTAAGTAGTGTGAAAACAGCCCTTGTAAAAGAAGTAACATGTAGAATGGACCTTAGCTCCTCATATTGGGATTCTCTGATGTTGATTCAGAGCATGTTTTGTATATACTCAGTTCAAGTAGGAGTCATCATGGTAGTTACTTCCTGCACATCTACAGATTGGGCAGTATATTTAAATCTACAGACTATTCTATTACATGCCTTCATATCACATCCACACAACTCAGCAAGTTCTCTATTTGTGTATTCGTCTTACGGTCACGGAAATCAACACAAGCTCTATTTCTGAGTCTGGGGCAACCAAGTCTAACTAGTAAAATGCTGTACTAGTAAAATACGGCACTGGCACAGTAATGAGATTGCTTGGCTAAACTGTGAGTGGAAAGCTCTCATTTTTTTAAAAAAAAATATGAGCTACTTCTCTATATCACTCCAGACAGCCAAGTGCCTAATTTGAATTCATTGCATGAGAAAGAAGTGAAGCTCTTCCTCTGAAGTAGCCGAGGCATCTCTCACAAGAGCGAATGAGGAGTTTCTCAAATTACTTTTTGAATACTTTATCATCCCCTTTAATATGGCAATTTTAACAGGCAACGCATAAGAATTCAATATCACCCAAAAATGCTGGAATAAAACAGAATTTCGAATTAGTCATCCGATTGGACCTTGAGTGATTTGCTTATCATGAGAGAAGGAGGGGATCCTTAAAGGAGATTACATTCAGCCGGAATACAAATTATGACAATTTGGTGAGCAGCTGATGTTCCCAATGAAAACGATGATTGCTTCTTAATTGGAGGAGCTGTCTCTGCAAATGTAGCATCTATTATCGAGAGCCACACATGGCTAGTAAAACACATTTTTTTTTCTACCGCAAATAAGGTGCATATGGGAAGCTCAAGGAACATTTCTATACAGTTGATATAGCATGCACACCTTTTTTCTTGGTTCTCCCCTTCCCACTCTGCAAACATTCTGTCCTCTTCCCCCCATCTTTGTAGCAACTATGGATATATATTTTTTTCTCATAAGGAGACTGGTAATAAAAGAATTAAAAGCTAATTGGTCCTCCATTGGAGCTGCTAGGGTGCAGTTCTGTGTATCCTGACCTGGAAGTAAATGCCCTGTGAACACTGTGGGACTGGCCTCTGAATGGACATGCATAAGATACATAATCAGTAGTTTTTATAATTTATTTTAATTTTAAGAAGTATTTATATCCAGTCTTTCCACGTGGCTCAAGGCAGCTTACAAATCACAATGTAAAACGTTCAGAATAAAATAAACCCCCAGATAAAATAAAAACCCTCCCTTTCAAAACAACCTGTGCACACATATACAAGTCTCACAATGTTCACTGCTGCTTATGTCCAGGTAATGTGATAGAGTTGCCAACCTCCAGGTTGAGTCTGGAGACCTCCCAGAATTATAACTGACCTCCAGATTACAGATATTTCCCCTGAAGGACATGGCAGTTTGGGAGGGTAGAGTCTATAGACTCTATCCAGCTGAGGTCCCTTCCCTCCCCAAACCCTGCCCACCCCACACTCCATCCCCAAAACCTCCAGGAATTTCCCAACTCAGATCTGGCAACCCTAATAAATGCACATAGGTGTAGGAGTGTCTCTTCCTGCCAGTTCTGTTTTTACAGTATTTCTTTAGTTTTGCAATTTCATTGGATCATTAAACCAAGTCTGTAAAATCCCTGTCAATGCAAGTGATGAGACAGCTTCCCTTGGCTTAGTTCAGAATTGGCTTGATATATATGAGCTTTCTTGCTGAGCATTCAGAAAACGCTATAGATTATTAAAGCTAATAGGATTAAATACAGCCTGAGCAACCAAGGTCGAGGGCAGAGAGAGCAAAGAAGGAAAATGGTAGACAGAATAAAGATCTGCTCACTATTTTTGTTTCACTTTCTTTAAAAAAAAACTTGATTCTGTACGGTCAATTTAATTATATTAAACCCAGTCCTTTTTTTTCAAAGACCTAGAGTAGTAAGCTTTGTCATGCTTTTACAGACAGTCCTCCAGTCTAAAACAGTTTCTTTCCAACAACTGTGGAACACCTAACAGAGCCATTAACCCAAGCAACAGACTAGGGAGGCCACTTACCCAGTTGCAGAGGAAAGGCCTATTGTTCCTAGGAACCTATTGTTCCTAGGCAGTAGTGGGAAAATGGCATTGCATGATACATCAATGTCATTTATGGCTTTTTTAAAAAAAGAAGTGATGTCTACCATGTTGTGGTGATGCAGTAGGAATACCCTCGGTCTCTATGATCAAACCAGCTCGGTGACCTTGGGTCAGTCAAAGATTCTGGGAGCTCACTCAGCCCTGCCCACCTCACAGGGTGTTTGTTGTGGGGATGAGAATTACATACTTTGTAAACTGCTCTGAGTGAGCATTAAGTTGTTGTTGTTATATTCAAAATAAATATTTATTGTACAGTGTACACAGTAATAACAATAAAAACAAAGGGCCTGAAGCTCTTCATTGGTGTTATATTCTGGTATTAAATTTCCAATTGCCAACTTGTAATTGAAGTCAGATGACTTTGATTACAGATTGAAGATACACACGTCCAGAAATGAAGAATTTTGTGTGTGTGAAGTTCCATGTGAAGAGATCCATGGCCTACTGTAGTAATTTATATCACACTACACAATATATGAGATAATAACATCAGGAGATAATTTATACATTTTGATTTCTGGATATGTGGGTTTGTTTATTGAAAATGTGTGTATTATTGACCACTGAGGAAGGCCCTCAGGACAAAACATGGATAGTCTTGTGTTGGTCATTTGACATGTTTATCAACTGTATTGGAGAATGTTATAGTTTATCTAAAGCTTTCCTATGTAGCCTGACATTCAGGCCCTTTGTTTTCAATTTTATTACTATGTACACTACATAATAAATATTTATTTTGAATATATTTTAATGTGCCGTTTTTACATGTCTTTCCCCTCGCACAAAATTGTGCAAAACTCATGGAACAACAGAATCTTCATTGTGTGATTTCCCATCATGACATCAGAAATCGCTCCATGAAACAGAATCAAGACAGGAAATCACACCATGAAGACACCATCATTCCGTGAGTTTTGTGCAATTTTGCGCAAGAGGAAAGATGTGTGAAAATGGTTATAGCTTGACTGTTGCAGCATCTACAGTATATTGCTGGTTGTTGGGGAATCCCTCCCCCTTTCTTTGTTTGCAAACTATAATGTTACCAGTTCAAGCATTTTTTAAAGCTGGAAATGACATTGTGGCATTGCAGTGACACCATTTCCATCCATCCTAATGCATCCCCAACCCGCCACCAGAGCCTCAAAGCTTGATAACAACAACAACAACATTCAATTTATATATCACCCTTCAGGATGACTTAACACTCACTCAGAGCAGTTTACAAAGTATGTTATTATCTCCACAACAAAATACCCTGTGAGGTGGGTGGGGCTGAGAGAGCTAGAAGCTGTGACTGAACCAAGGTCACCCAGCTGGCTTCAATTGGAGGAGTTTGGAATCAAACTGAGGAATATGGATTTGAAGAAAGAGATTTTATATACCATTTCTGTGCCTTTCAGTATTATATGCACTTTTTCTATGCCCAGGAGCTATTGTAGTATTCGTAATGCAACCTGCAAGAAAATGACACTTGAAACAGAGGACCCAAAAAAAGAAGAATGTACGTTAAACATGTTAAACTCTATAAGAACTGAGAACTAAACAGTATACTGCTTGCAACATGATGTAGAGATGCACCTGTAGAGATGTCACACAAATGTTATATTATTCTATATGATTCTAATAGGATTTAATACAAAAGAGCTCTTTCTAAGAACTGATTAATGTAGCAAAGTAGGTCAGCCAAAATTAGCAGCATCTCTCTCAAGGCTGGGAAAGAGAGAAACTGCAGAAGTGGGGGAACATTCCTTTCCACCCACAGATCCCAGCTCTCTGAAAACCCCAAGGTTGCCAAAGAAGAGACTTCAGGGTGCCGTTAAAAGTAACATTGGCAAAAAGGAGGGGGCAGGAGTAGGCCCACAAGAGGAGGTGGGTGAGGGAAAGGAGGAAGATGTTCTTCCTAGAGGAACAAGCCCAAGGACAGATAAGGAAATTGCAATATTGCAATTTCTCCAATTATGCGGCTGACCTGTTGCTTCTTCCAATCAAACCAACCCTAGACACTTGTGTCAAGACAGGAGGTCCTCTTTCTATGCCAATGGGGGACCTCTGCATTCTGCGAGCCAATAAGATAACTAATATTATAATTAACCTAAAGGTATTAATTGAATCATAGAATCATAGAATCATAGAATCATAGAGGTGGAAGGGGCCATACAGACCATCTAGTCCAACCCCCTGCCCAGTGCAGGATCAGCCTAAAGCATCTCTGACAAGTATTCATCCAGCCTCTTCTTGAATTGCTTTGCACTTCTATTGTAGCTTTGATGAGCACTGGGCAAGAGGGAACCCTTTCCTTCCCGTGTAAGGGGAGCTCATCCATTGCTTAATTAAACAATCTATTTTGCTTCAATTCAACAGGACTCCGGAGAGTGTCTTTCTCATTGTGATTGGCTAAGAGGGACACCAAAAAGGCACCAAATTCTGTGTCTTTAACAAAACCCAGTTCTCCAGATTAAAGTCCCGTGCTCTTAACCACTACCACCAAACTAGTACCACTAGAACAGGCCCTGCAACAAATCAGGATACCAAGTCTGTTTCTATATCCATTCAGAACCAAGTATCATCAGCCATGGCATCTCAGACTAAAGTACTTACTCATCGTACAATGTAATATATGCAATCATCTGCAGATAATGCCCTTCAGCTCTCTATACAGGACACATGGGTTGCTCCATATTCAACAGAACAAACGGACACAAATGTGACAGAAAACATAGCAATACTCATAGTGGGAGAACATTTCAGTCTTTCAGGAATCTGTGTTACTGATATAAAATTCACAGTTATCCTGCAAGAGAACTTCAAAGGGAGACTCCAGTGTGAAACTGCTAAATTAGCTATCTGAACAAAGACCTTGGAGTCTGTAGCTACTACAGATGTTAATCTGCTCTGCTGATGTAGATATACACCTACTGGGGAGTTCCCACCTTGCTAAACATCTCATATTAATTAGTTATGCTTTGTTTCAGAAAGAGGTCATCTCTGTGCTCGGCTTTATGGTTGTTTTAAAATTTTCTACTACTCTACCAAATTGTATTTGCTCACTGAATGTCCTGTTGATCACTATCGAATATTGCTCAGTAAACTTCCTAGCTGTTTTTTCGATTGTATTTCCTTTTCACTGTGTAATCTGCTTTGGGTCTCAGGGCCAAGCTACACATGACGAATGACACTTGAATGGCAAGTGTATTTCTCCCTGTTCACTTGCCCTCCACTTAATCCACTTGCTGTTCAAGTGTCATTCGTCTTGTGTAGCTTGGCCCTCAGTGAAAAAGGCAGATGATAAAGAGATAAATAAATAGCAGCAAAACTGTATTATCACTATCACTGTACTTTTGTTGATTCAGTGTCCTTTTTACATAATTATGCCTCATCCTGTGCTTCCTGTTTCGTGGCCCTTTGACCCTGTTGTTTAAAACTTTTTTCTAGATAACGTTGTATGTGTGTGTGCGTGCACCCATGTGTTTTGTATACTCACCCATGAGTTTTGTATTAGACTCTCTATTACCTAAAGCAAGATAAACTTGGTTCTGGATTGAACTGCTGTAGGAAGGTGGTTGCAAGGCTACCACATAAAAGACTTTGTTGTTGATGACCAAGGCTGCAATTCTATCCACACTTGCCTGGGTTTTTATTATCCACTAGGACCTCCTTCTGCTGAGAGGGGTTGGATTGTTAAGTGACTATACGTATGAAGTTGAGGCCAATGAACAGGAGCTTGTGGATTTTAAGTCCCAGGAAGTTTCATGTGAGAGACCATGGTTGTTGAAATAGTTTCTGCCCAGACAGTCCATAATTCTCAGAGAGGACTCAGGACCATGTGGAAATTACTAACTGTCAAATCTCCCAGGTTGTACTTGAACAAGCATAGAAAGCTCTCTGTGAATAGGAAACTAGTTTTACTTTGGTATTATAAACGCTGCTATGAAAACAAGAGAGTACTTGAACCAATGTGTACATTCTTCTGTGGAATTCCTTCCATAAAAGCATAACATTGCCACTAGAATAGAATATCTGTCTCAAATATTCAAGTAAATATGGCAGGCAGCTCTTTAATCTTTAAGAGGCAATTTAGAATGATGCTGCAAACACTTCAAGTGTTACTGATGGCTGTTTCCGCAATGCTAAACTAAAAGAAAGCACGAGCAGAAAGTGCCCAATTAAGAAATAAGTAGCTGTGAATATAGATAATTTGATCAAACGGCTAAAACGTGACTTTGCACACGGATAGAAATAGCCTTCACGCAAGAGGAATGAACACATTTTTATTTATTCTGGAAATTAGATTCTTGAAATGCTCACAATTATGTACATTTTATTTACTTTTCAATATTCTATTTACTGCAATCTCCACACATAGGCAGACATTTTCTTATGATTCAAGTTATTTCTGAATTGTTTAGTTACAAGGAGATATTATTTTCCTTTTTTGCCTCTTCCTTCTGAACCTGTCTCCCTCTCTCTACCTCGCCCACTCCCTATTTTTTTAATTGCCAGGGTGAATTTGATTTTCAGAAAAGCAAAGAATGAATATCATTAAATAGAATCAGGTGGCAAAGTGACTGAACATGTTGAATCAATTGTAGTGTATCATACTTTAATTATACAGTCCCTTAGGAGTCCTCAGCCATCTGCCCAATTACAGCCAGTTTTTGACAGTCCTTTTAGCAATAGTTCAAAACATCATCTTTGCTGCTATAACCATTTTATAACCTTAGCAGCAACCTAGAACTACCAGATATTTTCATTATGCACTAATTATTATGAAAAATTTCCATTCAGCACTATTTTGTTTCCTCATCTTGTCGTTTTTCATGGGTTCTCATTCCTTGGGCATAGCCTGCAATGCCATCAGTCATTGTGTAGAGTGGAGCCAGCATGGTGTAGTGGTCACGGCATCAGACTAAGATCTAGGAAACCCAGGTTTGAAATCCTGAGAATGTAACGTTTCAGAGAAAAATTTCTAGCAGCTTTTCATAAATCTGATTATCTTCTTCACAACATGTCTTTGTCCCGTGCTTGTGAATTCAGATTGTTTTGTAACTTAGGTAGTGTTCAGAAATGTTACAAGATGATGGAGAACTTTTGGTCTGGATAAGGAACCTGTACGGTAAATGATGGAAACTGAGGGTCCAATTAAGGACTCAGCTATGTGTGATGCTGGGAGCTCCATGAACATGTGTGATGCTGAAAATTCCCTAAATGGAGCTCTTAGGATTTTTTTCCTCATGATTTTTATCAGGCGTGCACAGACCACCTTCCAATCAGGAGTGATTTCGTGCCTTCTCCCCATACCATTTCCCCAATTTACACTGCGTATTCTACCTTGAGTCTCAGTGAAAAAGGCAGACTACAAATAACATAAAAACACAAATACATTTGAAACGGACCCAGGAGCTGCTGTTTGCTCTTGGGGAAATCTGGCTCTGATGTGCGCGTTTCATACTGGATCTCAACTACACGTAGAATCGCATCAGGATTACTTTAAGCAATTGCCATGGATTTAGCAAAAACGTAGGTGAACAAAGGCCTGCAATTTATTTACTTCATTTGTACCCTACCGTTCTTCCCAATGGGGGCCCAAGGTGATTGGTATCATTTTCCTCTCCTCCATTTTATCCTCACAACAACTCTGTGAGGTAGATTAGTCTAATCTACCTAAGAGTGTGTGATTGCCCCGAGGTTACCCAGCAAGCTTCCATGAAATAGTGGGGATTCAAACCTGGGATTCTTGACACTTTAACCACTACACCATGCTGGCTCCACTCTACACAATGACTGGTGGCATTGCAGGCTATGCCCAAGGAATGACCTGTTCAGGTAAAGATATAGAGATGTTTTACAAAGAATAGAAATGGCCTTAGTATACTATGGCCTTTAGGTAACTAGTAAAGAAGTCTGGTCTGTATTAACAGATGAGATACATGTTAATCGAGTAACCAACTATGCCATCCTATGCAGAGTTACACTCTTCAAAGGCTACTGAAGTCAATTGGATTAGGAGGATGTAACTCTGGGCCAAGCTACAAGTGATGAATGACACTTGAACGGCAAGTGTATTTCTCCCTGTTCACTTGCCCTCCACTCAATCTACTTGCCATTCAAGTGTCATTTGTCACTTGTAGCTTGGCCCTCTGTTTAAGATTGTGCTGCAAACCAGGTAAAAGGAGTGTAACATAAATAGCAATCATGTTCCTCAGCCAAGGATGAAAGGAGAATATATTTCAAGATGTGGTTCACTGGTAAATAGCCAACAAATAATTATATAACTTATAGAAACTGATCTAGTGTTGTCATAATTAAAACTAAGGGCCAAGCTACACATGACGAATGACACTTGAACAGCAAGTAGATTGAGTGGAGGGCAAGTGAACAGGGAGAAATACACTTGCTGTTCAAGTGCTGTTCGTCACTTGTAGCTTGGCCCTAAGTGATGAGCTATTGCTACCTTGAAAAGACAAGTGAATATATCTAGTTTACACTAACCAAGAATATATAGGTAAAAGCTATCTAGCCACCTTGGTGTCCTTTACAAGGGAAGAAAGGCTGGGTATAATTTTTGTAAAATAAATAAAACCTTGCAGGTGTTTTAAACCTATAAAATGCTGGAAATCACTTAGTTAAATATTATGAGCTTTCATGTAGTGAGACAGATCAATGATTTTAGAATTGGTTTTTAATATAAAGTAATCTCTTGAAAACATATCAATATGACAACTTTTGAATCAAGTACAAACTTTCCCAATATCACAGCTCATCTTGCCAGTGTACCTGCTGGAGGAAAGCAATATAATGGATGTGCAGTATTCTCTTCTTTGACTGCAATCTTCCCCATCAAGTTTTAAAAGGCACATAAAAAATAAAAATCACCCTGATGTGACAGATATAGGAAAAAAGGGTTATTTATTTATTTGTCAGTGAGGTTTTCCTGTTCCTTACTTAAACATATTTACTTTTTTGGAACACAGAAATCAGTGGCTGTCCAGTTAACTGGTTTTATGTTTTTAAAATCTTCAGTTAAAGCTTTCATCAAATAATTGCAGCAATTAATTGATTAAAGTATGGTGCCCTACATTTTCATTATTGTTTGTGATGCCATCTGTCATCACAAATAATAATGAAACTGAGATTCATGACTGAATCTAGTACCATTTATAAGTTTGGGTTGCTGGGATACCATTTCTCCAGTTCCTCTTTTCCAGTCCAACAGTATATAATTACATTGGTACACACAAACAAATAATATACCTGCACGAGTAACTAGTCTTTCAATACACACATGCACACGCACAGACACACACCTGAGCATTAAGTGCTGCAGCTTTCTCATGTAATCATACATATCCCATCAACAAATCTAGCCAGGTTTTTTTTAAAATCAATTTCACCTAATTCCTGTCTTTCCTACAATCCCTGCCCCATGCCTTTGTCCATGCGGGTCCCACGAGAGGCTTTTTGGTGGTCAAAGGTCCCTCCTTTTTACACCAATGGAAAAGTTGGTTGGAGTCAACCTAGTATAACTCTGAGGTTATCTTACCGAAAGGAATCGGATACAATGAAACCATCATTGTAGGCTTGTATATAAATTGTACCAAATATAATGTTCTATAGTTTTCTATCACAATAAAATTCAAGCTAATGTAGAAATCTCACTAAAACTTTGCTTAATTCCTTAGTATTCATAGATGCTTTTCATACTGTGGAGTCATTTGTGACTTGTGCTGAAGGGAGTTTGAGATGTGATTTGAACTAGGGGTGTGCTCCGAGAAAAAAATTGCCATAATTTTGGATCTGGGGAAGAAATCTCTACCTTTTTTTTTTATATAAATTTTTTTTATTGGATTAGAAGTCAATATTATGCTCATTACAGTCAATTTCCTTTATATATTCCAATTCTAACCCCCTCCCTTTCCCCCCTTTTTGTTGACTTCCAACAGTTTTCCAACCCCTTACCCATTTTCCCCTACTCATTTCAAACTTATTTTATTCTGTTAAACATATACTTTCGCTCTTTTCTAAGCTTACCTATTATAACACAGTGTTATCTCTATTCCCTTTCCCACTTAGCTTATCCACTAAATATTACATTCCTGGCATATATTCTTTAATAATAATAATCTTTTATCTAATTTTTGTACTCTATACTCTACCTTACGCATTCTAATCTCATCAATGTGGGACAAACAATTTGTCCCTCATTCTACATAACTTTAAGTACTTCTATAAACATTATATACGTTCAATATAAGTCAATCAATTTAACTTATACTCTATATGTTATTCTTTACTTCCTTCTACATATCTTATATTCATTCTATTTGGATTATATAGTTTCTCCGTTATACAGTTATCTGCCAGAAATAAAATTAGTTAATTTCTATCCTTATAATTCTTATAATAACACCTCTAATACTTAATACTATATATAATAGTCAGATAAAATAGTTGCTTAGAATTTATCCTTTAACTTTCCTCCCCCCGGTAAAGTCACTTCCCTCTTCTTTTATTGTATTTCAGTAATTTTCAAACTGCCACAGTTCTCCTCCCACCTCCCATTTTTTCACCAAATATTGTTTCAGCTTCTCCCAATCCATGTTGAACTGTCCTGGATCAAGGTCTCTCAATTTCCTTGCCATTTTGTCCATTTCCGCCATGTACAGCAATTTATAAATCCAGTCCTCGATAGTTGGCACTTCTTGTACTTTCCACTTTTGTGCATACAAAAGTCTAGCCGCTGCTGTCATGTAAAATAACAATGTCCTGTATTGTGCTGGAATATCCTCCATTCCCAAGTTCAGTAGCAGGAGTTCTGGGTTCTTATTAACTTGACATTGTAAAATCTCACTTATCACTCTTATTATTCCCCCTCCAGTACTGCCTAGCTACCTCACAAGTCCACCACATGTGGTACAGAGATCCTTCATGCTTTTTACATTTCCAGCATTTATTAGACGTATTCAAATTCCCTAGCGCAATTTTCTTTGGTGTCAGATACCAACGATAAATCATTTTGTAGACGTATTTTTCCACAAGTATTCCCACGCTTCCATTGTTATTTCTTTATTAAAGTTTATAGCCCACTTCACCATTTGCACTTTAACTATCTCATCTTCTGTGTACCATTTTAGCAACACTTTATAAGTCTTAGAGATTTCCTTTTTGTCCTCTTGTAGAATTACCTCCTCTAATTCCGAATTCTCCATTCTTACCCCTCCCTTCGCACAGTCCGAATTATAAAGGTCTCTAATCTGTCTATATTGAAACCAATCGTAACTTGGAGACAACTCATCTTGCGTCTTTATTCTTAGCTTAGAACATTCTATTCGTGTTATCTCCTTGTACGTTAAGCGCTGTTGTTCATTATCAACAGTTCTCGGATCTATTACTTCGTAAGGAACCACCCAGGAGGGAATTCCTTCCTGTAGGTAATCTCTGTACTTCTTCCAAATTGTGAAGAGGCTTCTCCGAATATAATGGTGTAAGAACATAGAATCTGCTTTTACTTTGTCATACCACAGATATGCATGCCATCCAAATATTTTTTTATATCCTTCTAAGGCTAGTAATTTGCGATTTTTCAGCGTCATCCAGTCTTTCAACCACACCAAACAGATTGCATCATAGTAGAGTCTTAGATTGGGCAGTTGCATTCCACCTCTCTCTTTTACGTCCTGTAATACTTTCATTTTCACTCGAGGCTTCTTGCCTGCCCAAACAAAGTCCGATATTTTCCTCTGCCATTTTTCAAACTGCTTAGAATCCCGAATAATTGGTATTGTTTGTAACAGAAACATCACTCTTGGCAACACATTCATCTTGACTACTGCAATTCTTCCCAACCATGACAAATTCAGTCTGTTCCATTTAATCAAATCTTGCTCTATCTGAGTCCACAATTTCTCATAGTTATTCTTGAATATATTCTTTGCAGTCAGTTCAATTCCCAGATATTTCACCTTACTTGTTACTTCACAGTCTGTTATTTCCGTTAGTAGCTGTTGTTTTTGTTTAGTCATATTTTTACTTAATATTTTTGACTTTTTTTGTTGACATAAAATCCTGCCAAATCTCCAAATTCCTTAATTTTCTCCATTACCTTTGGCATGTTCTCAATTGGATCTTCCACAATTAACATTATGTCATCCGCAAATGCTCTGACCTTATAGGAAAAGTCTTTTATTTTTATTTCACGGATTGCATTATCTTCTCGAATCTGTATCATCAATATTTCCAAAACCAAAATAAACAACAGTGGAGACAACGGGCAACCTTGTCTTGTGCCTTTACCTATAATCAGTTTCTTAGTCACCTCGTCATTCACCACAATTGCTGCACTCTGGTCTCTATAGATTTCTCTCACTGCTCTTATAAATCTTTCCCCCATTTGTAGCTGCTCCATAGTGGCAAACATAAAATCCCAGTTCAAATTGTCAAATGATTTTTCAGCGTCTACAAAGAAGAAACCAACCTCCTTATCACAACGCTTGTCATAGTATTCAATAGCATTTATAACTGTCCTTAAATTGTCTCTGATTTGTCTGTTTGGTAAAAAACCAGCTTGTTCCTCCCCAATAACTTCGGATAGCCATCCCTTTACTCTTTCCGCCAATATCTTCGCAAAAATTTTATAATCATTATTGAGTAACGAGATAGGTCTATAATTTTTAATGTTAGTCAAATCTTGTCCTTCTTTAGGGATCAATGATATGTTGGTTTCACTCCAAGTATCTGGAATCCTTTGATCTCTCATAACACCATTGATCACTTCTTTTAGGAATGGCACCAGTTCATTGGCCATTACCTTGTAAAATTTAGCTGTAAGTCCATCAGGTCCTGGCGCCTTTCCCAGATTTGTTGACTGTATTGCCTTCCTTATCTCTTCCTCCGTTACTTCACTATTCAATTTGTCTCTCCATCCTTCCGAAATTACTGGGAGCTTCATTTTCCCCAAATATGTCGCTATTGAGTCTTTATTCACTTCTTTTTTGTTGTACAATTTAGCATAAAATTTGTAAAAGGCTCTACTAATAGCCGCCTGTTCCAGGTATACTTTATTGTCCTCACATATTTTATTTATTGTCTTCTTCTCCTTTCTCTTCTTCAATTGCCACGCCAGGTATTTCCCAGGTTTATTTGCACCTTCAAACGACTTTTGATTCATTCTCTTAAGATTCCATTCCAGTTCTTTATTATTCATTGCCGTCAACTGCTCTTGAAGGATTTTAATATCCTGGTATATTTTCTTTTTCCCTGGTCTTTTCTTTAATTGTGTTTCTTTGGCTTTTATTTTCTCCATAATCTCCTGTCTCTTCTCCTCTCTTTTTCTCCTGGCTCTTCCATTTAAGTCCATTAATATGCCTCTAATTACTGCTTTATAGGTATCCCATACCTTATTGGTTGGTACTTCTCTATTCATGTTATGTTGTATGAAGAACTTAATTTCCCTTCTCAGCATCTCCATATTTTCTCCCTCTTGTAACAAGTCCTCATTTATTCTCCATCCTTTCCTTTTCGTTCTTTTTCCAAACTTCCACATAATCGGATTATGATCTGAGCCTACCATAGGCATTATTTCCACATCCTTAGTCCAAAGCGCTAAGTCTTTTGAGGCCCAGATCATATCAATTCGTGATAACGTAGAATGTCTCATGGAGAAAAACGTATATTGTCTGCCTTTGGGATTCTGTCTTCTCCGTACATCTTCCAAAGTTTCCTGTTGCGTTAATGCAAAAAAAGTCTTTGGTAATAATCCTCTTTTCTTTTGTACAGTTGCTGATTTTTTATCCTGTTCCAAATTTGTAACTCCATTAAAGTCTCCTGCAAGAATTATCTGGTCATAAGAAAGTTCATCTAATTGCTTCCTCAAATCCTCAAAGAAGCTTTCTTTTGCTCCATTAGGTGCATAAATTCCAATCACCAACACTCTCTTTAAATTCCATGTACATTCCACTGCTAAAAATCTGGCTTCCACATCTCTCATC
Organism: Eublepharis macularius; assembly: GCF_028583425.1. Lineage (NCBI taxonomy): Eukaryota > Metazoa > Chordata > Lepidosauria > Squamata > Eublepharidae > Eublepharis > Eublepharis macularius. Next base: position 118,138,862 of record NC_072796.1, on the reverse strand, counting down.
ACTAGTTTTGGCTGTAGCTCCTCTTTTATATACAATGCCACTCCCCTTTTTTTCTTTTTTGAGGCCGCTACAAAGTCATTGCCCAATTTATTCAATTTAAGATATTTTACATCCTGCTTTCTAATATGAGTCTCTTGCAAGCACACAATATCACATTTTTGTTTTAATAGCCAGTGGAAAATACTTTTTCTCTTATTCGGTGAATTAAGTCCGTTTACATTCCAAGATAAAACTTTACACTCCATATTCATAACCTTGTTGTTGGTAAGTCCTTTTCATTGTCCCTCAAGCACTTTTCCATTTCTAATTCAGATCTGATGCTCTTTTTCACTCCTCCAAATTCAAAGGACATTCCTTCTGGTAATTCCCATCTGTACCTTATTTTCATGTCCTTCAGAATCTGGACTAAGGCTTTATATTTTTTCCGATCTAGCAGCACCGATCTGGGTAGCTCCTTCATAATAATAACCATCTTGTCATCAACCTCCAATGGGTCTTGAAATTGTTTACTCACAATTGTTTCTCTTATGTTTCTAGTCGTGAATTGCACAATCACGTCTCTTGGTAATTTCCTCTGGGTTGCAAATTTTGAATTTATTCGGTACACCACATCTAGGATAGCCACAGTTTCCTCCTCCTCCTTTCCCAGGTATTCAGCTAACACCTCGGTAATCTGTTCTTGGGCCGTCTTTCCTTCCACTTCCGGCAAGCCGCGAAACCTCAGCTGCTTCTCCATATGCTTGCTCTCCGCAACTGCCATTCTTCCCCTCATCGCCCTCATCTCTGTTCGTTGCGTGTCTGCTAGGTTCTCCACTGCATTTTCCACTACATTGACTCTTTGCTGTGTCCCTGCAAGTCGTTTTGTATTGTTTCCATTCCCTTCTTCACTTCTGCCAGTTCATTCTTTACTGTCTCTTTAACCTCTTTCACCAGCTCAGGTTTCATATCCTTGAGTTCCTTAATCGCTTCTGAAAGTTTTTTATCCAAGTTCTCTATCGCCGTTTGCCACTCTTTTTTCGACATCGTGGGGCTTGCTTTACCTCGCTCCCACGAGTCCGCTCGCTTCCTTAACTCCGTGGCGCTTGGCTTAATGTCCTTTTTAATTTAAATGTCCCGGTCTTTTTGCAAAAGAGTCGTTTAGAAAGTCCAAAATGTCGGGCGTCTTTTCTCTATGGTTTCTCTATAGTTTTTGTAATCCAATATGGCTTACTTCCTCTTCCGCTGAAGCCGCAGCTCTTCCCCTTTCAAAGATGGTGATTCCCTTCTTCCTGTCATCCGGCAAGGGCCGCTTCTCTCCAGCAACTCTATCACTATTACGTACTTCCTGTTTCCCGACTTCCCACAGCAGTTCTCGCGATGGTAAAACTTTCTCACAGCTTGATATCTCCTTGTAACCACAGGTATGTAAAACAATAGTCCAATTTCTTTAATAACTCCATTTAACTTAGTCCTTTTTCTAATATAATTCTTGCCGGATCCTCCCCTCCTTATAATCAATCTGTTGCAGTTTAAAAGTCTACTTTAATGCTTCTTTACTTTAAGTAATCTGTCCCGTTTCCAGAGATAGTGATCTTTACCTTCTCAAGCACTTTCCATGGGTTGTAATCGCTGTTTCAAATTCCCTTCAGATCTTCTTGTCCCTGTTGAGGCTTGGGCATGTAGGTCTTATGCCAACCGCATTGGCTCCAGGACTGCCGCAGAGATTTTAGCCGACCTGTCTTCAGGTAGGACCTCAAGGGACGGGAGAGAGTCCGTTGTGCAGGACCCCCCCTCGCCCGAGATCAACACACCCTGAGGTTCTTAAGCGTTCTATGCCTGTTCTCCGCCTGAGAACAGTTGGCCGCGGGCTTTTATTGCCCCGCCGGCTGTCAAAACGGCAGCCCGGTCAGCTCAGTACTTAGAGCTGCGTTAGACCTCCATGGATCCCAAACCGGAAGTCTCGGGAAGAAATCTCTACCTTGATTGCTGATTTTCTGGTAGGATATTACTGGTTGGGCTTATGTGTTTGTTTTTTGTTTGCAAGTTTTGGAATTTGAGGACCATTATCTTTAATGGGGAACTAATTTGAGGATCTGGGGCAGGTGTTTTTAAAGATGACAGCACCCTCCCTTTAATCTGAAGACACCTAAAATCAAGCAGACTGAACCAAGGGGGTCAGTTTCACAGTCCCCTGAAGCAGGTGCCACTCTGCACAGACACACTTCACTCCACTGATTCCCATGGGAGGAAATGGTGGTAACCTAGCAGACCACTGGTGTCAAAAAACAAATTCTGGCTGTATTAGTTTTTTATGTAATATTACAGAGAGTGACAGACAACAGTTTATATGTTTTGGCTGAAAAGTCTGAATTTGGCACCCTTCATTTTTGAGGGCCTTTGTTTCCTTTCACAAAAGGAAGGCTTCCTTGCAGAAAATTCCCCTTCCCATATCTGCAATCTTTGAAAATATATCAATTTTTACAAAGAAATAGTGCATAAACACACATGTGTATGTGTAATTGCATGCAAGGAATCAGTAATCTGGTTTCTAAGAGACAGATGTCTACCTGCTGAGTGTCCACTAACTGTAGGGAGTATAGGGTTTCCAGATCCCCTTACCCTCCCAGCTGGAGGGGGGATGGTGCTTACCTTCTTTTCTGTCCCAGTATGCCCCTTGCACATGCACTTTGCATGCGTGTGGTTGCACAGCAGTGTGATGATGTAATTTCCAGGAAGTGATGTCATTGTGCAAGACAGGGAGTGTACATACATACTGCAGTGGGCTAATTTGGGCCCCAAATGGGCTCAATTTAGCCCATTTGGGGCCCAAATTAGTCCACTGCAAAGCACACATGCAGTCTCAAGGCAGTGTGATGACATCAGTGACGTTATTACATTGGCCCTGGGAGCGTGCCCAGGAGGCCCATTCCCGACCTTTCTCGCCCCACTGGTCAAGTAAGCAGTGGCAGGGGGCAAAAGGTGAGGGAGGGGAAACCTGGCCCCCATTCGGGGAATGGGATTCCTAAGGGGTACCTTAATTAGTAATTGGTCACCCCCCCTCCTCCTCCTCCTCCTGGAGGAGCTCCAAGAATATTGCTATGAAAGCTGATTTTACCACCTTTTCCTGATCCTAAAGAACCCCAAGTAGGAAGTTATCACATAAATTAGGAGCTGCACATAGAGTAGTCCAAATACTCACAGTGTGACACAAACACTTCCATGGAAATTCCTTCTCCTGGGCTTGTCTGCAAAAATGATTGGCTGGGAGTACTCATTTCCTGATCTCTTGCAAGGATCCAATTGGAAAAGGAAATGCCATTGCCAGGAGAATCAGACAAAAACATGATGCCTACTGCTAATGATGAGAAGCAAAAAACAGAAAAAAACAACATGGATTTTTTTGGTGTGTGTGTTTTTAATAAATATTTCTGGTTCAGGAATTTTGGAATTCATACTCCTACTTTGAACTAAGGGTTTTCTGGTTCACACTCATGGGCTGAAGTCCTAAAGACATTTACCTGAGAGTAAGTCCTATGAATAACATGGGGTTTAGGATTGGTCCCTAAGTTTTTATGCCTGGCATTAGCAGTCTTCAATCCTACTTAGTCTAAACTTGCTAGATTTCTCATTGATGTGTTCTGAAAGTACAAATTGTATTCTCTGGATCGCTTAACAATTAATTCATTTATTTAGTCTTTGTGTACCCATCCTTTCTATTTACAATAAATATTGAAGGTAGATTAGCTTACGAAGGAGAATTTTAAAGTACCACATAACAGATGATTCAAAACAGAATTAATAATAATCAGTAGAACGGAAAAATATATAAAAGCATTTGGGGGGGGGGTTGTAACTAAAAAGGCCTTTTGACATTAAAAAAAAGTTGCCAACAGATACAGGAAGTCCTCCAGTGAAGAAATTGCTCACAATGCAATGTGTGTGTGTGGGGGGGGGGCAGTTCTATAGGCTGGTCATGGTGGCTGAAAAAGCAACTGAATTCTCCCAGTTTTGAGTTCCCTTCAACTCTCGGCCTACCACATGGCATTTCATATGGGTGCAGGCAGTCTGCTAGATAGGTTTAACACATCATCTCTGTATTTATAGAGCTAAATGTTATTTTAATAATGAACCAAGGTAACATCTGCATCTTTTTATATAGTAAGACAACAGTATTTTCATCCCAGCTTTATCGTAAAGGAAAACTGCATTTTTCCTGAGAATACGATACATCCCATCTTTGTTTTAATAGCACAAATCTGTCAAAGTGAACTCCAGTTCTAGCAAATCTTTAAAAAAAATGAATATCTGACATTTGAGAAAACTGGAAAGTGCTGTGGTGGAAATCATTTTTTTGTCCAACCAATTTTTGCTGCAAAGACAGTCTAATGGCTAATTGAGGTTGTGATACCTTTCTATCTGACAGGTTGACATGTCTAAAACTGCTTACAGAATAAGTAATAGGCATGCATGAAATTGATTCCAGTTAAAACTGTGAGGAGGATGGAGCCAAGTCAATACACACATTATGCTGGAAATTGGAATTACCAGCATTCTTGCCACAAATTGTATATAATAAGTGTTATTAGTTACTATTGCATATATAAGTAAACACAATGGATGACGCCCTTTCTTGGCAGGAAGGGGTGGTTCACGTTATGCAACAGATCGAAGACAACTGAAGCAACACTGTCAAAAAGCCATTGAAAGTTCTAATCTGGTATTGCCATATGACTGTGAAACAGAGATTGTCTCCACTTTGCAAAAATGACTTTAAATGAAACTGTTAAACTTTAAAGGTTAAAATGGAGTTGTTATCCTTCTCACAATATTATATTTAAATAAGTTATCATAGATTTACCTAAAGGAAGCAAACCATGCAAACGGCTCCAATGTTTTTACACATAAGTAAGATATACCTTATGTTCCTTGGCCTGTTGAAAGGCCCATGAATGACACTTCTGTGAAATCCAAGGTTTTCCTAGGAGTAGCTTCTATCTCAGTTCCTGCACATGAGCTGACACTGTTTTTATGAACCAATTTTTTTTTTAAGATGCTAGCTGGCCCATGTGATGAGTCAAGCTATTTATTTATTTGTTGATTGATTGATTGATTGATTTGATTTGTAGTCCGCTTTCCCCGCACGCAGGCTCAGAGCGGATCACATCCAGTTAAAACACATATAATAGACAATATGGACAATTAAAACTGGTAGCATTAAAAGAGCAGTTGCTATTGCACAACCCATCCTCAGCAGCACATATTACACAATCCCTATGAGGGATGGGCCAGTTTATGCATACCATCTATGCTGGAGATTCTGAATGAATGATTTCTAAGAGTTCTGTCTTAAGTCACAGATTCAAAAGAAAATACATTCTAATAACTTTGTCAATGTGTGACCCAGCAAACAAGCATTTTAGCCATCCAATTTTGCAGTATCCCTACACTCATCCTTCTGTTTCTTGTCACTTTAAGTATAAATAATTACACTTCATGCATCTGATGAAGTGAGCTCTGACTTGTAAACGTTTGTGGTAAAATAAATTTTGTTAGTCTTTAAGATACTAGTGGACTTTTATTTTGTTGCAATCCAAGATAGGCACCAAAAGCAGGAGGTTGGTCAAGTCACTAGAGAGCCATCATGTATGTCTGGTGGGCCGTTTGGGAAGTTAAATTATCTAAGGAGCAATTGTTGGGAAAGACCTCTCTCTTCCCAAGACCCGGGACAGCCATTGCCAATCTGTCTAGCTCAGGGCCAAGCTACAAGTGACAAATGACACCTGAACAGCAAGTGGATCGAGTGGAGAGCAAGTGGAGGGCAAGTGAACAGGGAGGAATACACTTGCCATTCAAGTGTCATTTGTCACTTGTAGTTTGCCCTCAGTATTCTAACTGGCAATGAATCTCCCGGATAGACATGGGCACGAACAGCAATACAAACAGAAAAAAGCCACAAACAGCCAGATCAGCTGCACGCAAGCAAGCTGTTTGTGAGGCCTCGTTCCTGACGAACATTTGTTCGTTCCAAACCCTGTTAACGGTGTTCATCAGCCATTCGTCAAGCCAAACAGTCTGGCACCTTTCAATCAATTCCCTTGGCAACAGTAGGCACGGACTTTCTGAACTCTGTCTGAACTCCTGTTGCCCTGGAAACCCCAATCTAAGCCCAGGGGCACTTCACCCCCAACTCAGCCACTTGTCAAGGAAAACCCTGACAAGGGCTGATTGCAGCCTGCTGGGGTTTAAATTTCCCTCTCCCTGCTGCTGTGCAGCACAGGAAGAAGGACATTTAAATCCCCCACTCAGCTGCTTGTCAGGGAAACCCCTGACAAGCGGCTGAGTGCAACCTGCCGGGGTGAAATGCCCTTCTCCCTGCTGCTGCATAGCAGCAGGGAGAGGGGCACTTCACCCCTGACTCAGCCACTTGTCAGGGGTTTCCTGACAAAGTCTCCCCCCCTCCCTCCAGCTGGCTGGAAGGAGGGAGACTTTGAAGGGAAGGAGGTTCCCCACATCTTGGCACCACTGCAGGTGCTTAAATTCTCAAGGAAGGAACAATTAAGGGGGGTTGGCTCTGGCAGTCCATGGAGATAGCATATGGCATCCTGGGAATGGAGTGCTGCTCTCATCCCCTCCACTTGTGAAGACAGGCAATTGCAGAATCTGTCATCAGAAGTTTTGGACCTTTTGGATTGACTAAGTTGTTCAGTCCTGCTATAGGCAGCTGGATTTTAAAAGTTGTGTTTTAGGTTAGCCCTTTGTCCTTTTGGGTCCACTTCTGCCTGGAAAATCAATTTCTTGCCTTTGAGGCATATGCTATGGGTGAAGTGTCCCTTTTGTCTTTGTCTCTTGGACTGCTGGACGTAGCATCTTAAAACCCTGTTGGATTTTCTGATCTGCCTGAAAGGTAGCATCTGGATTAGGTTTGTAAGTTTCAGGTGTATCTTAGCTTAGATATTTAGTCATTATTTTGCTTCTCCTGTTTTATAATTGGCATATGACACTTCCTTTAATAAATTTTATTAATTATATTTGTGCAGAGTTATTGTTACTTCTTAATCTGAATCCAGTACCTTGTCATAAATTACCCAAGTAATTTGTTTTCTGGACTCAGCCTGCACAGTGCCAACCTTGCAAGGTTGATTTCTGTTCAGCTAGTGCCCTGAGGGCTTGAAGCTTGCCTCTCAGATCCAAGCTACAAGTGACGCCTTACACAGGTTGGACACTCAACAGCTTCCCTCAAGTTTTGATGGGAAATGTAGGTGTCCTGGTTTTACAGCTTGGCTCTCCATTACAGCTGCAAGACCAGGATGCCTTCATTTCCCATCAAAACTTGAGGGAAGCTGATCCAACCTGTGTCAGGCATCACTTGTAGCTTGGTTCTCAGACTCAAGCTCTGGGTTAGTTGGAGAGTCTGGTGGTGGCATGCTAATCTGGAAAGTGTGGGTTCGCTTCCCAGCTTTTGTACTTTGCTGTGGGACAACACTGGGAAAGACGGCAGAAAAAAATAGAATTCTTTTCGATTACATTCTTACTAGCTTTATTATATGCTTATCTTAAATGTTGTCTGCTAGTGCAGAGGTCCCCAAACTTTTTGAACCTGTGGGCAACTTGGGAATTCTGACACAGCGTGGTGGACACAATCACAAAATGTCCACCACGGGAGACAAAGGAAGCCCAAATACAGGGACAAGAGGGATAATTTTTAAAAAATACACCAGGAAAGAAGAGTGAGAAAAAGAATAAAACCAACACTGTGGTCACAGCACAGCAAAATCAACATTACTTTAATCTGCACAGCTAATCAGAACTCCAATGGCCAATCAGAAGCCCTGCTGGGCAGGAGCCCCACCTGGTCCCACCTACTTGCTAAGACCCCTTGGCAAGCCCCAGAAAAGGTGTTGGCAAGTGCCATGGTGCCCATAAGAGAAACACTGGGATGCCTGAACTTATGAATCTCCAACTGGATTTTATTACAACTGTTTTATATCATCTGTCTCAATTTGGAGCCCATAGTGTTGTCCTGTGCATGCAAGCTTTGCCATTCGTTTCAATGGATGGGAGAGTTCAATGCACATACCATAATGCATGGAGTTTCCCCACACATTGATATGAATGGGAAACATTTGTCACTGGGAAGTAGCATATGCACAGTGGTATCTCAACAACTAATCAATGGATCTAGCAAAAACTTTTAATCACAGCCAGGTTGCTATAATGGACTGGAGTATTGGAGTAAGAAAGGAGAGACCTGGGTTCAAATCACCACTGAGCCATGAAACTCACTAGCAATGAAGTCCTAAACAAAATTATACCCTTTGAATTCTATGGAAGTCAGTGGACTTAGAAGGGCATAGCTCTGCTTAGGATTCCATGGCAGCTAACTGCCGATCAGTCACTCTCTAACACACCTGACAAAGTTGTTGTGAGGCTAAAATGGAGAGGAAGCAATTATGTATGCCATTTGAGGAAAGGCTGGAATAAGAATCTGACAGATTGTTCACCCCACCATCAACAAAATAATTACCCACCAAGGACTCAGCCGAAAAATATAGTTGGAAATTTTCTACTGTAAACTATATTTTCCGTTCTGAACAAACAGTTTTTCATGCTCCCTGTTATGTCACATCATGTCATGCAGTGTGAATTAGGTGACAACATATGTCACAAAATAAATAAAAGAACTTTGCTTTTTAAAGTTTCACGATGTGAGCAGGTGTATGTGTGGGTGGGCAGGAGGGGTGTTACTTGGTTGTTACCTTCAAGCTCAAGGTGGGGAAAGGCAGGCTTCATACAGACACACACAGAGACATCCTCTGTTTTTACGTGACTTTGCCATTAAATTTCCATAGTAATGGATGTTGTATAGCTCTCAGATTCAGAAACTTTCATTAAAATGCCTCCGCCGCTTGGGAAAAATGCACATTGATTCTATACTTCCTGAAAGAAG